>NC_022012.1:16796902-16824710 GCF_000317375.1 Microtus ochrogaster
GAGAGAGAGAGAGAGAGAGAGAGAGAGAGAGAGAGAGAGAGAGAGAGAGAGAGGATAAATGAGCACATAGTGAATGTGTGCGCATGTGCATGTTTGGGTAGGTGCAGTCAAAGTCAAGAGAAGCTCATTCTTCATTCCCAGATAGGATTTTGACACAAATGTACTTTTAAAAAAAGAATATTTACTTAGTATTTGTATGTGTGTTTTCACAAGTATAAGCACACCTGCATATGTGCAGGAGCCTAGATGAGGGCGTTAGATCTCCCCTTTGCCACCCACTCTCTAGCTCTTCCTTTGAGGCGGGGTCTCTCCTGAACACTGGCCCTCAGCAGTTGTTCTTCTGTGCTGTTAGCCAGAAAACCCTAGCGACCTTCCGTCTCTGCCTTCTCCAGAGCTGGGGTTGCAGGCGTGTCTTGGATGCCCAGCTTTTTGTATGGGCGCTGGGATCCACTCTCTGGTCCTCATGATTGCACAGCTTCTTGTGTGGGCGCTGGGATCCATGCTCTGGTCCTCATGATTGTGCAGCTTCTTGTGTGGGCGCTGGGATCCACTCTCTGGTCCTTGTGATTGTGCAGCAGGACTCTTCACTGCTGTGCCGTCCCTCCAGCCCCAGAGAACACTCTTCAAAGTGATTTTGTTAGTTACCACGTTAGGAAAATTGCTGTCAGGGGAAGTAAACCTAATTTAGGCAGAATATCATCTTGACAGCCCCTGATTCACATGGACCCAAGTTCTGGGAGATTTTACAGAGTTAAAATCTTAAAAAGAAACAAGAACCCTTTGCTTTGCCAAAGAGGATGAGTTTCGGTGTGTGTGTGATATCTAAGTGTGAGCACGTATATGTGTGTGAAGGTGCGTGTGTGCATGTGTGTGTTTCTTCCCCCACCACATTTTCCCTAAAGGAAAATTTTCTCCTCTGATTTACTTTTTCACAGTTCGGTCTTTGAGGGACAGTTGTGCATCGCTGTTTATTGGCTATTTATCAGGTGTGAGGAAGTGTGCACTTGTTGTATTTAATCTCCATACCAGCATCGTGGAATGTCCACTTCATGCTGCTACTTTCCAGCTGAGGAGAGTGATGGCACTCCCAGGACATCCTGGGGAGATGCAGCCGTCCTGGGGAGATGCAGCCTTACCCCCAGTTCTGAGGAACATGGTTTCTTCCTTGCGGTGTCTTCTCCCATCCCCTGCCTTCCCTCCTGACACCCTCCCCACATCCCTGTCACAGTCCATGGCTTTGTACATATTGCTCCATCCTCTTTTACTTCTGGTTGCCTGCAAACTTGGCTCACAAGACACAAGTGTTATTTTTGTTCTGCAGATTTTTCTGATTCTTGCACATACAAATCATGTGCCCATAGCTACTTAAATTATTTTCACATGCCCTTGTTCTTGTATTGTTGTAGTGTTTAATTAGGTTTCATATAAACTGAGCCATGTCTCTCCAAGTGTATACCAGTCAGACCGTGAATGTTTGTGGCATCTGTTAATGGAGAATGTTATTAAAATATCTGTATTCTACACCCATGGACACAATCCTGTTATTTTGTGAATGGAAGTGATAATAGCACACGCTTAGGACCTTTTCAAGTCTAACACGGAATTCTTAACGAATCATCACATGCTAATTCAATGAATGCTTATGATCCTTTTAATCATCTGTTATTTCATTTACATTTAAGGGGAAAAGATGTGTTAAATAACTTGGTGAGAGATGGGCGGTGGTGGCGCACACCTTTTATCCCAGTACTTGGGAGGCTGAAGCAGGTGGATCTTTTTGAGTTCAAGGTCAGCCTGCTCTACAAGAGCAAGTTCCAGGGCAGCTTGGACACAGAGAAACCCTGTCTCGAAAAACCAAAACCAAACCAAACCAACTAAACAAAAACTTGGTGAAAAACAGTAATGGTATTTTTGAAGCTGACACATTTTTCATTTAAGAAGAGACACATTAGCATGTCAAAAGTCATGTCCACAGGAAAAGTTGGTATGCAGACTCAATGTTTTTTCTTGAATTTGAGATTAGTGTCCCAAAGTTATTTTTGAGGCAACAGTTAAATAGTCATGGAGAACCTGTGTCATTTTCTTTGATACTTAAAACTATTAGCTATTTACTTAAATATGTTTTCTATTCATTTACTCCTCTGTTTTTTTAGAATTTGAAATTTATTTATTCCTTTATAACTAAGGTTATAAACGTAGAATCTAAATATATAATGGAACTATGATTAATCACAAATTACTTTTAAAAATGTTCAAACCAAAAGGTAAAAGAATAATATCTTAGTTACTTTTCTATGACTGTGATAAAATGTCATGACCGAGGCAACTTATAAAAGAAAGTGTTTCATTTGGGGCTTACTGGTGCAGAAGGTTAAAATCAAGGATGCTGGAGCAAAGGCATAGTGGCAGGAACAGCTGAGGCCTCACACCTTGATCACAAGTAGAAGTGGTGGGGTTGGGGGAGTGAACAAAGGAACTTGAACTGGCCAGAGTATTTAGAAACCTCAAATCAACCCATGCCTAGGGACACACCTCCTCCAACAAGACCACACTTCCCAATCCTTCCCCAAAAGTTTGCCACCTGGACAGAGTGTTCAAACGTCTGAGCCTATGGGACCATTCTTATTCAAACTACCACAGCAACAAGAGAGTTTAGCTGTTTGTCCTCAACCCGTTACCAAGCATTTGTAGTTGAGTAGAGGTTGTGCACAGCTCCAAGAGATGGTGGTGGTTTTCCTTGTACAACAGCAAGAGTGAAAAGCTTAGAAGGATATTTAATGGCAGAGCTGCAGCCCGGAGAAAGTTTGAAGTCCACGTGCGGGCTGTTTTTAGGCAGTGTGTTTTGGAATCCTACTCTGAACATTTTTATGTCTTTGCTCACAGCAGACACATTTCATCATTCTTGACTTAGGCTTGCTTAAAGATTAATGAGTTAGTATTTCAGAGGTTTTTTTTTTTTCCCTTTTGGTAACAACAACAACCTTTTTTCCGTGTCAAAGGAGCGGAAGTTCCACAGACTGCTGGACTCTTTTGTTCCTGCGAGTCAGACTGCTGATGTGTCCAGCCTGCCTTTGTGACTACCTGTGCAGATGTTTTTCATGTGTTTTTCCGGCTTGGAGAAAGACCAAAGACTTCAGACAGTTGCCTGCTGAAGAGCAATCTGTGCTTGGCTGCAGGGCACGTTTGCGTTTCTTCTCTAGTATTTTCACTCAGTGTGCGAAAGAAATACGAGCACAGAGAGAGTCAGAGAGCATGTAGCTCACTGAGTAATGGTGGTCGTCTTTCATGGATGTCACTCCCCTGACTCTGCTGTGTGGGTTCTCCAGGGAGAGGAGAGCAGAGATGCAGGAAATGGCATCGTGGAGTGCCCGCTTCAGGGCCCTTGTTGCCATAGTCGTGAGTGACGGAAAATTTCCTGGGCCACGCATGGCAGAAAGAATTCCTGGGAATGCCCGTACAGACACACTCCTACACACCATTTTAGTGAATAGACTATAATTTATCAAGCCGTGAATCTAGCGGTCAGTTCAGCATGTGATTGGTTACTGTTTTACGAATCACATTAGCACATTGACTGTATATTCTAGTGTCAGGAAACGAGATAGACTATTTACTAAGTACTCATTCCTTGAGGCTCCACAGTGGGGCGTTCTACTTTCCATTCTCCACCCTGCAGGCACAATTCTTCCTTCGCTTTTAAAGATTAAAAAAATATATATTGATTTGAAAATCCTTTCAAAATGGGCTTGATAGACCTTTTCACAATTTCTTCAGATCTTACAAATATTTAAACCTGTAGGATTGCTCCATTCTGTTTGAGATTAATGAGATAATTGTCCAATGTATGACAAAATCTTCAACTTTCTTAATAATTTCTCGCTAAAAGTTATAGGTTTAGTTTTCGAGTGTCATCGTTAGAGTGTTACCATGCATTTCCATCTGTGCCTTTCACTTTCGTGCTGTCTTGGCCGAATCCTGTACCTCCAGTCTCAGCACCTCTGCTGCTGCTTCTGAGACGTTCACTTTCTAGCCCAGACGCTTCCTCCCCCTTTACCTTGACCGCTGCTGCTCAGCCTTCCAGGTGCTGATGCACCCCACTTTTATCATGAAGCCTCTCTGGGAGAGTTTCTGTAATGGTGCGCTGGTCTTCTGTGGTGCTCCATTCTCAGCGCATGCTCAGTGTGAGTGACTAACTCCTCAGTGTTAGTGATCTAACTCTCTCCTCCGCAGCCGTCAGTGCACTTTAGTAGAGGCAGATTACCTCTTTCACTTCCTAATTCTGTGACATTAAGTGAATTAATGAAGCTCTGTGAGTTTTAGTATTTTGATGTAAGAAGAGGGAGCATGGCCTAATTTTTAGAGTTCTTGACAATGGCAGCTAACATGCTGGTTAATTCTTTAGCACAACACTGGGATCCTAACAGATATGTAATAAATGACAGTATTACTTACTAATGTTATTATTCTGTTAATATTATTCCACGTCTTATAAGGAAGCACAGGAGAGCGTTTATGATAATGTTAGCCATGTGTCAGGACCCTTCAGCATGGCCATCACGGCGTCTTTGAAATCTCCTGTTGTCTCTGAGCTATCAGACCTAGAACGCTCTCAACACTTTTGTGGACCATTCTGTCTGTTCCCCGTATCCCCAAGAAGAGCCTTTGGTATGTGTTCTCAAGTGGGTTCCAAAGCAGTGATTTGAAAGATTCATTTATTTATTTACTTTTGAGTTATGTTTTGGGTTGATCTCTACATTTTTCTAAATATTAGTAGCCAAGATTGTAATAAATAAAGCACATTTTACATACTTCAGATGATGTGTGTGAGATTTGTAGAATAAAATCCTCACTAATCTGAAATGCAGATGAATAAATTATTTTGCTTAGCTTGCTCCACCTTGAAAGACATTTCTCTGTGGAGCCCCTATGCCAGGCATTTCATAGTTCACACCCAGGAGCAACAGCTTTCTGCCTTGAGCTCAGGGTTAATGAGAGATACAAAACAAGACATTTCAATAGCTAATCTGTTCAAGATGAAAGTATGGATGGGCTTCCGAGAAACCACTGGCTTGAAAGTATGGATGGTTGAAGGGAAAGGAGAGACTTATGGGAAGATCTGCTTTGGTTCAGAGTTACAGACCCAACTCCACATGCCCCCATCATTTATGCGAATTTCTTGCCTGCAGAATTCAGAGGCTTAGGTCCAGAGATTTGAGACAGTGTCTTCCGTCTTAACTCTGCCCTTTGAAAAGCCAAATGGCCTCTGATTTGACTGTCTCGCCCTTGTCTTTACTTGCATCTCATTTTAGAGATTTGGGTCTCTCTCCTCTACCGTAAACTATCCCTGTCCCTGAACTGTGACTAGGCATTGCTAAACAGTTTACATAAGTCAGGGACTATTTTAAAATTCACAATGAGATCATTCCCTCCAAATCTTAAAATTAAGAATGGCATGGCAGGAGGGCGGGGGCGGGGCATGGATGACCAGGGGAAGCCATGTAGCTAAAGCAAAAGAGAGGGAAAGGATTTCCCTAGACGTGGTGAGGAAGGTGCAAGGAAGAGGAGCTACTGGAAGCAAACTTGAGACAGGGGTGTCATCGTGAGGTGTGTGTGCAGGAAATTGCAGGCTCTGCAGCACCTGACACCGCATATGTGACTTCAAGTGGCTGTAAGCATGGTGAAGGTGTTGAGCAGTTTACATGGCTGGGTCTAATTCTCCTACGTAATTAGTTGTCATAGAAGGAACGGAGGTAGGTGTGCCACCTGCTGGACCTGGAGACTGCAGTCCAACCACACAGCAGTGATGGGTAGACTGGACCCAGACCTAGAGGAGCTGCCTCCAGAGGCAGCTGGCTGTCTTGGATGTAGTAGTTTAAGTATTTTCCTCTGTGCTGCAGAAGCCTCAGGAAAGGAGATCTTTATGCTGTGCTCACAGGGCCCAAAGGTGCTAGCTGTCTCCTGGGCTCAGGTTTTCTTCAAGTCCTGTTTCCTTATTCTGTTATGCTAAGGCTGTGGTTCTGGGGACTTCATGTCACACCTGTAGCCAGCAGTTAAGGTGACTGATTTGCAGTGTTTAAAGGGGCATGCCTTGCATTCTGTCACCCACAAATACTTCAACACCGTCTCTCGGTAAGGTCATCCGACATCAATCATTTGGTATGTCTTTAACAGAGGACTAGAAGTATGCTTTACTTTGGATAGCTGTATGCCTGGAGATAATTCATGATTGGCATGCTAAAGAATGATTATAGGGGGAGCAGTTAGCATTCTGCCACAAGATCTAGGCTACACTGAATTATATGAAATTCACGCAGCTGCTCTTAATTTATTATTATATGGACTTTCTTCTTTTTGAAATATGTAAGCTGAATCGCTCTTATACTGAGCTTCCTTTTCTTTGAAAAATTATTTTTATGTACTTATTTATTACTATTTTATTTTAAAAGATGGGACCCTGTTATAGTCTTGGCTGGTTGGAACTCAGTGTGTAGCCTAAGATGGCCTTGAACATGTGGCAAGCCCTCTGCTTCAGCCACCCAGTACTGAGATTGTATGAGCCACCATATCTGGCATTTATGTGTCTCTGTGTCTTGTGCTGTCTTCCCTTTTGTTAGCTTTAGACACTGTTCACTGCTGATGGTGTCTTCACTTCCTTTCTATAATGCTACTCTTTCCTCCTGGGCCAGCTAAACAGGCGATAAAAACCCTCCTAATGACATCATATAATTTATTGTGTGGTTTGTATATGCTACACATGTTAGCATCTTTAGCATCTTATTTCTGATGTTGGAACTCTGTTTACAGCTTCATTGAGGTTTAATTGACAAACAAAAGCTTTTTATATTGAAGGCACACAGTGTGATGCTTGAAATATGTTAAACATATGTGTGCACATATATGCATATACTGTGAAATAATTACTATAACCAAGCTATCTAATGTATTTATCACTCCTTAGTTATCCTTTTAGTGTCATTTATTTATTTATTTATTTATTTATTTATTTATTATGAATACAATATTCTGTCTGTGTGTATGCCTGCAGGCCAGAAGAGGGCACCAGACCCCATTACAGATGGTTGTGAGCCACCATGTGGTTGCTGGGAATTGAACTCAGGACCATTGGAAGAGCAGGCAATGCTCTTAACCTCTGAGCCATCTCTCCAGCCCCCTAGTGTCATTTTTTTTTTGATATAAGAACACATAAGGTCGATTCTCAGCAGATTCCACATATACAAGGCATGACCATTCTCTCTTCAGTGCTAGCATTTACCAGTTTTACAACTCCAGGTTTCTCCCTTTGACTAATCTCTCCCCATCTCTGCCTGTTCCCTGATGCCTGCTAACTGCTAAACATGGACCTGAGGGCATGCAGATTTGCCCTCGGTGCTGGGCTTTTCTAGCATAATGTCCTTAGGTTACTGTGTTGCTTCTGATGGCAGGATTTCCTTTCTCCCCAGACGTGTGGGTGATATTTTGAGTTGTGTTTTCTCATAATTATGATGCAGCTTTTCATACGTGTGTCGGCTACTTGTATCCATTCTGAGGAAAAGTTCCTTTCAGGTCCTTTGTCTATTTTTTAAAATAAATACTCATTTTCTTACTGACTTGTAAGTTCGTCATGTGGTTTGGAGATTAGCCCTTGCCACATGGTTTGCAAACACCTTTCCCTGCTCTGTCTGCTTACCTTTGCCACATGGTTTGCAAACACCTTTCCCTGCTCTGTCTGCTTACCTTTGCCCTCTTACTTTCGCCCCCCTCTCCTAATCAGCTTTAGTTTGACAGTTCACTTTTCTATTTTTTGTTTCATTCTTGCTGCTTATGTTTTTGGCACTTTTTTTTTTTTTAAGAAGTCATTGCCTAGACCAGTCATTGCTGGCCTCTCTCCTATGTTTTAGGACTCTGGCAGGCTTATGTTTAAACCCGTGTTGAGGAGTTTGGTATGATAAGGACTCAATTTTGTCTTTCCTTCCTCTGTTTCTTTCCCAGTTTGCATGCGGATATCCAGTGTCCTCTCAGAGATGATCTTTTCCCTTTGCATTCTGCTTCTTGAAGACCTGTAGTGGGACTTTCTCACCAGTCTGCCTTCCAATTGCTAGCCCTCAACTAACGACATGAAAGCGTATTATTAATGATGGGAACTTGGCCTTTAGCTTAGGCTGTCTCAACTGGCTCTTATAACTTAATTAACCCATTTATATTAATCTACATTCTGCCAGGTGGCATTACCTCTCTTATGACTTGCACCTCCTGTTTTCCTCTGGCTGGCTACTTTGCCTTTCTTCTTCCCAAAGTTCTCTCTGCCTGGAAGTCCCGCCTATACCTCCTGGCTAGCTATTGGCTCCTCAGCTTTTTATTACACCAGTCACAGCAATACAGCTTCATACAGTGTACAAATATCCCTCAATAAGGACTGTATTTTAAATTGTGCAGTCCTGGTGCCTTTGCTGATGATAAGTTGGCAGACTTGAACCTTTTTGTAATTATACTTACTTTACAAATTAACTAACGTTCTTGGGTTATTAATAACTTTTTAGAGTCACCAAAATCATTAGGACCATAGTAAAAATAGAATTAAAACCTTGCTGAAAATCTGAGCATGCTCCTTGTAAAAAGTTTGTGCTTTGCATGTGGAGACCTTACAGCGTTGGTTTCACCTCTTGCCTCATCTTAGCGACTGATAGTTGGGTGGGGCTGCCAGGGTAGCTGACCAATCAACTGTGTTTCTGAATGCATGCTCATAGCAGGGACACCCACATAGACCACATACAAATGATGTAATGAATAAAGATTGAATAAAAATAAAATAAAAATAGAGACTAATCAACCAAATAATTGCTGCAAAATAAGTGGAGCCTTGAGAGACATTTTTTTTTTTCAAGCAGCATTAACACTTTTCAAGACTGTTTAGCTTGTTGTGGCAGTCACTATGAGCTACTGTACTCTGTGGTAATGAACACCAACTATCAACTTGCTTTCTCTTGAATCTTTTTAGGCAGCATGTGAAAATCCTTTTGAAAATTGCCCAGTTATATGTTTGTTCTTATTCAGGTAGAGTAAGAATATCACTTGTTTCTATACAATTTAATTTTTTTCCTAGCAAAGTCTCTGTAAAGTTTATATTTATTACACATAAAAATATCACTGATATCCAAGGCAATATGGACTAGTCCCCATAGGATTTAACTGTTTAAAGTTAAAGGCTTAAAGTTTGGGCTAGAAATGACAAACTAGGGGATTGTTTTTATTTATTTTATTTATTTTATTTATTTTTTATTATTTTTATTTATTCCTTATTAAGTGGCTTTTACCTGGTATAGTTATTCCCTGCATACTAGGGCTATAAGGTGCATAAGCAGAGCACGCAGAGCTATACCATCCAATCTTAGATTAGGGGCTTTCATGGAAATTGTCATCTTCATCCTAGTGTGTTCTAAGAAGTATTAAAACCAACACTGATATACTGACAGTGGAGATGTCTTCAAAGTCAGTTTACAGGGCAAGCAGGAATTGTTATCTGTCAGCCTCAGTGCTTTCAGTCTCAATTCTGTCTATCACTGTGACTTACACAAAACTAATACCTAAAACAAGTCTGTGTCTGTGTGGGTGCATGTGTGTGCATTGTGCATACGTGTGAGCATGCACGAGTGCATATTCATTTGTATGGCATGTTTGTGTTCTGGTGTGTTGTGTGTTGGGCTTTGCATTCAGAGCTGTACATGCTATGCATGTACTGTACTTTTGGTTGGCATTCCTGGCTCCTTTTGTGCTATGCTTGATGTCTAAGTCATATGAAAGCATGAGAGAGACATATGACAATGAACTAGTCCCCTGGAGAACTACTTTTTATATGTCAGATTTGGGGAAAACAGTATTTTAGGATTATGATTGTTCTTAGGGATTATTTTGAAATTGAGGGTTTGGGTATATAATATATAAAAGAAATATTGTTAAAAGTATGAACACCTGATGAATATAAAATTGAACATACAATGAAAGTACAAACATTTTATAAATATAAAATTTGGGGCATGTGTATATGTATTGATATTACTAACTTGATATTTTCAGTGTGTTGCAATTTAAAATTGAAGCTACCTTGACGTGACCTTGTCGGATAAAGTTAACTCTGATGTATTTGAGCGTAACAGTGATTATTAAATATTAAATTTATCAAAAATAAGGTATTTAATTTCTTCTAATTCTTCTTTAGGTCGAGATTTAATTTGTATTCAGTCTATGGATGGGATGCTGATGGTGTTCGAGCAGGAAAGCTATGCTTTTGGCAGGTTTCTCCCGGGCTCTCTTCTGCCTGGCCCTCTCGCCTACAGTGCCCGCACAGATTCCTTCATCACTGTCTCCTCTTGCAGACAGGTGGAAAGTTACAAGTGAGTCTGGTGTTACCTCTGGAATCATGATTATTGTGGCCGTTTGTTACCGATTAATCATTTTCTGGAAAGATCTTGAATACTGCAAATGAAGGCGAGACTGACTTTTTTAGTAAAATTTAATTGGGATGCCTTAGAGCACAGCACCGACCTAAGTAAAGAATTCAAAAAGCTGTATAGCACACTGGTCCCAAGAAGCCAGTGGAGGCTGCTCTTGATCTGAATCCTGAGTTTGCTGCTCACTGCTGCTGGATGGTCAGTGTCCTTAGGAGACAATGTGAGCACTGACCAGTTTGTAATAAACCAACCATGAATAGAAAATGCTCAATATTAATATGACTACCTCCTGTTATAATGACAATGAAATGGATGGATGTGGTAGCCTATGTCTTTAATCGCGGCACTCAGGAGATGAACTCTGTGAGTTTGAGGCCAATATTGTCTATATAGTGAGTTACAGCTGGGATACATAGTGACAAAAAACCATCACCAGCAACAACAGACAGACAATAAAATGTAATATTGAGTGAAAAAACCATAAATTTGCATGAATGGAATGATTTTATAATGACAAAGAATGCAAATGACATCTGAAATCTTTCTGGAAAGCGATACAGTCATTGCCATGGATGCTAACGGGTTTTAAGAAGAAACAATTGCTTATAGATGAGATGTAGACGGGTCCTCAGGAACATAGAGTGTACTTTTGCTAGAAATTCTTTAGGTCTTCCTGAGTTATGTTGGAGAGAAATCATTTTCTCCTCCAGCAGGTAAATATCCACGATTATTGTAGGTAGAGGGAAAGAGAAAAGAATGTAGAAATCCATTCTGGGAGCAGAAATGGGGTTCATTTTAAATATCTTTAACTCTTTCATGTGTTATTTAAAAAAGATTTATTTTTTATGTGCATGTATGTGCCTTTGTGGGCTTATGTGTATCACATGTGTGCAGTGCCGTTGAGACCAGAGTAGGGCATGGAGTCTCCTAGAACTGGAGTCACAGGTGGTTGTGAGTTACTGGATGTGGGTTCTGGGAACCAATCTGAGTTTGCTCTTCACTGCTAAGCCAGCTTCCAACCCCACCACTTATTTTCTTTGTGATGACAGCATTTAGAACTTTGCACATCATCTCTTTCTGGTATTGTTTTGTGGCCACATGATGTTTCCCCAGCTGGGAAGAAAACAGACATCTCTTGGGCAGCGGCCACAGGGATTTTATCTTCACCCCCCTTCGTAAGTGTAAGTCTTGCTTTTAAAGGTTATCAGTGCTAAGAACGTGCAAACGTTTGCCACCGAGCAGAGGCTGATGACAGTGACAGATCTCCATGTCCGCTTCCTTCTGTGGCTCCTTTGGCCCCTGCCTGGATGGAAGGAATTGTGGTGTTGCCTCTGGAAATAAATATTTTTTGTATGAGAAATTAAGAAAAGCATTTGTGTAATTTACCCAGGACTGCCAAGCTTAGGCAGTACTGTGGTCATCTGCTTTTCAGCTTCCCACCCAGTCTAGTGCCAAGCAGGGTTCCACAGGGGGTATAGTGCTCAGATCTAACATGCCATCACTTACATCACACACATCTTGGACGTGTGTGTGTGTGTGTGTGTGTGTGTGTGTGTGTCTAAGTGTTTCTATTGCTCAATGAAACACTATGGCAAAAAAGCAACTTGGGGAGGAAGGGATTTATTTGGTTTATACTTCCATATTACTGTTCATCATCCAAGAAAATCAGGACAGGAACCTGGAAGCAGGAGCTGCAGCAGAGGCCATGGAGTGGTTTTGCTCACTGGCTTTCTCCTCATGGCTTGCTTGGTCTGCTTTCTTATAGAACCCTGAACCACCAGCCCAGGGATGGCACCACCCACAATGGTCCCATCAATAACTAATTAAGAAAATGCCTCACTGCTGGATCTTATGGAGGCTTGTATTAGTCAGGGTTCTCTAGAGTCATAGAATGAATATCTGTCTGTCTATCTGTCATCTGTCAAGGGAATTTATTGGAATGACTTACAGGCTGCAGTCCAGCTAATCCAACAATGACTGGTTGAGAATAGAAACTCCAAGAATCTTTGAGTTGCTCAGCTCCACAAGGCTGGGTGTCTCAGTGGTCTTCTGTGTATGCTAGAACCTCAGCAAAGTAGGCTCTGTGCCAGTGAAGGAATGGATGTGCTAGCAAGGCAAGGGGAGACAGGCAAAGAGAAAAACCTTCCTTCTTCTGTGTTCCAGTATAGGCTTCCAGTAGAAGGTGAGGCCCATATTAAAGGTATGTCTTCCTACCCCCAAGAACTAGATCAAATGAGTGTTTCTTCCTTCTTCAAAGGCCCAGATTGGAAGTGGATTCACCCACTTCAAATCAAGCAGGAAATCTCTCACAGGTGTGCTCTCTATTTCTGGATTATAGTTCATCCCAAATTTAGTCAAGTGGACCACCAAGAATAGCCATCACAAGGCATTTTCCCAACCGAAGTTGCCTCCTTTCAGATAACTCTAGTTTGTGTGTAGAGATCCCATGAGGAGGCGGTGGGTGCGTTTTCTTAGTGTGTGAGGTTAATATCACAAAAGTCTTCTTTCAGCTCAGATAGTTCTTTAACATACTGATATATTTAATTCATTTCCATTTATATCTAAAAACCACACACTTTATTCATTATGAGGTTCATTTATAATGAGACATCAGACAATCGGGAAGACTTTTAACATTAAGTTCTGTGATATATGTATGCATGCTTTCAAGTTTAATAGATTGAATTAAATGATAGTCACCAGGGAAATTTAGAAAGGAGAAAAGCATGAAAACTCCTGGTTCCTTTTTCTTGAGGCCTCATTAAGCCTATCTATAGTCACTTAATAGAATGTAATTGACTAATAGAATGGGCTTTTAAGACATAGTTCACCTTCATTTTGATATTGATATTTGACTACTTTAAAGTTAATTATATTCAGATTGGAGAATGTATGGACTTTGGCCTCAAGCTTTAGTGTGTTTAAGACTCTCCTGGTCTGCCTGTTGTTAATGACATTTACACATCCCAGGCCCCAGGCCCCAGGCTTGTGGATGAGACACAGAACTCATCATTGTCAATATAAACTGCAAATGATTTTAATTTAGAATCAAGTGTTTTTTCTTTTTCTTTTTTCTTTTCTTTCTCTGGTTTTTTTTTTTTTTAGGAAGGATTTGGCTCTTGCAGCTCAGGCTGGTTAAGGCTGTAATCCTCCTGCCTCAGCCTCCAATTTAGCATTATAGACATGTACTATCAAGCCAGGCTTGTTTTCTTTCATATTTGTGTGGGTGTGTGTGTTTGTATTTTTGAGTGTATGTGGACTCATGTCTGGGACAGGGCATGTTTGGCATGGTACATGCCTGGATATCAGAGATACCTTGGGGGACTTGGTTCCATCCAAGATCAATCTCAGATAGTCAGGCCTAACAACAAGTACTTTTCCTTTCTAAGCCACCTCATTAGCCAATTGTACCTTTTTGTTTTAAATTTCACTTACTTATTGTATAGGGGTTGTGTGTTCGTGTGTGTGTGTGTGTGTGTGTGTTCGTGTGTGTGTGTTCGTGTGTGTGTGTGTGTGTGTGTGTGTGTGTGTGTGTAGGTCAGAGGATAACTTGCAGAATTTGATTCTTTCTTTCCAACAGTGGGACCTGGGGACTGAATCGAGCCTGGTGGTAAGAGCCTTTGCTGAGCCTCCTGTCCCCTGGTTTGCCTTGTGGAGCGCTGTTTGTCCTGATTGAGGCTAAGAGTCTCTGTGTCTCAGTCCTCTTGGCCCCGTGCCCAGACTTTGCAGTATCTTTTATTCTCTTTTCCTGACAGAATCGCTTGCTCACTACCAAGTGGCCCATGAGAAGGGGAAAGAGGACTTAGGGAAGGAGGGAGGGGAACGGTCGTGGATACACGGACTTCAGTGAGCCCCACTCCTGCTCTCACTACCATAACCATTGCAGTCATTGTTCCCACCTCCCTGAGGTCCCCCCTCAACGCCTGTCACCTACAAACATACATTTATAAATACACACATATAAACATACTCTTTTTATCTAGTTCCATACATGAGACAAAATGTATTTGTCTTTCTGAGTTTGGTTTATTTTACTTAACACAATTATTTCCAGTTGCATCAACTTTCTTGCAAATTTCATGCCTTCTTTTTATTTACAGCTGTATAAAATGCCATTGTATATGCAGCACATCTTTATGTGTTCCTTGTTAGTGGACATCTAGTCTGGCTGTTTCTTGACTGTTAGAAATAGGGTAGCTATAAACAGGGTTGTGCAAGGATCTCTGTGCTATGTCGACTCAGGAGTCTTTGTGATATATACCCAGAATTGTACCCTTTTCATTTTTTTGTTTGTTTTTGTTTTTCGAGACAGGGTTTCTGTGTAACATTGGGGCCTGTCCTGGAACTAGCTCTTGTAGACCAGTAGACCAGGCTGGTCTCGAACTCACAGAAATCCGCCTGCCTCTGCCTCCTGAGTGCTGGGATTAAAGGCATGCACCACCACCGCCCTGCCTACCATTTTCATTTTTTAAGGAATTCCCACAGTGGCTGCACAGATTTAAACTCTCACCAGACATGGATATCAGTCTGCCTTTTCCTGCGTCTTCACCAGCACTTGTTTTCATTTATGTTTTATGATACCCATTCTGACCAGGGTTAGGTGGACTCTGAAGGTATTGACTGATGAGTTTTGCATGCTTGTAGTCTTTTATTTAGGAGTTTCTGCAAGAGTCATTAGGGAAGTAAACTTAAACAAATGACTGGTACCCTTCCTCTAGGAGGCTTCATAATACAGCTCCAAGTCTTGTCAGCTTCCCATGGATAGCTGTGCAGGGACCTGTGTCCTGCAGAAGCTGGCTGGCTGGAATCCCGCCACACCCTTCTGGGTACTGCCTGAAGTCAAGAGGCAGGTCTTAGTCGACTCTGCACGTCTAGTGCCTTTTTCAGTATGTGGGGTAGAGAAAGCTGAGGTTGAGTGAATGCGTTCAGAAGGTTGTATGGGTCCCAGGTTGAGGCTCTGGCCAAGGGAAAGGCTTTGCTCCTGTCTTTCACTCTTGGTGTCCCTAGTGTCTGACATGTTCTTGCTTCCTTCCCTGCTCACCACTAGGTCTGGAGACCTTTCTGCTTCCTCCCACTCCTTCCTTCTCAGTGAGGTGTTGTTCAGGGATCAACATTAGCCTCTTAGTACCACTCCCTTGCTTACAGTAGATATTTCACAAGAACTTTATGGAGAGATGAAAAGAAATATATATTTGGGAAACTTCTGTTTTGTTCCTTGCATCATTTAATGACAATGATTTTCTTGATATGATAAGAATACTTGTGTGATGGTGAAAACGGTCACCATGACATTGTACACAGAATTATGATTTCCAGTTAAGTTCTCCAGTCAAATATTGACCAAATTGCCTGGTCCTCCTTGGGGTGACAACTCTGTTTCTTTTGACAGGTGACATGGGGAGCTGACTTTGGTGGTCTGTATTACAACAGTTCATATTTCAGCAGCCTGTGGCTGCTTCTGTGATGTGTTGTGCAGGGCACTAGGTCATGTGGTTGCATGTGTAATTGGTGTTCTTTGGACCAGCTGCTGGGTCATGTCACCAGTGCACCTGAATTTGCTTGTCTGTGGCCAGCACCGTTCAGCTCTGAGCATCCTTCTGGCTCGCTCTCTCCCCATCGCCCTGCCCTGGGCCTGCGCATTCCTTCAGCAGGCTCACAGGGGGTCTTGTTCTTTAGCTTTTGTCAGCGAGCACTTGAATGGTGGGAAAAAGATCAAGTGCTTTCTTTGTTTCATATTTCCAAGTCCGCTTGGAATTGCTGGGTGTTGTGCACGTCCTTGGTCACAGTTGAGAGGAACGAAGGGAGAACTATTAGAGAGAAGCTGGTCTTGGGCATGACCTAACTTGCTGCCGGCTGTGTTCAGGTACTACAGTACTCTACCCAGCTGTTTTTCAGGAGGAGACTGGTTTGGATTTGGAAACCAGGAGTCAGCATTGGTTGTGTCTGTCTTTGCTTACTGTCTAGATGTTAATGAGGCTACTTTAGGGCTCACTTAGTCCTCAGATGAAATAATGATACGCTAGGTAGCTATATAAAAAGCTTCAGAGGGCTCAAGGAGCTTTGAATTTTTGCAATAATCTCACTAATATCCATGCCATCCTCTGGTAGACTGGAGTCTGCAGGAGGTAAACTACTTCTGTAAATTACTTGCCTGAGGATTGAGTTCTAGTAGTACTGACTCTGAGATTTCTGGTCATCACTGCATACTATTTCTGCCCCTAAAATCAGCAAAAAGAAAATGGCCCCTATCTGGAGCTTGGAATGTGAGATTTGATTTTTTTTGTTACCTTTGAAAACTTTGAATTTTGAAGGTCACTTCAAGGTTAAGGTGTAGATATTTGCTGAAGTTGCATACGTGGTGTTTCAAGACTCACATCATCTCCTTCCTACTTTAAAGGCTTCTATCACATGACTGATTCTGCTCTGCCATGCCCTTCCCCTAAGCTCCTATGGACTTTCATATGTTCAGTTTCCTTCTCTATAATACATCTTCCTTCCTTGTCCATATGATAGAGTTTTGCTCAGCGCTTAATAGCACTTTTCATGCCCTCGACCCCCAGGAGCCCAGTGACTTGACTGTGCCATAGTGTGACATTGTGCATCCTGTCTATGAGCCCAGGCATCCTGAGACACTCATGGTTGTTGGAATGACCCGCACAGGAAGTTTGGAAGCACCTGATGAGTTAGATCATGCATTAGTTTTATCCACTGCCATTTTCTGTTACAGTTCCTTTTTAAATACTTTTTCTATACAGTTACTACTGGCTAGTTGCCCATTATTGCCCTAGAATATCCCTACAAAGGCAGCCGAGAGGAGAAAAGGGTTTTGATTTACAGTTCCAGAGCAGTAGAGTTCATTGACAACAGGCAAGGAAAGCCTAACAACAGGAGGAGCTGGCTAACGACATTTTCATCCTCATAGAGGAAGTGAAGACGGAGGGAACAGGAGGTGGGGCTATGCTCTAAAGCCTCCAAATCTGCCCCATCCTTCATCCAGCTAGACTCCAACTTGCACAGGGTTCACAAGCTTCTGAGATAGCACCACCGGCTGAGGACCAGGTATCAGTCGCAGGGGCCGTGGGAAGATTCCTCAGTCAGATCAGCACAGTGACTGTCTCCACTCACGAGAGTGGATGGCCGTCCATTTGGCTCCTTCTTCCAAGCATGTAACATTTTGAGATTGAGTTTCTAACACATGAGTTGGGGGGGGACACATTCAAACCATAGCAGTGTGTGATATTGAGTAGCTGTACACTTCAGTGCTGGGATTGAGCCCCTGTGCTGTGTATGCTGGGTAAGTGCTCTGCCTAGGGGCACCTTAGCCCCTGCCTTTGCTCATCCGCATGTGTTTAGATCCTCCACACTGTCTTCATCAGGCTGTTGGACCCACGTTCTCAGACGTCTTTGTCTTAGTCGATAGGGATTGTCTGAATATATATGTTTTATAAGTTTTATCTTAGCCCTGGAAGTACAATACAAATAATGAAATTTAATAGTAAGAAAAGGAATCTGTTTGAAGTTCTTTTTAATTTATAGTAGATAATTATTCTAAAATATTATATTAATTAGTAGGAAATAATGAAACCTAAACTTTATTGGATAACTTTATTTGTATATTAAGTATATTACAAATTGTTTTTGTTGTTATTGTTTTGTTTTTTTGAGACAGGATTTCTTTGCATAGCCTTGGCTATCCTGAAAGCTCTGTAGACCAGGCTGGCCTTGAACTCACTGAGATTCACCTGCCTCTGCCTCCCAAGAGCTAGGATTAAAGGTGTGCACCACCAGCACCCAACTTTTTAAAAAAATGATTTATTTATTTTTATGTTATATGAATTGGTTTTTTTTGTACTTAAGTTCTTTCTGGTGTGTGGTATTGAGGTGCTAGAACTTTCCCCAGTTATTTGCTGTACGCAGTTCTCCCGAGAGCCTCGATGTAGTCCTGGGTTCACAGATGCGACACGTGGATATCGTTATCACATGATATCATATCATATCTCATAATAAAACTCACTAAACTTTAATTGAAAATTTGTGGGTTTTAGAACTAAAGAAAATGCCTCTCACAGTGTTTATGGATTTTGTACCTCTGAGGTTTCAGGTGATCCTCACTTTAAACTATGAAGTCATGTGTCCTCTGCTGTCCCTTTCAAACAGGTACCAGGTGCTTGCCTTTGCGACGGATGCAGACAAGAAGCAGGAGACGGAACAGCAAAAGCTTGGTTCTGGAAAAAGACTAGTTGTAAGACCTTTAATATATAAAGATTTCATAATGCCATATATAATCATATTTGTTAGAGAATTCTTGGAAGAAAATAAAAATTATATTTTGATAAGTTTTCTTTATGTAGTTCTACCAATGGCAAAGATCTGTTGCTGAGCTGTGGAGCATGTTCCTCTGCATGCCATGATGCCCCGGAACAGGTAGCCCCACCACCCTGTGGATGGCTAGAAGCACGAAATTAATTCCAAACACCTGTTTAAATTGTCTATTTTTTCATCTTTTCCTTCCTTCCTTCCTTCCTTCCTTCCTTCCTTCCTTCCTTCCTTCCTTCCTTCCTTCCTCCCTCTCTCCCTCTCTCCCTCTCTCCCTCTCTCCCTCCCTCCTTCCCTCCCTCCCTTCCTCCTTCCCTTCCTCCTTCCCTCCCTCCTTCCCTTCCTCCTTCCTTCCTTCTTTTCTTCCCTCTCCCCCACCTCTCTTGGCTTTAAAATCTTTATTTTCCACTGAACTAGAAACTGTGAAAACTTACATATTAATAAGGTCAGTACTAAATAGAGTCAACAGGTTGTATGTGTATATTCACACACACACACACACACACATACACACATGTACATACACACACACCAGGACTTTGAAAGGAGCAGGGGAGGGGTTGGAAGGAAGAGTTGGGGGTTAGTGAAAGGATATAGGTGCAGAACACATATGTGAAATTAAAATAAAAACAGGTGAATTTCTAGATGCATATGACCAACCCATGTTAAATCAAGATGAAGCATTTTTTTACTTTTTAATTGAAAGTAAATTTTTTATACAGTATAGTCTGATTATGTCATTCCCTCCACTTACTTCTCCCAGATCCTCCCCACTTCTCCACCCACCCAAATCTACACCCTTTGTCTCTCTTATTAGAAAACAAACAGGCATTCAAAATAGTAATAAAAAATAAAAATAAATAAGATAAAATAAACAAGACAGAACAAACAGGAAAAATAGTAAAAACACAAGAAACCCATAAAAACAAAATCAGAAACCATAATATATAAACAAGGGATTCGTAAAGAGAGGGGAAAACTAAAGTTTAAATAGAGCCTTGTGAGACAGAGATCCCTCTAGAAACGCTACTGAGCTTGCTTTCTATTGGCCGTCATTGCTGGGTGTGGAGCCTGGCCTTAACTGTGGCTTGTATGCCCAGTGAAACTCCAGTGGAGAAAACAGAGCTTTTCCTTTTAGGTGGTTTGTCCATTGGAAAAGCCTCTGGGATAGGGATGGGGGCTGTATCTGCTTCCCCTCCCAGCACTGGGCTCCACCTGGCTCAGACGTGTGCAGGCTCTGCACGTGTGTGTGTGTGTGTGTCCATCCTGCCATGTTTGGAGCACTTTGTTTCGCGGTGTCCTCCTCCTCTCTGGCTCTTACACTCTGCCTCCTCTTCCCTGTGTTTCTCTGAGGCCTGAGGGGAGGGTTGATGGAGACGTCCCCGTTAGGACTGAGTGCTCCAAGGTCTCGCACTCTCTGTGTATTGTCCAGCTGGGGGTCTCTGTGTTTGTTCTGTCTGCTGCAGGAGGACGCCTCTCTGATGATGGCCGAGAACACCGATCTATGAGTCTAACAGTGCCTTCGGCAGAACAGCAGTATAAAAACAGTATGTTCTGCTGGGCGGTGGTGGCGCACGCCTTTGATCTTAGCACTCGGGAGGCAGAGGCAGGCGGATCTCTGTGAGTTCGAGGCCAGCCTGGTCTAGAAGAGCTAGTTCCTGGACAGGCACCAAAAGCTACGGAGAAACTCTGTCTCGAAAATCCAAAAAACAAACAAAAAAACCCAGTATGTTCCTTGTCAGTTTCACACATGCGTGTGTTCTGGTCATACCCACACCCTTTCTTCCAGGCTCATCCCCACCCACTCCTGTTGACCCTCCTCCTCCACCCCATGTTCTCACCTCACTCTCACGCTTTGTAAAAGCCTCTTAAAAAAATTCTGTACATTTTTTTATGTATTAACTAAGTTTGTGTTTCACCAGACCCATGTGTGCCTGTGTGTTTATGTGTGTGTGTCTGTATGTATTTGTGCATACACACATGCGTGTTTGTGTATCTGCCAGGGGACAGCTTACTGAGTTGGTTCTCTCCTTCTATTATGTCCTGGGAATGATTACAGATCTCCATGCGTGGCAGCAAGCTTCTTTATCCCCTGAGCCATTTTGCTGACCCAGACAAACATCTCTTCAGTATGAAATTTTTATACCTTATATTTCTCTACTCATACAAGTTTTCCTTGGATTAATTTAGGCTTTTTTCCCCCTATTTTTATTAAACACTTACTTTGAGCAGTTCAGATTCTGGTATCTTCTCCCTTTCTCTTCTCCTTTCTTCCTTTTATGCCTCTCAGATTTAGTACTTGTTGATCCTTCTGCATCTGTGAATTTACAATTTTCATAAAATTTGAAAAAAATTAGGCCATCGATTCTTTAGATATTTTGTGTGCATCTCTCTCTCTCTTTCCTATGGAGTACTCTAATTATACATGTACTTAACTTGCTAAAGACTTCCCCACGGCTCACAGCTCTTTCTTTTCATTTTGTTCAATTAATTAACTAATTTTGCAATGGCAAATACTGTGCCCTGGGCCTCAGACAGCCTTTTACTATCCAATGATTTCATTTCCCATTAAAAAGTCATTTATTCTTGTTCTTTCACTTGGGGTAATTTTTATTGCTGTAATCATGACCGCTAATAACTTCTTTCTGGTGGAATCAAACTCATTTGGTATAGATTTTGTTTCTGTGAATTCAGTTTGAACGTTTGCATCTCCAGTATTTTCATATAACTTTTGAAGATAGAAAGTTATAATATTTAATATCTTGTTTTTCTAATTCTTAACATCTGTATCAGTTTTGAGTTAGTTTTAGTTGATTTATTTCTCTTCATTGTAAATCACATTTCCTGTTTGATTTTATTTGCATGACTGTTAATTTAAAAGTTATTAGATGTCAGATATAGTCAATTCTATTTTATTTAATTTTAGATATTTTTTAATTATTACAGGCTAAGCTTAGTCCGGGGACACAGTCGTTTGAAAACAGTTTGATCTCTTTGAACATTGTTTTAAAGATTTATTAGGTGGAGCAAAACTACTTATTGTATGGCTTACTTTTCTCAGTTATGAGAGCAGATCCTTCTGTGTGCCCCACCAGTGCCCCAGGGCTACAAACTTTTGAGCAAAGATTCAGTTCTGTGTGGATATTGGGCACTGCTACCTGGAGCCCTGGGGGAGGGTTCCCTGGTCTTCTCTACTTTCTTTCTGAAATATACTGATCAATTCCCAGGTGGACATTTGAGGTGAACTTTCTATGCATCTTCCAGGGTTGGTCTCCTCATTGAATGTGTTGTCAACTCTAACTGCCTTTGGTTTCTCTGGCCTCTGAATTCATCTTCTCAGTTCAGTAAGTTTGCTATGCTCTGCGTGGCTCCACCCTCCCTGAACCCTGCTCTGAAAGAGCTTTCGTGTGGCTGGAGATGCTGTTTTGTTTTGTGTGTAAGGCATTATCATCTTTCTTATTGTCTCACAAACCACTGTTTTATGTGTTCTCTGCGTTTTGTGCTTGTTTCAGGCAAGATACTGAATCCTATCATGTTGTCCCATCTTGATTGGAAGTGGGGGAGTTTACAAATTAATATTCTTGGTAAACTTAGGCTGTGTGCTGTTTCCCTGTGAAGTCAGACAATGATACTCAGTACCTAGGGAATGAAAGTATTTAATCCCAGATCTCAGATTATGGCCTCAGAAATGGTGTGCTTAGCTATTCTGGATGAATCTTTATCTCTTAGTTATGTACACACCAACCTGAGTTACACCCCACGGTCATCAATATTAGACTTGAGTGGGGCAGAGAGAGGCAGAGAGAGAGAAAGAAAGAGAACCAGAGGCAGGGGTGGGGTGGGGAGAGGAGAGGAGCCATGACAGCAGCTACCTCTTTGGGAGAGAGACAGAAAGGAAAGGGCTTGGGCTGCAGGCAGGCAGGAAGGTCTGCCTGCCTTGGCAGAGAATGGGGAAGGGGGCAGAGCTTGTCTCTTAAAGGGACAGGACAGACCACTATATTCCCATTTCTTTTTTATAATAAAAAGGTGGGAGGTCAGACACAACAGGTTAAAGGATTGGGGCTTTGGATTCTCAAGACTACTTTCTGCTTTTTTGTGGGCGTCATCTTGAGGGGGGAACCTGAGAAGGCTGGGTGTTGGTAACATCCTGGCATAGCTGGTCTCTTTGCTCCTGTCCGGTGTTTGTGGTATGGAAATGTCTGGTGTCTCTTACACCTGTTTAAGGTATTTGCAGAACAGAGGACAAAGTTAAGTTTAGGAAAAAAATTTAGGATCAGGGAATTGAGAGGGGGTGTATCTGACCTGTTTAAGGTGGATTCTTCAATTTGGCTCACTGGAACTCACAAGAATTCTTTGGGTTTGTGAAAACATAAGTTTTAGACATACGCATTGTATAAACAGCAGCATATTTATATCAGAATGACTGTGACAGATTTTTTTTTTTTGTACAATGAAAAGTATTTGTAAGACTATGGAAGGCAGTGTGAGAGAGATTTGATAACTTGTACTTGTTGATGCAGGAAGGAAGATCTGCCTGCCTTGGCGGTGGACAGGGGTGGGGGGTGGGCATGGCTTATCTCTTAAAGGGACCCACCCTTACTTTTTTTTTTTTTTTGAGAAGGGGTCTAATGTAGTCTAGGCTGGCCTTAAACTTGGTATGTATCGAAGGTTATACTTAAACTCTTTAAAATTTTTTTATTCTTACCAATTCCATACATGTGTATTTCAGGTTTGGGGCATTTTAATAACCCCTGCTACCCTCCCACTCCATAACCAAAACATTTCACCCCAACCTGGCTTCTCCTACTTGGGTACCTTAACTCTTATTTGAACCTCCTAAGGTAATTGTGTTTGATTGTGTGTTAGTCAGTGTGCTGTTGCTGTGAAGAGACACCATGACCACGGTAACTATGGTAAAGGAAAGCATTTAACTGGGGCTGGCATACAGTTCAGAGGTTTAGCCCATTATTGTTATGGCAGGAAGCATGCAGGCAGACGTGGTTCTGGAGAGGAAGCCAAGAATTCTATTTCTGTTCCGCAGGCAGCAGGAAGAGAGGGTGACACTGGGTCTGGCTTGAACATTTGTAACCTCAAAGCCTATCCCCAGTGACACACTTCCTCCGACAAGGCCACACCTACTCTAACAAAGCCACACATTTTAATGGTGTCACTCTCTGAGCCTATGGGGCTATTTCCATTCAGTCCACCACAGCTTGTATGAACTTGAGTGGGGATTTACAGAAACGCGGGTAACTTAGCAGAGTCTACACCATGGACGATGAGCGCTGTCCCATAGCTCTCAGTAATTGCCATCGTCCTGCAGTGCGCATGTGCAGTGCGCGTGTGCAGTGCGTGTGTGGGGGGATGAGAGCCCTTTATTCACGCATGGCAGAGGGCGACAGGCCTGATCTGAGGTCGCTGTTGTGCAGGTAGACATAGCCACAGTGAGTTCAAGAGTGCAGTGGCCCTGCATGTCCAGAAGGCACCTTTCATGCCCTTCCTCCCCAGCATCTGGTTCTTATATCCTTTCCCCTCTCTCTTCCTGAGGATCCTTTGAGTTTGGAGGAGTAACACAGAAGTCCCCGTTTAAGGCCAGCATCCCAGAGTCACTTATTCTCCACTCTTTGAGCTGTTTGGGGTCGCTGTCCGCACCCCCAAGACAGGGTTTCTTTGTATAACAGCCTTGGCTGTTCTGGAACTCACTCTGTAAGCCAGGCTGGCCTCAAACTCAGAGATCCGCCTGCCTCTGCCTCCAGAGTGCTGGGATTAAAGGCGTGCGCCACCACCGCCCGGATCTTAGGAGCAATTAGAACCAGCGGTGGTTTGATGTCCCCGTAATGTCATGCCACAATTGCCTGGAGCCCATCTTGTCATCAGTGTTGTAACTGATGGGGTCCGCTGATGACTTCCCCCAGCCACAGAGCACCTGGCCTTAAACTCTGGAGTTATAGGCATGGGGCAACATGCTCGGGCTTCTTTCCTTTTTACAGATCACTGGTGTTAGTTTATTAGATGCTGAGGATGTTTACGTCTTGGTGAAGATTTTGTCTTCTTGTGCATCCTTACACATATATCAATTTAAAATGTTAACTCTTGCTGAACTCTTCAAAAAACATTCTGCACGTACTTTCTGTCTATCCTTTCGTTGTTTTAAGAAGCATCTACTGGATATAGAGCATGCTCCACGAGAGTAGAGGTCTCCCCGGGTAGTTCCTAGTGTCGAGGAGCCAATCTGCCCATACTCCTGTCATCACTTGGTGACGACTCAGTCAGGACTACACATGGATGCATTTTAGAGCTGTCTTTGTTGCAAAACATCATATTTACAGCAATATTAACTATGGGTTTTATTGAGTGTGATTTATTGATTTGCAAGATAAACATAGCTTTAAAAGATTAAATTTGTTTTTACAATGATATATAAAACATGAACATGTATATGGATTGCCATGTGATGTTTTGACTAATGTGTACATTGTTTAATATTTAAATCAGGTCTAACAAATCAATCTCCAAAATTTATCATTTTTAATAAATATTTATTTTTATTGTATGTGCATGGATATTTTGTCTGTGCATCCATATACCACATGTGTGTCTGTGTGTGCCTGTGGAGGTCTGAAGAGGCCATCGTCCCCTGTAGGTAGAGCCCAATGGCTGTGAGTCAGCACGTGGGGGTTGGGAACCTGACTCTGGTCCTCCACCTGCAGAGCCATCTCTCTAGCCACTGTCATATCTGTATGGAGAGCATTCAGAACTTGTGCAGCCTTTTGTGTATATAGTATGTTACTGCATGTCGGTGCCCCCCGACCACTCTTCCACTGCTCCAGAGGTGACTTTGCTGATGCATGCTTTGGGATCTCTGAGTAGTTAATATCACTTGGTAAGGGATCGGATCAAACCTATAAAATACTAACTACAGTGATGGTAAGCAAGCCAGCCTCAAAACAAAACTAAGAAGTTAGACATCTTGGTTTGCTGTAAAGCAGTTTATTCATTTTCGCTGATATGAAAATGGTGGGTACAGTAACAGCTCCATCACTGCTGGCTTTTGCTTTGCAGGTGGACTGGACTCTGAACATCGGAGAGCAAGCTCTTGACATTTGTATCATCCCCTTTAACCAGTCAGCGTCTTCTGTTTTTGTGCTTGGTGAGAGAAACTTCTTCTGCCTGAAGGATAACGGTCAGATTCGATTCATGAAGAAGCTCGACTGTAGCCCCAGCTGCTTTCTCCCGTATTGCTCAGGTGAGTGTGAAGACTTTGTTATCCTTTCTGACTCTGTCGGATACATACGTGCACACATCAGAAAATGCCACACCCAGACACATTTCAAACGTCTAGGAAAATAGCTTTCTTCACTGTTCTGTAGACGTTTGATAGAAAGCACACGTGGTCCTGCCAGCCCTTGACTCTGTAAGGTCCCTGTAGACGGGCTTCCAGCTCATACTGCTGTCCGTAATGCGACTATTCAAGAATCCTCCCATGAGAATGTCACTCTTTTCTAAGCAGAGCAACACTGTCTAACAGAATGGCTTGCAATGACTGCCTGTCAATCATCAGTTTAGATGTGTGATATGTTAATAGAATTCAGACCTTCCAGATGAAATGCAAACACCTTGGCTGATATCTACACTTCTGTCTTTGAAATGGTTTATTTCTTTTTTTGCCAAGCTAAATGTCTTATCACCTAAAATCTTTATGTGTTAAAACCAAGATAATACAATTAGTGTGTGATACGGAAGAGACCACAGCATACCACCCTTCTGAACGGCCCTTTTCGTACTTTCTTTCTGTATCTCCACCTGCAGTGTCTGAAGGCACAGTAAACACCCTGATTGGGAACCATGACCACATGCTGCATGTTTACCAGGACGTGACGCTGAAGTGGGCCACACAGCTCCCCCACGTTCCTGTAGCCGTCAGAGTGGGCTGCTTGCAGTAAGTGATTCAGTTTAATTGTATGGAAGGATTTTTGTTTAGTCTCATTTTTCAGCCCTGGCTGGCTTTGAACTCATGGCGCTTTTCCTTCAGCCACTGCACCTGGCTCTTACTAAATACCTTAGCCGAGGAGTTCTGTAGAATGTGGTTTTGCCGAGGTGTTGGAGTGTGACTGTTAATAGTAGAATTTTTTTGGAAAAGTATATAAAATTCCTTAATTAGCACCATTAATTATTTTCACTTAATATTTCTAAGCAGTTAATCCTTTAGAATTAAAGGTGAGTACTGTTGAAGACGATGGGGAGATGCTTTTCCTGGTGGGTTATTTTCTTTAACGTGAAAACCAATGTCTTGCAGACTTTGCTTCAGTTTTGCCCGTGTCAGGTGGTGCCGAGTTGCCTTGTGTTTGTGTGCTTAAACAGTTCAGAGTGTATGGCAATTTTTCACTTAAAACAAAAGAAAAATAAAATTAACATCAATATTACACTCATGGCACAGTTTACCAGTGAGTAGGTTGTTAGCGTAAGAATTGAAATCCCGAAGTCCTCGAGCACCTCAGGTCATGTGTCAGGTCTGAGGAGCTCAACTGGAGCCGCGAAACAGCTTCTCTTAAGTCTCCACGGAGCCTCAAACCCCTGTCATCTGCTCAGTAGAACGTTTACTGTGGAAGTTTCCAGTGATGCCTGGAGTGTCCGATGACGAACGAGGAGCTGGATGTTCACTGTTGGAGACAGTGAGGGCCACTTATGGTTGTATCAGTGATTAAGCTGTGGTGTGCACATTCCAAAACTGAAACCTGTGTCTTGAATATTAGTAGTGCATTATTTTATGCATATTGGTCTTCTGCCCCCATGCGTGTCTATACGTGTGTGTGCCTGGTACCCAGGGAGGCTAGGAAAGGTGTTGGATCCCATAGAACTGGAATTACTGATGGTTGTGAGTAACCATGTGGGTGCTAAGTATCAAACTCAGGTCCTCTCTTAAGAAGGCAGTGTTCTTAACTGCTGAGCCATCTCTAGCTCCAACATAGACCTTATCCATTTATCTATGCCTGCCTGCCTGCCTGCCTGTCTGTCTGTCTGTCTGTCTATCTATCTATCTTCCCTCC
>NC_022012.1:16824810-16828564 GCF_000317375.1 Microtus ochrogaster
CCTCTCTCTCTCTCTCTCTCTCTCTCTCTCTCTCTCTCTCTAAAACTATGTCCCCCCTGGAGTAGGAGGCAAAGAGGACAGCAGACCTCTGGGACCCCTAACCTGGTCCTCTGGTCCTCTGCAGAGTTTGGTCATCTCTCCAGCTTCAGATTTGGAATGTTTTTATTGCCAACTTGAGATCATTTTACAGGTTTTGAGGCTCCCTGGAACTCACAAGCCATCCACATGCCTCTGCCTCCTGAGTACTGAGATTAATTACATGAGCTCATTGGAGACAGTCACCTCTGACACGCCAGTGGGTTGACACAGGTGCTACCTGCTTTCCTGAACTTGAAATGCAATCGAACCCTTCACAGTTTGTTGCATCCACGTCTGCAGGAGTGTCGTGTTCACTGAGTGTGGGTTGTGTTAAAAGAAAGTTACTTTTAAATATTAGAATATTGTTAACCAAGTTAAAGGCTCAAACTTTAAATATTATCAAGTCTCAGAAAAAGCTGATTTCTTGTATTTTAGGAGAAAGGACAGTCATTTATTTGTAATTGCCATGCATTTAACAATAATCATAGTGTTTTTTTTAGTACTGAAAGAATAAACTATTTGAACTTGGTTTTTGCAATGTCCACCAGATTTTGTTTTTAAGTTCATCCAACCAGACTCTCCAGACATTTTGCATCAAATTTAGTTAGAAGAATTTAGATCTGGAAAAACATCTTGCCAGCAGGGAAGTGTCAGTGGCTTCTCTTCCTGGAGACTAATTCTTACAACAGTCCATAACTCATTCAAGAGCTCTTTGTTCTCTTTGGTCCCACAAGTGACCACTAGGTACAGAAAGGCAGATACACTGTGGTGGGTTTGTGGCCCACCTTGGCTCTCCAGGAGGGGGATGTCACTTTATTTTAATTTTAATATTTTATTTATTTATTTTTTGTGGTTTTAGAGATTAAATCTAGAGCCTTGTATATATTAGGCAGTCGTTCTGCCTCTGAGCTATACACCAGGCTAGGAGCCAATATCTTTATTTACTAAAAAAGTTACTGTAATATATATATATGAACATAGGAGTTTGGTGGAAAGAGAAGTTATAGGTAGTTTATAACATGTACAAGACTTTCAAAAGTTACCTTTCTTCAGGCAATGCATATATTTTATGTACTTATACTTCCGAGAGAAGCCTCTATTTCTTGTAGCTTTTTAAAGATCATAATTCTAAGTAACAAAATGAAAAGTAGTTCCACTAATGTTTTTTATAATTTATACATAAAGTTGGAGATTTTAAAAATGTATTAAAACAAATTTTTAAAATTAAAATGTTTTAAAATTAAAAAAATGTATACCTTTATAGGATAAAAGCAGATTATGCCTGAAAGAATTGAATGACTTTTGCTTTTAGTGATTATGGGAAGGGCTGGCACAAGCAAATCCATCTTGTTGGTGTAAGGCTTTGTGATGCTGCATAGGCTAGTGTCAAACTTCTCCCATATCAGCTTCCCAAGTGCTGGAATTACAGGCAAGCAACACCATGCCCAGGATGCATTTGTGTCAGGGATGACAGCTTCCTGCCTTTTCTGAACCGTGTTGTCTGGATGCATTGTTCAGGAACCTTCTCTGATTCATTCTCCATTGACCCACGATGACAGGCATTTTAGCTATTTTCCTATCGCTGTAATAAGATCAAGGCAACTTATAAAAGAAAGCATTTATTTGGGGCTTATAGTTTCAGAGGGTTAGAGGCCATGATCATCATGGCAGGGATCATGGCTACAGGTAGGCATGTAGGCATATGCTGGGAACAGCTGCTGAGAGCTTACATCTTGATCCACAAGTGTGAGGTAAGACAGAGAGCTAACTGGGAAGCATAGCAGGATTTTCTTTTAGGCTACCAGCCAGCTCCCAAATCATGACATGGAGACTTATTATTTGCTTGGAATGCTCTGCCTAGCTTAGGCTCCTTTCTGGCTAGCTCTTTTAACTTAACCAGTTTCTCTTTATCTATCTTTTGCCTTGGGGCTTTAAGCTTTATTTCTATATATCTTACTTTTACTGCTACTCACATCCGCTGGCTGCCAGCTGCCTGGCTGACCCAGGCATCTCCCTTGTTCTCTCCTCTCTTCTTTTCCTCTCTCATTCCTTTTTCTCTCTTCTCTCCTGCCAGGCAATCCTGCTTATCCCTCTCCCTAGCTATTGGCCGTTAGCTTTTTATTAGACCAATCAGGTGCCTTAGGCAGGTAAGGTGAAACAAAGGCAACACGCCTTTTCATAATTAAACAAAGCATAAACAAAAGTAACACACCTTCACACAGTTAGAGTAATATTCCTCAGCATAAACAAATGTAACACATCTTTGCCCAGTTAAAAATGTCTTCCACAACTGAATAGCATGGGTCTTTGAGATCTCAGAGTCTGCCCCAGTGACCCACTCACTTCCTTCCACAGGGCCACTCTTCCTAATCCTTCCTGAATAGCTCTGTCAACTGTAGTCCAAGTATTCAACTATATGAACCTATCTGGGACATTTTCATTCAAACTGCCACCCCAGGAAATGATTCATCCTGATTGGTGTGGTTTGATACTGCAATAATGGTGGGGATAAGTCACAGATGCCAGGAGTTAGCGACAGAAAAACCCTTTGGCGCAGTTCAGGCAACCGAGGTATAGAAGTGGCCCAGGTCACCCACTCTGCATGCTTTGTGGGTGATGCACTAGCATTACAGATACATTGTCCATGTCTCTTTGCCAGGAACTGTACTTACACAGTGAAACCCTTTACCAATGCAGGAGTTCTCTGAAGGCTGGTAGCTTCCATTTTAAGTAGTTGTAAGCTAGTTTAAGGAGCTAGTACCTAGAGGGACAATCTTTACATGAACTTAGGACCATTTCCCAAGAATCCAAAAGTATGCATGGCTGTCTACCACCAACTATGTTCTAGACTTGGGCTCTGCTAGCATCTTGTTTATTACATTCATTTCAGAATATTTTGCCCCAAGATTGAGGTCTTAAACAGTGTGGGGGAATTGCTATAGGCCAGGCAGAAATGAAGATATTCTGAAGGGACATGTTTATCTCTCAGTCTGAGTACCAGACTGTTTGAAGAAGGGACCCCAGAGATGTGGGAGGTCCCCAGGAATCTCATGCTGGGAGAACCTGTCTCCAGGATAGTGACTTCACAGTTCTAACAGCTTGTCAGGCCACCTTAAAGCCTGGGAAGGAAGCTGGTCAGTGGTGGGCCGCGACTGCTGAAAGATTCAAATCCTTGCCTTTCTATTTAAACCATAATCTCACTTCAGGCCCCGTGTGATCCCCTTGTCTCACTTCCCAGTGAAGCCACATCAAAACATATTCCTTTTTCCCCATTATTAAAAGTTTTCATTGTAGTTTTATTAGAACCTTAAAAGTAATTTTTAGTAGCTTAGCATAACATTCTTATGTTAAGCAGTTGCGGTATTGGCATAAAAACAGACATGTAGGCAAATGGAACAGAACCAAGATCCAAACATGAGTACGTGTAACTTCAGCCATCTAATATTTGACAGAGATGCCAAAAATATACTAGAGGAGAGAAAGCATCTTCAACAAATGGTATTGGGGAAACTGGCTGTCCTCATGTCAAGGAATGAAGTAAGACTCATAGCTATCACCTGCACAAAACTAACTCCAAATGGATTAAATGTGAAACATGAAACACTGGACCTGCCAGAGGAGAACACAGGCAGTGCCTACAGGATCCAGAGGAGAACACAGGCAGTGCCTACAGGAT
>NC_022012.1:16829799-16830266 GCF_000317375.1 Microtus ochrogaster
TGTGTGTGTGTGTGAGAGAGAGAGAGAGAGAGAGAGAGAGAGAGAGAGAGAGAGAGAGAGAGAGACAGACAGACAGACAGACAGACAGACAGAGAGAACAAGCGTGCACGTGTGCACACACCCACTTTAATCCACACAGGGATGTGAAATAAGCATTCAGAGCGGAGAATCATGATCCTGAATATTTACGTTTTCAGTTCTTACTGCTTCCCATTTAGGATGAAGCAGACCTGACTGAGCATCTTGCCTTTGCTGTGCTCAGTTTCTCAAATGGCAGATAAAGATTATTTTGTATTGGTATCATCACTTTCTTGAGAGATATCAAATATACCTAAATGTGGAGGGAAGCTGGACATACTGAGAGTCCTTTTAGGTTTAGCCTGCAGTGCTCTACAGCAGACACAGCCTGCAGCCGCAGCACCATGCTCTACAGCAGACACAGCCTGCAGCCGCAGCACCATGCTCTA
>NC_022012.1:16830366-16837199 GCF_000317375.1 Microtus ochrogaster
GCCGCAGCACCATGCTCTACAGCAGACACAGCCTGCAGCCGCAGCACCATGCTCTATAGCAGACACAGCCTGCAGCCGCAGCACCATGCTCTACACTCAGCTTGCCTCATGCTTTTACATGAAAACAATTTCTAGACCTTTTGGATTTTCTTTGAGGCTTTGTCCAAAATATGCACTTTAAATTTTGGCATTTATGTTTTTATCCTTAGCTTCTGTTGATGTAGTGTAGTCTAGAGTATTTTTCCATTTCATCTCTGGATTTTCCTAATTTCTTTGATCTTTGAATCTTACAACAACTGTTTACCATGGTTTTCCTTCTACTCATTTCCTTTGCATTTGTAATTTTGGTGACGTAATTCCCCAACCAGTTAATATACTCTTTCTACATTTGCATATCAGACTGAGTAATTGTGCAGAAAGACAAACCCATGCTGTGTGCTGAATAAGAGCTTAGCAGTCATTTTAATTTGTTTTCTGTGAAAGGAGGGGACGAGTAGAAAGACCTTCTAGTTGAAAACCAGATTTGAAGTGTGAAAACTGGAGCTCGTAAAGTAGGCAGGACATAAATAAAAACTTCTATCAGTAACGTGTTGAGCTAAGCGCCCAAGCCGCCCTTTACACATGGGCTGTCATTGGGTTGTGTCGCTCTTCATAGGCTGTTGGGTGCTACTTCTGCTTGTGGTAATTATATAAAGAAGTTATTTATCTTTATTGCTATTTGTCAGGTAAGGTTACAGCCCTCAAAAAGTTCTCATTATTATTAAAGTAGGAATCATGTTCTCTGTCATGTTTTGTAGTGTAAAACCCAGTGTTACTCAGTTCTCAGGAAGAATGTAATAGCCATTGGGGAGTTAGCTTTTTGTTTTTTTAATTCCATAGTAAATCGGTTTAATTTGCTTCCTAAGATGTTAGAAAGACTGTATAGCCAAAGGCTAAGTAATTGTATTTAGAGTGCTAGTTGGGTTCATAGTCTTTTGTTTTATAAATTATTTTAATTGTTAAATTCTGCTTATTAATGTGTGTTCCCATGGAATAGCCTTATTAGTCATCCTGTCATTGAGTCTGTCAAAGTCTCTTAGGGATGCAGCTCCCAGTTGGTAGGAAAAGTGCCCCAGTGCTTTGCGTTTCTGGTTCTCTAACCTGTAACAGATACGAGGGGCAGGCTGAGGGGGCTGAGGAGAAGTATCTGGTTTTTCCTAGTTATGAAAGTTTTTTACCTTCTTTGCCTTTGGCTCTAGATAGCTTTGGCACCAGATTGGTGTGAGGTTAAGAAAGCCCTATAGCCTACTCTATAGACTGATGTTGGCTGACTTAAAAGTTAGCACCGGTTGTTTGTTTACTGACAGGAGGAGCTTAAAATACAGTGCCGCTTGTCTCGAGTCCCCAGCAGCACTGCGTCCTTAGAGTCTTACATTCATTCGGTTAGATAGGATTGGAAGCTGAAATAGAGTGTGTTAGGAATATTTTCCTAGCAGAGCGTCTCCGCCCGCTCAAAAACTCCAATCAAACCAGATTAGACAGAATCAAAAATGCCCACGTTTAATGCTCTCGGGTGGCCAGGAGCATGGCAGGGGGAAGAGAGAGAGTGAGCACCTGCAAAACTCGAAACCACGTGTTCCCTTTTGTTGGGTGCGAGCCTAAGTATCTTGTGGGAGTGGCCCTGAATAAATTCTGAAATGGCCCCTGTGCTCAGTGGCATGGCTGCTTCAACAGAGAGGGAAAAATCCAGTGTTCCTGTTCATTACAATAAGGCGATTTTTAAAAATAGGAGATTTTTTATTAGTTAAGCGTTTGTACTGATTTCACTGAAGACCTGTTTGGTCCCAGCATGCATGTGGCTCACAATGCAGGTCACTCCAGCTCTCGGGGTCCCAGAGCCCCCAGTCGTCATGGGCACCTGCATGGACATGTGCAGGCCCACGTGCCTACATATGACTGAAAATGCAAAGTCCTTTAAAAATAAGGTTATTTGAAAATCCACAGCCCAGGCAATTTTTCATAGTTTAGTAATTAAAATATAGTAAAAATATGTTTAGCTTTTGGATGCATATTTCCCTTTCTCATTTGTGTTCATTTCCAACAGCAAATCTCCTCTTTTTGTTCCTGCCTCTCCTTGTATTTTAGATGACTAGGTACAAATCATATCAATAACAACTGAAAACTTCCAAAAATTATTTTTATTCATGTTTATGTGGATATTTCTATGTTTATATTTGTGCATGTGTATATGCCCATGGATGCCAGAAGAAGGCATTGGATTCCCTAGAGCTGGAGTTACAGGCAGCTGTGAGCTGCCTAACATGGTACTGTGAGCTAAACTTGAGTCCTCTGGAAGAGCAGCAAGCATTCTTAGCTGTTGAATCATTTCTCTAGCCCCCTAAAATAATAATTAATTAAAAATGTTTTGTTTTGTGTTTATTTTAATATATATATAATTTATTATATTAAATTATTTTATGCATAAATTATTTTTATTTTGTGTGCATTGGTGCTCTGCCTGCATGCATGCCTGAGTGAGGGTGTCAAGTCTTGAAGTTACAGGCAGTTGTGAGCTACCTTGTGGGTGTCGATGCTGGGAATTGAACCTGGGTTCTCTGGGAGAGCAATCAGTGCTCTTAATAACTGAGCTATCTCTCCAGTCCCTCACGTTTGTTTTTGAGATGATGTCTTGGCATGTAACCTAGACTGGCTTTAATCTGTGTATCCCAGGCTGGCCTTGAAATCGCATTAGCCTCCAAAGTCCTGGATTGCAACTGTGAGTCACCATATCTGGTTTAATGTTTTCTTTTTTGGAGACAGGTTCTTGCTGTATAGCCCATACTGGCCTCATCTCATGCTTCTCTTGCCTCTGTGTTCCCTTGTTGGGATTACAAGTATGCATGACCATGACTAGCTCAACATTTTCTTTGAAAGAGAATTATATTTTGAATATTTTGAAAAGAATTTTGTAATAATCTTGTATGTTTAGGAATATGAAAAGCTTGTTCTTGATTTTTACCTTTGTTAATAATGGAACAAGCAAATATATTTGTTAAGGGCTATTGTTAGGGGAAAAAAGCCCTCTGTTTTTCCAGGCACTACCCCTTTTCATACTGTGTGAATACAGGATGGGGCTTGTGTGTGAGTTAGCAGTAGAGTTCCTATGGAAACAATGCCCAGGGCACCTAACGGGCAGACATATATGAGAAATTAAAAGACAACAGCAGTGAGAGCAGTGGATGGAGGAGTGGAGTGAAGCCTTCTCCTGCCTCGTCAGTCTGCAGGCTTCCAGATGTGGAGATGCTTTGTCCTCCGGTCGGCTGCCGTTCCGAGATGACGTCACCACATTACTGCAAACATGAGTGTACCAAGCACCATGTAAAAAGGCAGTCAGAATTTCTTGCACAGATTTGTGGACATAAAATCACCCAAATCAAGGTTACAGTCTATTGTAAGGCTTTAAGAGTCATGTCCTGCTGTGGGGTCGTGTGTGGCACGGTATGTGGTGGAGGTAACACCCAGAGTGGTGTGCAGACTAGACCAGCTTCTCATGTTTCAGTGGTGTGATTGTTCAGTGCCCTGAAATGGTCACCTTTCTCATGTGCCATTGAAATGAATTACTTTCCTCGTCTGAACTGCTTTAAAAGTGAAGGTTATGGTCATAAACGATCCATTTAGACTGTGCATTTCTTTCACTTAAAAAACAGATTAGTATATCTTTGCCAGAAGTAGAAATGAATATTATTATTTTCTATTCAAGAATTACTTTATTGCATCTACTTCTTTATTTATGTAGAGCGTGAGAGCCCGAGTGGACATGTGCATGGGTGGTGCATTGTGGAGGTCACAGGACAACTTGTGGGGATCGGTCCTTTCCTTCACCATCTGCATCCTGAGGTCAGAACTCAGGTCATGGAGCTGGCAGGGAGTCCACTACCTACCCAGCTATCTGTCTGGCCCAGGAACTACTTTAAGGAGGAAGACATTAGTTATCTGTGGCAGCTTCAGTTCAGTGCCTATACTATCTTTGCACTGAAAGTATGAAACAATGTAATATGAAGCATTATAAAATATTTCTTATTTACTTGTACCTGCATAATGGCAGGCATCATAAATTTTATTGATTTCTGTTTTTAGCAGCTTTTATAAAATGCTGTGTGTTTTCTGACATAGGATTTGTATTTATTCCTTCATGTGGTGTGGTGACAGTGACCACAGAGCACTGTAATGTTAGGCTGCACCGCAACTTACACCTCAGCTCCAGCAGCACAGAAACTAAATTGGAAGTAAATTCCTCACTCTTAACCAACAAAATAATTTTGCATTAATCATTGTAAATCTTTTTCTCTATTTAGTAATTAAAGTCTCAAAGTTAATCTCTTGAGAAATGTTTAGTTAGTTTTGTTACACTCAGTGATTTTTGTTCAGGTTACTTTAACATAAATTGTTAATAAATTTTAGAATGATTAAACAGTAGTTGCATATTTCTTTTAAGGAGATTATTATGGACTGTTTTTGCATTATTTCATTCAAATAAATATCTTCATGAATTGCTTGTAAATATTTCATGAAAATTGACACTAATTTTCAAGATTATATCACATTTAAATTTTAGAAATTTGTTTTAAATAAAAATCTTATTTAGCTTTTAAAAAGTGTGTGTGTGTGTGCACGCACGCGCGCATACATGTGACTGGGTGCATGCCATGGCATGTGTATTGTCAGGGGACAGTATTCCAAGAGCCAGTTTTGCTTTCTGTCTTGCTGAAGAGGCAGGGTCTCTCTTGTTCTAGCACACTCCCAGGATACCATCCTGGGAAGTTTCTAGTTGATTCTCCTGTCTCCCCCTTCTGGTTCGCTGTAGAAATGCTGGGATTACGGATGTGTGCCATCATATCTGGCTTTTCCCCTGGGTTTTTGGGATGAACCCAGGGTTTTAGGCTGGCACATATGTGCTTTTACCCATCCATCCTCCCTCTGACCTTTTTAAATATTCAAATGAGGTTATGCATGACTTTCAGGTTTGCTAAACCTCATATATAAACCATTTGAATTATTCAACTCATACTTAGTTATCACAAGGCCATGGAGGAATTTGGTAGCTCATAGAGTCCTTATGAGTTGGGTACGATTTGATTTTACAAAGTTGTGCTAATGTGAACAGTAGTGTTTCATGGGCTTTATGCATAAGTACACATCACAGCACCGGGTTAAATCCAAGACCTTGCATAAGCTAGGTAAGTGATCTACCACATAGTCACAGCCCAAGCCCTAATATGAGCACTTTCTGTGGCTGGATGGAGTCTCTCCTGTTTACGGTATTTGAGAGAGAACCACCATTTCCCTCTGTGCTCTTCTAGGCATTTGGCTTGTAGAATGGTGTTTCTTCTTGCCCTAGGGGACTGGCCCTTGCTCAGTTTCTTCATGCTGTCCAGCAACTTGAATTTCAAGAATGTTGGTTGATTGAGTGGATAAAGTAGTGGAGCTATGGTATGTAAACAAAAGACATGCTGTTTTAGATCCTGAATATTTTGTCCTTTGAAAATTTAAAGAACATTTAGATTGATTCTTCAAATGTTTTTGGACTAGAAAGTAGTTGTGTAGAACTAGGTTAAAATTGTGTTCCTCAATTTCATAGAGATCTAATGTGGTGTCAGTACAGCTAACGTCTGTCTGTGGATGATGGGAACTTACTGTGTTTAGGGCAAACATTTACTGTCTTATTCTTCCAGCCATTGGTGAATATGTCTTAGAGAATGTACACTCCATAAGTAATAAAGACCATAGTTGTCTGAATTTCTTACGTACGCAATGACTATTCACTATCTCAGTAGTGTCTTATTTAGCATTTTATTGTTGTGAAGAGACACTATGGCCATGGCAACTCATAAAGGAAGACATTTAATTGGGGCTGGCTTACAGTTCAGAGGTGTCATCCATTGTCATCATGGCAGGAAACATGATAACATGCAGGTAAAGTGGTACTGGGGAGGTAACAGAGAGTTCTATATCTGGATCTGCAGACAACAGGAAGAGACTATGCCACACTGGCCAGGCTTCAGCATCGAAGACCTCACAGCCTAAACCCTAGGGACACACTTCCTCCAACAAAGTCACACCTACTCCAGCAAGGCTGTACCTCCTAATAGTGCCACTCCCTGTGTCCATTTTCTTTCAAACCACCATAGGTAGTAAACATGCCTGTACTGTTACTGTGTTTATTTCGAGGAATTTTATCTTATTGGCATTGACTTTATGCTAGTAGTAATGGGTTCAATATTTCTCTGTAAAAAGTTTTTCATATTACTTTTTTTTTTTGAGACAGGGTTTCTCTGTAACTTTGGAGTCTGTCCTAGAACTAACTCTGTAGACCAGGTTGGCCTTGAACTCACAGAGATCTGCCAGCCTCTGACACCCTATTGCTGGGATTGAAGACGCACACCACCACTGCCTGGCTTCTCATACTACTTTAACAAAAGTAGATTTCGTTAACTTCCTGTGAATTATATTCAAATTTGTCTTGTTTTTATATTTTATGTGAACATATTTTATGTTTTTATCAAGCTTGTATAAATAGAATCCGGCTACTTGAAATGTGTAGTTATCAGAAAGGGGAAAATTGAGTGGTAGCAAAAAAGCTAATATCACTGTTGCCTAACAGAGCTGATGTTTTGGAGGGAAAACTTCAGAGTTTAATGATGCCACAGAGACGTAGAAGACTCATGGCTGCAGCAAATAGCTCACAGCATTCGCGTCTCTCCCCTGCTGTGTGTGTGTGTGTGTGTGTGTGTGTGTGTGTGTATGTGTGTATGTGTGTATGTGTGTATGTGTGGGTGTGTATATGTGTGTGTGTG
>NC_022012.1:16837299-16851251 GCF_000317375.1 Microtus ochrogaster
TGTGTGTGTGTGTCTGTGTGTGTGTGTGTGTGTATGTGTGTGTGTGTCAGCAGTGTGTCCAGGTAAGAGCACAGCTTGTAGGAGTTGGTTCTGTCCTTCTACCTTGTAGATCCTGGCAATTGAACTCAGGTTGTCTGGCTTGGGGGTCAGTGCCTTACCTGTCTGAGCCCTTTCCATGACCTGGGAAAGAGCTTTAATTTTCATAAGTGAGGACATATGGCGTCACAGGTTGATGCTTTACAGGTATATCCACCTAGGCGCTTAACAACTTCAAGCCTTATGATGAAAATTTCCATTGTTTCTGTTGAAATGTTTGTAGGGTTGTATAGTTTCATCTGGGGATAAAAGTCTAAGTACTGAAAAATTTTAACAACACTGAATGTCCTCTAGGGTAATGGAACTAGCTGTAGGCTGTTACGGCCACATTCCTTCATTTGTTTGAGAAGTCGTGTCTCATTTAGTCAGCGGTGGGTCCTGTTACGGCCACATTCCTTCATTTGTTTGAGATGCTGTGTCTCATTTAGTCAGTGGTAGGTCCTGTTCACAGACTGCTGGACTATGGGGTTCCTCAGCCTTTTATACCCTGTGAGCGATTCTAGCCCCGTGCTTCACACGTGAGGCCAGGGCGGGACTACCAAGTCATGCCCTCAGCTCCATTTATCTTTATGAATTTATTTTTTCTGTTCATCATATTCTTAAGGCCTTACTTAGTTTTTCTCTCAAAGGACATCTGCAGTGAACTTCTGTGTGTAGCCTCACTTGCTGTTAGAGGTATGGTTATATTCCTTCATTTCTCAATGGAGCAGTCACGTTGCCTTTATATGAGAGAGTCTTAGAGACCTTTCCTGACTTTGAGAGTGGCCTAGAACCTATGACTTTGCCAGGCCTCCTTATCCTTATTCCCCAGGGAAAAGTGAGTGTGCTATCTGCCTGTTTACAGCCCCACGAGGCAGGACAATCAGATGCCATAGGGAGTCAAGTCAAAGCAGGAACTCAGTTTATTACTGTGAGCTGCTGCTTATTTAGGTTAAGTGACATCATGTGATGTGGGGTTCCCTCCAGCCAATGAGAGACAGCCAAGCCCCCCCTCTGGCTGACTGGATGGCTACCTAGTTTTTGCTGTCTCATCCTCACTCGGTTCCCTCAAACTCGAGCCAGGCTTTTCTCTGTCCAGCAGGTCTCAAAGTACAGGCCGTGAGACAACAGACTTGATAGCAGAGAAGCAGATAGTGTAAGCATTAGCTGATTGATACTTTATTCAAAGCAGCTACAAATAAGTAATTTGTCCTATGTTACATCAGAATGTTTGACTTAGACCTCTTCTAAACAGATTTTCATGTAGAATGCTTACCTTTATTAGCCACAGAAAATTCCCTCGTTGTCCTCAGACATACACACAGACTTCTCTCATCAGTCTGTCTGTCTGTCTGCCATCTGTCATCTTCCATATACTCACTTGTGTGTTTGTGTGGCTTTTGGCCTTCCTGGTAGCTTGGAAAAGGGAGCAATAGGATTTCGTTGTAGGCTATTGTTGACTACAAGCAGTCATTTTTAGCAGTCAGCATCTTCACACTGGCCCTTAGCTGCCGGATACCGATGCTGTAGGTGGCAATCTTTTATCTGATACCTTAGAGTTATGTTCTTACTAAATAAATCACATTTAGATCTTTTTATGCATGCATAGTCATGCTGGCATAATAAAATGTCTGAGCATGATAAAATGAATTTGTATTCATGAAGTTAAATTTGATTTTCTAAATTCAAACAGTTGCTTTTAGTGTTCCTCTGTTTAAGCCTACGTTCTCCAAAGCCAAGCTCTGCCATGATGCTTTGTGCTTGGTTGCAAATGGTCTTCTTGCTGACTGGCTTATTTCAGTGAATGCCCTTTTTTCAAATATCCTCTGTGTTCCTAAGTAGAACCTGTTCTACTTAGCAGTACTGATTTACTCACTGTTAGAGTGAGGCCTGTCTATCTTCTGGTATCTGCCGAAGACAGCACTGCTTGGAGGAGTGCACGGGATAAGGCAAAAAGGAAGGCACAGAAAAGGCTGGATAGACAGTATAAAGGAAGACTGTGGAACTATGGGTATGACAATAATGCAATCATCTAGAACTGCCCAGGATAGGAACTACTGGAGACCCGCCATAAACAGGTTGTCCAGGCATACATAAGCATTGCGGGGTGTAGATTATGATGGTGATGGGAAGAAGTGAACCCGTGCCGTCTTCTTTACCTCAGTCAGTACCATGAAGGCAGGCGGTCTCAGAATTTGTGCTTAGATGATGTTAGATCTAAAATCAGATTCAAAGAAGCACAAGTTCAGAGGGATTTGGTTTTATCTGTTTGCAATATTAGAGAGAGATTGTTTGGTTTAATCTTAATACAAGCCGCTGTGCCAGCACAAAGAACTCCAATCAAACCAGATTAGACTGAATTAAAATGACCATGTTTAATAAATGCAACACTCTCTGATGGACCATGGCGGGAAGAGGAACAGCCCATGCAAACCTTAAACCACGTGTTTCTTTTTCTGGTGCTTAAATACCCTGTGGGGGTGGCCCTGACCCTCTCTGGGGAGGGGTCAGTGCTTTGCAGGCTGGAAGTTGGAGTCTGGACCGATGTAACTCCCTGGCCAGGGGCTAGGGTGACGCTTCCAATCATTCATCCCAGTCTCTTTGGATCTAGAACTGTTAGAGGGCTGGGGTCTCACTTTGAATCGAACAGAGATTAACTGCCGGAAGATGTTTAGGGTAAAGTTGACCTTGCCAGGTGTGCTGGTGCACGCTCCTAGTCCCAGAGGTAGGAGACAGGACCAGACCAGGAAGGTCACACGTTTAAACCAGATCACACGAGACACTGCCTCAAAAATGACAAAAGTAAAACAAAGAGTGAAGTTTTTAACCACAATAAATAATTTTTGCCTTTTCTGATCTTGTATTCTTTTGTTATCTATGTGTAACTTTTAGTATTTAATTCTGAATTGGAAAGAGGAAGAAAATGCTGGAAAAACATTTCCGAATTTGATACCCAAGGCTACAGACTTTGTAGCTAAACGGTTAGTTAGTCAAAAGCCTTAAACTGGTAAGGCGGGGACAGAGAAGGCCTTGCATGCGACTGAAGTACGTTTACAGACTTATGTGAAAAAATCATGTATGCCACTAAATCTGTTTAGCTTGTGGGAAAATATTGTTCCAGTTTATAGATTAGAATGTCTTTCAATTTTCATTTTAGATAATTCTATCATTCAAGAAGCGCTATGAGAATAAAACATAGCTATTGTAGGCAGATAAATTGTGAATCCGTTGTCGGGAGCACCGTGCTGTGACTCAGCGCTGTGCTGAACCCTTTACTTCAGACTCGCGAAAAACATTAAGAATATGTGGCTGGAGCTGGGTGTGGCGGAGTACACTTGCAAGACCAGTGCTCACGTGACAGAGGCAGGACTTCACAATTTTGAAACACATCTGCTATTTGAGTCCCGGCCAGATTGGGCTCAAAGTAAGACCCTGTCTTAAAGTTTCACAAGAGGGATTGGTACTTTTATCTATAGCTGACTCTTGGTGGCAGTTTTCTCATCGGAGCTTCTGTTGTTTCTTCTGAGTGGTCCATGTCATGTGGGTCAGGTCATTAAAAGGCTCTTCGCGTGTGAGTTGTGTTCCTATCTGGATGCTGCTCTAGTCTAAGACAGCTGTATCCGCAGGTTCTGTTGTCAGGCGCTCACGTAATTTGCAAGCCTGTAACTTGCTTGGTAGTTCTTGAAGCTGCTTCCTTGGCACATTGGGAAGCTGAGGGAGCAGAGGGCTTTGAGTGAAATGGGACCTGTGACCCAGACTTGGCAGTTCTTGGAGCGCGCCTGGGAGAGCACTCTTGGGGTCAGTACTTTCTTCTGTTATCTTGAGACAGCCTTCCATTTTCTTCCTTCACTGACTAACCTCTGACATCCCAGGCCTGCATCTCTTTCCAACAGAGGTGAATAAACATTCTTGTTATGTGAAGATTAAAGGCCTGTGGCCCCTGCAGGTGCCCTGAAGCAAATGTGTTCAGAATTAATCTGGCACCTTCAATGGTGGTTTGTTTAGGATAGGAAACCAAATAGAATTCAATAGTGTATCTTGACTCTCAGGGTTTAGGACTTTTGTTACAAACAACAGAAAAAAGACAAGACTGAGCGCCAGTGACATTTCGTCTTCAAAGGAAACGTCTTGTCTTTCTGGGCCTGGTTATCTTCAAGTATTGCAGAGTGAAAAAGAAAATTTTAATGGAAATACAGTCTGTCTCTGATGTAGAGGGGCCTTTATGGGAGTGATTGTTGACAGGAGAGGGAGAACACTGCTTTTCTGGGATGTAAGCCCTGGAAAACAAGCCAGAGGAACGGAACACGGGGAAATAAGAACCTTATGGCCGCAGGATGCCTGTTGAGAAGCACTGCAGGATCAGTGGGTACCTGAGGACTGGGCTTCTGTTGGTGACTCCCTCCCTTACACACTGGGCATCAGCTTGGTTCAGTAGACTCCCTTGTTGTGGAGACATAACATCGAGCCTCAGAACACACTGGGTGTGTGTGTGGGATGTGCTGTAAGGCTCAAAGTGAGTTCTGTGGGACTGTTCAGCTGGGGACGGCTTGGCCTATGGCATGTTCATTCTCTAACTCTGGACTCCGTTTGACAAGCATGGTAGGATGATTCTGTCTCCAGAGCTGGCAGTTTGGAAGTCAAAGAGGGATCAGGAAGAAAGACAGGAAGGAATAGATCCATACTTCTCACTGTTTTCAGAGTAAACAATACAATATATGTTACACATTGTGTATCACCAATATAGCTGGCTTCTGGGAATCCATTGATTGTATTTTGCATAGAAAAGGTGAAAAAAAAGCAGTATTTGGTGATACTTCTAAATTAAACTGGTAAAATAGTATATAAGAATCATGGCAGCTGGGAAATATCAGTCAGTTGGTAGTGTGTTGGCTTTGTATGCCTGAAGCCCAGGCTAGATTCCCAGCATGGCATAAACCAGCCAGCATGGTGCACACCTTGTAATCCTTGCACTGGGGAGGTAAAGGCAAGAGGATCAGGAGTTCAGATTCAGCTTCAGTCACAGCCAGCCTGGGCTACATAGACCTTGTTTCCCCCACTTTTTGTTTGTTTGTTTGTTTTTTTAAGGAATCAAGAAAGTACTTCTCTTAGGGCATAACTGACATTATTAGGAATGCCATCATCTCATTGAAAATGTCCTTTACAAATGGTTATCAAAGGCATCTTCTCAATTATTTAGGACTTGACCATAGTGAACATTTTGAAATTTCACTAGGTATAAATTTTTTGCAGTCTTCTCTTCTCCAGGAGAGATACATTAAGTTTTCCTTTTTGTTGGCAAATGTAGAAGAATTACTGACTTGAGAATAAGTGGAATAGGTAAGGGAGAGGAGTTATAGGAGCCCCTGAGGTCAGTGATAATCCAGTCCAGGCGTAAATAACCGTGTGGGATTATCACAATGCTGAAAGCCAAGGACTGTCACCCACTGAGACCTCGGCAGAGTGCACCTCAGTCCCTTCATCTCTGAAAGGAGTCTTCTGCCAGGCTCTCCCTTAGGGTTGTTATGGGGATTTGAGTTAATATCAGACCTTAGGAGCATGTCAGGCTCCTAGGACTGCACATGGCCGCTGTGGCTATCGCTTTGCTAAATACACCAATTGGCTTGCTTGAGGACTTATAACTATAGTGATGGAATTAAATCCCTCATGGAAACATAGTTGTTTCTGGGTGTCTCTTCTTCTTAGAAGACTGGGTTTAAGTTAGAAAGCTAGACAAAGACTCAAGTGTTTCCTCGTAAAGATGATGCAATGGGTCCCTTCAGAACATCAGTTAGAGCCCGCATGTGCAGTGTTCTGCTCTGGCCGCCTTCCATTGCTTGGTGGCATCAAGTCTGAGCTGTTTCTATGAGCGGGAGTTGGAGATTGTGATTCTTAAGGGATCTGATTCAGGAAGGTGGCTAATTGTTCCTGCAGTCAGGGCCTTGGACTGTTGTCCACATAGAGGCCTTGATGCGCAGCAGCCGCTTATGCAGGACAGGAGAGCCATTTGAACCCTTCTCCTCTGCCCATTGAGTCACACAGCTAACCTGGGACAAAGACCTTCCTAGCCGTCGCCAGTCTTTATCGTTATTAATACTGTTGTTCACCTAGAGAATATTTGGAAGAGAGCATCTGTCTGTGCTGCCAAATACGTTGTTAGTCTTGGGATCCTGCAGGCAGTAAGCTCAGTTGTTTTTGAAGGATATGCGACCTGTCTGGCAGTCATACACTTTTCCTGCTGCTGGTTGTGTTTGGCTATTTAACTCCAGTGGCATGCACGCCCAGACTTTCAATTACAACATTAAACTGAAAGATGGATACTGTATTTTGATGGTCTATCTTTCATCTGTTCTTAGTTTAAGTTTTCAAATTGCTACTCTTATTTTTCCTTATTTTTGGTCAGAAATGTATGCTAGATTTGTGTCTGATACATCCTTCTTGCCGTGGGGTGAGGCTTAGGGCAATTGTTTAAGTATATGATGTATTCAAATGACTTGCTTTGGCTTCATCCAGTTAGCTATAGGCAGCTGAATTGATTGATCCTGGTTTATGCCACTTTTTCTTTCCCAATAATGATGAACTGGAGCAGAGCCACTTGTTGTGTGAATGCTCTCTTCTGAAGCACACAGATGTGTATTTACATAGGAAATTTAGATATACTACTTGCATTTTAATCTGTGGCAGACAAAGTATAGCTCTGTAAAAGGTACACTTTTTTCCCTTGGTTTGGCTTTCTGGTATGAAATTTGATCTGTTAACTAGCAATCAAAATAAAAATCTTTAAATAAATTGACAATAGTTATGTGGCCAATTTTGTATTATACCTGTGAAGTAAATAGGAATAGTCAATGATAATGATAATAATTTAATATTTGTTTAATCTTTTCTTTGTGTAAGTTGCTAGGTTGAGTTCATTGTGATAACACCACAGTTAGGAGAAATAACTGGGACTGCTCTACACAGGATAGTCGGGTGACTATGGTTGACAATAGTTAAATCCATGCATCAGAACAGCTCGTAGACTTTTGAGGAGTAATAACACAAATGATAGAAGGTTGAGGTGATGGATATGGTAGTTACCTGGTACTTACTACACATTGACTATATAGATCAAAATATTCTATTTTTATTACCTTTCATGTTATCAGATGTCGTGGTGGAACGTAGATGGCACATCCAAACAGGGCAGTTGAAACTGCAAGTGTGTGCGTATTTAAGAAACACACAGAAGAGCCAGAGATGCTTCTTGATGATGACTCCAATGAAAGTCAATATTCCCACATGTAAAGGAGCAAGAGATAGGAGCCATTAGTTGATCCTATCAGAGCAGCTCTAACAGAGGGCTGCCTGACAGTAGCCCTTGTCTTAGCTTGGACTATTTATCAACCATGGTGACAGTAGGCAGGGAACTGGTGAGATGATTACCTAGAACTCCAGTCTCTTGCTCACCATCCTCTTTGGCCAATCTCATCTGGAAGCCAGAGGAAGAGGGTCAGTTTCTTCTGGCCTGGATTTAATTGGAAGCAGATGGAAGGTTTGCAAGGAAAACAGAAAATTTTCAGTTCACAGATGTATTACTGAGAAAATAGCTTCTCAGTGTCAACAAAAATGTCTCTAAATCTTGTAACCTGCGTCTTTCCCTAATTGTGGTGGAGATTGTAGGCAGGGTTCTTCCCTTATAGTTACCAGAGTTACTTTTAGGATTTTGGACAGATTAACTCCAGACACACGTTTCCTTTTCCCTTCCCCTTATTTTTAAAAATATGAATAACGTTTCTAATACTGTCCCAGTTTTGATAGATTTACTAGTGATTTATAAAATAGTGGTACATTTCAAATATTTAATAACACTTTTACTTGTTCACATTTTACGATTCTTGTTACCTCTCTTCTTTCCTAAATCTTTAACCAACCCTTCAACTTGGGTCTCATGCATGCTATCCAGGAGTTTTACTACTGAGCTATAAACACTTATCCTTTTTTGTTATTTTTATTTTGAGACTGTGTCTTAAGTTGCTCTAACATTGCTTCTTTCTAATATAGTAATTATTGCTCTCAGTTTTTCTTTAAGAAGGTTTATTTACCACATGTCTGCTTTGGAAGGATATTTTTGCTGGGTATAGAATTCCAGTTCTTTAATAGTCATATTCTTTTTGCACTTCTACTGGTAATCTGGCTTCCATGAATATCATTGAGAAATGAGCTGTTTTATTATAAATATATGTTTTGAATCTTTACAGTTTCTTTTTGGGGTATTTTAAATAAAAAATTAATCTGTAAGCAGACTTTTCTGTTCCACTAGCCAGTTTCAAATCACTACTCAGAGAGTTATTATTAATTATAAATGATCATATGATAGCTTAGGCTTGTCTCCAGCCAGCTCTTACAACTTAACTTAAACCATTTCTACCAATACATGTGCTGCCCCAAGGCTCGATTACCTCATCTATGAACTTCCCATGTTGCTTCTCTCGAGTCTGGATTGAGACTTTGGAGACCCTACCCTTTTTCCTCCCAGCATTCCTCTACCCTGAAAATCCTACCTAGCTATCAGCATGTCAGCTCTTTATTAACCACTGAGAGTAATACATATTCATATTGTACAAAAAGATTGGTCCACAACATTAATCGTGTGTGTGTGTGTGTGTGTCCGTCCCCAACACTTGTATGGAGGTTAGAGGACATCTCGTAGGAGATTTTTTTTGCATATCATGTATATTCTAAGGATTTAACTCAGGTTATCAGGCTTGGCATAAACACATTTATATGCTGATCCATCTTGCCTGCCCCTCAATTTTTTAACTTTGATTTTAAGCAATTTTATTTGAATAGGTTGAAGGTTATATGTTTATTCTCAGCTTGCTACTTTCTATAATCCTTTTTTAAAAAGGGTAAAAAGACTGGAACATTAAATATTTATTGAAAGAATGTATAGTTCCTCTTTTTAAATTAGGAATATTTGTGTGTGTGCCAATGCTTGTACAAACACACACACATCACAGTGTGTGTGTAGAAGTCAGAGGACACTTTTGGGAGTTGGTTTCTCTTTTTCCCATGGGTTCTTGGCATAGAACCCAGGTTGTTGAAGTAGGAGCGGTGGGGCTGCGTCCCTGGCACCTGGCCGCCCACATGGCTAGCTCTAGCTTATGCCCCGAAATAACTACATGGAAACTGTATTCTTTTAAACACCGCTTGGCCCATTATATCTAGCCTTTTCTCGGCTAACTCTCGCACCTGGACTAGCTCATTTCTGATAATCTATGTAGCCCAAGAGCTGGCTTACCAGGAATGATCTTAACCTTCGTCTGCCTGGAGTGGGAGAATCATGGCGACTCCCTGACTCAGCTTCTTTCTCCCAGCATTCTCTTCTGTTTACTCCGCCTACCTAAGGGTTGGCCTATAAAATGGGTCTAGGCAGTTTCTTTATTAATAAGAAATCACCACATCACCAGGTTATGAAGTTTACAAGGCAAGTATTTTAATGAGCCTGGCAATCTCTTTGCCCCCTGGTTCCTCTGTTGTAGTTGTACTTTCTTATTTGGACTGCCAGTCCGCAGGTAATGACTTAGAGACTTGTAAATTATGCAAACGTGGCCTTAACTTAGGCTTGCTTTTAACTAGTTCTTATAACTTAAATTAACCCATTTCTATTAATTTATGGTCCGCTATGTACCATCCATTCTGCTTCTTCAGTGTCTCCTGTTTGTCCAGCATGCCTCCTTCTTCCCACAGTCCTTTCTAGCCCCAGAAGTCCTACCTGACCTCTTTCTAGCTATTGGCTATTCACCTTTTATTACACTAATCACAGCAATACATTTTCACACCGTGTACAAATATCCCACAACACTCTGGTAGCTTTACACTTTCTTTTTAACATTGACTTAGAATTACTGGGCGCCCATGTGTAGCCCAAGTTGACCTTGGTTCATGCCCGTCCTGACTCATTCTGTGCAGTGCTATCATGCCAGGCAAACATGGGTTCTTAGCAGGATGATAGTAATTATGATGGCAGCCACCCAGAAAGGCCAAGGAAAATATAATAAGGTTTCTTTTCCTTTGTATGGAACTGTCCTTATTTATCCCCAACATCATGAAAAGAAATCATTGCCTATTATAGTTTAATTAAATGTGATATAGACTTGTTAGCCTCCTCCTTTGTCTTTGTAATTTCATGATTAATAATGCATTTTAAATGCCAGCTCCCTGCATGCCTTCTTTTTTATTTGTTGGAGACAGGGTGTAGTTGTTTAAATGAGAATGTGCCTTATAGGCTCAGAATATTTTATCCCCAGTTGGTGAAACTGTTTGGAAGAGATTTAGGAGGTGTAGCCTTTGCTAGAGGGCATATGTCAGTGGGGAAAGACTTCAAGTATTTATAGTTTTGTAATGATTTCAGTCACATAAGACTAATACTTCCAGGTTCTAGGGGTCATACAGGTACAGACAAGCCCTCAGGTAGAAGTTACTAATACTCTCCCCCACCCCCCGCCAGATGTTAAAGGGCCCCGCATGACCCACATGAGGTATGGATTACATCACCCACATATGACTCAGCTAAGCCCTTGCATGCATGCATGGTTACATCATCCACGTAAGACTCAGCTAAGCCCTTGCATGCATGCATGAGCCCCATCTGCATATGACATAGCCACGTCAACCCCTGTGCGCATGCTCTAGGCACCTTTTAAAAGTTGGATGCACCATCTTCCTCTCTCTCTCTCCCTGCACACTGACTTCTCCAGGCCTGTGCATGCCTCCTCTAATGAACTCCTAAGTGGGTTTGCTGCATGTTCTGTGTTTCCTTCTTACTAGCACCAGGTAATTTCAGTTTTGCTCAGTCTCTGTTACATGTTTACATTTGAAGATATGAACTCTCAGCTTCTTCCTGCTGTCGTGTCTGCAACTTCCTGCTGTGCTTTGTCATCTTTGCCATGTTGGATTCTCATCCCACCGGAACCATAAGGCCAAATAAACTCTCTTTTCTGTAAGTTGACTTAGTCAGTGTTTTATCACAGCCACAGTAAAGTAACTAATATGCATGGGTGCACTCAGCATGGCCAGCCTCTAATTGTGATCGCCCTGTGTCAGCCCCGAGTGCTGGCATCGCGGGTGTTTGTGACCCTGCCCAGCTGACAAATGCTTGTTGTTGAAAAGCATGCCAATTGGAAGCATCATCCAAACTTAGGGATTTTGAAAATGATGGGGAATTGGGATTTAAAAAGACAATATATTTTATCTAATAAATTAGTAATTAAGGCCATTATACTACTGAAATATTTTTTATTCCACAGTTTGTGGAGGCCTGGAAATGTGAGCCTATTTTCACATTGACCAAAGGTCAGAGAGTTGAAACTTACCTCTAGTTCCTTCAATGGTTATTACACTTCTACCTCAAACAAAGGTCCCACCTAGTTGTGGTCTGTAGAGTTCTGTACTCTCAAGGTTATTGTCAACAGAGGTGGCTAATAGCCAGACCTTGTACTCCAGGAATAGGGAAGTAGATTGTTCCTACCTCAAAAAAAAAAAAAAAAATCCAACTAAGTTCCAGTTCCCTTTGGGATTCCACCCAGAAGATGGTTTGCCTACAGAAATCCTGTCTCAAAAAAAAAAAAAAAAAAAAAACCCACACACTGAGACAATGGGGATGTTCTATCAGAAACTCACCAAAGCCAGCTGGCCTGGATCTGAAAAAGCCTGGGATAAAACTGGACTTGCTGAACATAGCGGACAATGAGGACTACTGAGAACTCAAGAACAATGGCATTGGTTTGTTTTTTTTTTCGAATAAGAAATTGTAAAGTACAGAAAACTTTTATTGGAAACCTCTTGATTATATTTCCAAGTGTAGCTCTCATTTCCCAACAAAGCACTGGAGAAGGGACCTCATAGCCACCTGGTCCCAGCCTAAGCGTGGCTGCAGGAGTTGGTTTCCTTTGTGCAGGGCTGAAGAGCACAGGCAACCTTGAAGGATGCTCTGCTCAGCTTCACAAAGGCCACTGGCTGAGCTGCCAAGAACCCATGCCCTCACCCCTACTCTGTGCTGGCTGTGGGGGCAACTCGGGTTCAGTAGGCCATGAATGTGCCTGATCCAAAGGCTGCAGTGCCATCTGGCCACCATTGCTGGGCACATTTCTCTGTGGCAGCAGAAGCATTGGGTTTTTGATTCTACTGCACGAACTGGCTTTGTGGGAGCCTAGGCAGTTTGGATGCTCACCTTACTAGACCTGGATGGAGGTGGGTGGTCCTTGGACTTCCCACAGGGCAGGGAAACCTGATTGCTCTTTGGGCTGACGAGGGAGGGGGACTTGATTGGGAGAGGGGGAGGGAAATGGCGGGGAAGAGACAGAAATCTTTAATAAATAAATTAAAAAAAGTCTAAGGATCCAACTAAGTAAGTTCCAGTTCCCTTTATGAAGATAACTTGGGATTCCACCCAGGGAGTGGTTTGCCTACAATGTTTTGGTCCGGTGTCTAAGCAGGACTTGTTTTGTTCTAACAACAGAGTGTTTAACTATGAATGTAGCCCATGACTGTTCTTTTCCTTGTATCATGTTAATGCAGTCTTTTGGGGTCAGGGGTATTTTAAATAGTTGGAAATTAAATTTTCAGTACTCACTGGAATTCCCTACCGATACTATCCTATATGTTTCTCCGTTTTATTATTTTTATTCTCATCTTTATATTCTTTACTATATTTCTAAATTCCCACGTCTCTACCCTGGTGAGGGGTATTTTTGTCGAGGCTGGTCCCCAGAAACAGATAAAATTCATTTTACATTATCATCATTGAAATCTTCATTGTCTTTATATTATTCAAAACAAAAACATGGGGAAGCAAAGAAAAGGAACATGTTTTGTAACTTTAAAATTTTTTTATAGTGATTAATCTGTCTTAGAGTAAAAACAATAAACTGCTTTTCTTTTGATTCTAATCTGAAAAGTTTGTGTACTGAATCCTGTCAGGCAGATATTTGAATTATTTGCAGGGTGGAAAGCATCTGAAGCATTTTCATTTCTTGAAAGGTTATGTTGTGAAAATTGATTTTGTAAGAGTAGACATGCAAAAATCATGTGCCTCTGTTATTACCTAGAGTCCAATAAGAGAGAGCTTTGCCAAAGGTCCCCATGGTGGGAGCTGTTCTCACAGTTCTCTCGTCTTAGGCTCGGAGTTGTCCGCTTCATATTTCCAGCATCAAAAAGTCCCCCAAATTCTGTCTTCATGTGACTCTAGCATGGTGTGTTATAAAAGAAGCATAAAGGATTTCTGAGATTTTGAGTACAATTGAGATAGCAAATTTTATAAGCAATCTATTGCATGAAATGATATTTGCAGGGACACAGTCTCTGTGAGCAATGTCTATGAGGAGTTCTAAGGCTGTGGAGTGGGGGATCCTGTAGACATCATAACTAAAGCAGTCTGGTTATTGACAGTCACTGCTGGTTGCTGTGTCACCTTAGCGCTCATCTTGAAGCATGTATTTCTCTTTAGTGTGTCACCAAGCTGTGTGCATGCAGTAACAAAATTAACATTTTTCTTTTTAAAAAGTCTTTATTGGATAAGAAATGATGCAGTGTTTTGAAGTCTTTTGAAACCAAAGGGTGTTTACAGTCTATAGCAATAGTAGTAGCAGATGTGATTAGCAACCATAAAAAAAGCTGTTTTTATTCCTTGCCTAGAAGGGTACATGCTTTATGTGTTTTTTTTTTATATTCATGGCTTGTCATAAATCATGTAGAATTTAAAATAATCCTTGCTAATAGTCAAACATACTCTAAAAATGTCCTCCTTAGTATATTCTTTGCTTTAGCAAATATTTGTTTTATAGAAATTTCTTAGTTTTAGGTTCAAGTCTCTTGCCAACCCTAAGGTGGCTCCCTTA
>NC_022012.1:16852450-16876838 GCF_000317375.1 Microtus ochrogaster
GAGGACCTTGGACTTTCCACAGGGCAGGGAACCCTGACTGCTCTTTGGACTGGAGAGGGAGGGGAAGAGGAGTGGGGGAGGGGGAGAAGGGTGGGAGGAGGAGGAGGGAAATGGGAGGCTGGGAGGAGGCTGAAACATTTTTTCCTTTTCTCAATAAAAAAATAAAATAAAAAAGAAATTTCTTAGTTTTAAAGACAGACATTGCAAGTATCCTATAACGAAAAAATGTTAGCAATTCAGGTTATGTTCAAATGCATTTGGATGATTTATTTATTGCTGAATGTGATTATAAAGTAGTAAGTTTTATAGAAGTCTATAAATGAAGATAGCATTGTGGCAATAGAACTATCTATTCTATTGTGTTTGTCCTGAATTTTGTAGCAAATTGTTATTTTATAATGTCCAAAATTCAAGTTCTAAAACAAACCAATTGCAAGATATTGTTAGCAGGTCTACAAAGTGACCTCACTTGAAGAGTGACAAGTCAAAATGAGGTGAAATCAGTGACCTGCATCCTGGAGAGTGTCCCTGTAGGCAGGCAGGTAGGATTGAAGACATATGAGCACATACATGTACTCGTGTCATCTTCTTCCTGGTGAAAAATAGGTGCTGGTTTGTGTTGTCAGGATTTTGGGCATCTGGGTGACTGTAAACCTCCAAGAGCCCCCACTGTTTAGAGGTAGAGCAGTACAGTAGTGTGCTACTCAAAACTGTGAAATGAAGTTAGCTAAGACTGGATTTGGAAGCTGCGGCCCTTCACAGCTGTAATGGTCTGTTCTGTTCCTTTAAGAGACAAGTCACACCCACTCCCTCCCCATCTGCAGAGGCAAGCTGATCTTCAGCTTCCAGCCTGGGTCTCTTCCTTGTTCTGTCTTTCTCTTGAAGAGACAGCTTCTGTCTTTCCCTTCTTTCCATTTCTCCCTCTCCCCTCTACCTTCTCTGTTTCTCTCCCTTTTTCTTTCTCTCTCTACCTCCCTTTCCCTTTCATAACCCACTAAATAAATACCCACTTTCTCTGCATGGTATCTATAACCGTCACTTCCTGCCTGGGAACCAGCTGCCTTTGAGGCCTGCTGTGGTCTTGGGACCCACTGCCTGCTGCCTGCTTCCACTCAGGGACGGTGTTCTCATGGCCTGCCACTCGGGGACCTGTAGCATTTTATTTAAACCATTACAGCAGCGTTCTCTGCTCTTCTGTGGGGAGATAGTGTAGAATTAAATAATAGGCCCATTCTTCAAAGGGAACTGGGAAAGCAAATTTCAAGGTTTATTTATTTCGTCGTTATCCTAACTTTCAGGCAGTAGAGTAGATCAATGGTGAACATCAGTGAGTTTTGAAAGCTTTTCAGCTGGTGTGTACTCAAGAATTGTTATTGCTAAGATTTATCATAAGATTAGATACTAAAATTTTGATATTTGGCATTTTGTGAATATGGAGCTATAGAGAAGTTCCATTTATACCAACTCTGCTCCAAGAACTGTTGTTTATTACTGAATTTTGAAGACTAGTGACAGTCTTCATATCAATACTTGATAATACTTAAATCACCATTTTTATCTTGTGCATGTATACATGTATGTTATCTGTGTATGGTGTATGTGTGTGTCACTGTGAATGTGTTAGAGTGTTCATGCAGAGGTCAGAGGACAGTCTTGGCTGTTGGTCCTGCTTCCATGGCCAGGATCCTTTGTCTTTGTAAGAGTGTTGAGATGCATGCTAGTGCCTCTGGTTCTGTGTGGGTTCTGGGCGTCTGACTCAGGTCCTCACACACGTTACTTACAGAGCCTTCTCTCCAGTCCTTCTCTGGAAGTTTTGGGAGATGAATTGATCTCTTCTTGGAACTTTGAAAACGTATCCTCCAAATCATTGTGCTATGAGAGTTGTTCTCAATCCCAGCAGTGTTTCTCTGGGGAAAATGAGATGATTCCCTGTCTGTCTTAGGCTTGTTTGGAGACACCATTCACATGTCAGTGGGGATAATGTAATAATTTTTGAAGCAATGTTAGCACTGCCATTACTTTTATTCACCGTGTATGTGAGCATTAGTTCCATTATGGTACAATGGCACATATACTGGATATGAAACCTTGAGCTTCTTATTTCTCTCAGCTTCAGTTTTCCCATCTGAGGAATGCAAGTGATAATAATGATGGCATAAATTAGTGGTTCTCAACCTGTGGGTCATGACCCCTTCAGGGGTCAAATGCCACTTTCACAGGGGTCACTTAAGACCATTGGTAAACACAGATATTTACATCACAATTCATAACAATAGTAAAGTTGCAGTTAAGAAATAGCAATGAAAATAATTTATATTTAGGGTCACCACAACATGAGGAACTGTATTAAAGGCACGTTGTTAAGAAAGTTGAGAACCATTGTTCTGGACCCTGCTTCTCAGTAGCAGTGGCTTTTAGAGACACTGGGGTGTGAGGGTCATTAAATGTCATGGACTGTGTGTGGGGCTGGAGGGATACCAGCTTCGTGTTTTATAGGTGATACCCAGGTGATCTAATCCATTCCTAGAATTGAGAACCACTAATCTAGACTAGCTTAAAATCAGCATTTTTGAACTAGATTATTCTAGCTGCTAGAAGGTACGCTAGTTCATTGGCAATGTTGTCTGTCCTGGTTAGATTTTTTTTTGTCTTTGTCAGACTGACATAGCCAGGGTCATGTGGGAGGATGGAACTTCAGCTGGGAAAATGCCTGCTCAGAGTGGCATCTAGGCATGTATGCATGCTTTGGGAACATGTGGGAACCAAACCTGGAATATAAGATCAGGGGAACAGCTTTTGATGTTTAAATAGAAATTTTTTGGATGAGTTAACTTGAACTATGCTACGATTCCTTTGAAGAGGAGAGAGGAGGAGCTCACCAGGTACCAAAGGTGCCTAGAGAGTGACTATTCCACAGAACTGGATGTGGGGCCCTGTGGTGGGGCTGTGGAGGTAGATGGTGGAGCCTGGAAGGTTTCTAGTGGGGTCTGGTAAGGTCAGCATTCAGCAAACCCTCTTTGTTCAAAGGATTTTGATTTTCAAATGGGAATTGTCGCAGGCTCCTATTTCAGGCACTGATGTGAGCTGATGGGCATTTAAAGATGATTACATTTGTGAACTATGACCTAATCATGCTCTTGCCTTGATCAAGTGCTCCCAGCATGCAAGATCTGCCAGGGTCTGGCTGCACATTAGTGCTTTTATCTCTCACTGAATAGTCTCCTCACTTTGGTATCGTTTGAAAGCTGTTCTGATTTTTCTTCTAAAAAATGTCTATGTGCTAACATCTTGGTGACTTAAAAATAGTTTTCTACTGATATTCTTTTATTCAATAGAATGTAATAAAAATTGTAAGCCATACATTTTCTTATGTGACATATTAAAATGCTTTAAATTTGAAAAGGATAACATAGTCCATAGACATTTGCATTTTTATTGAATTAACTCTCATGCAAAAAGAAGTTTCTTGCCAATGTCTTAACATCATCCTAATTACAGTGAGATTTGTGCTCATGTTAACTGCCTTCCAGTGCCTCTCTGACTGAGATGCCTTTCTTCTGTCCAGCTTGTTCACTCTCAATTATATCCAAACCCTCAATTCTCAGGGTTGACCTTTTATGAGGCTTTTAAATGTTGTTTCATTTTGTTCATTCATTATGTTACTTTACATATGGTGTTTTTGAAATATATATTTTATTGTTTCTATTATGTTTATGTGGGTATGTGTGCATGTGACTGTGGATGCCGAGAGAGGCCAGAGGCATTGGACCCCTCTAGGCTGAAGGAAGTTACCAGAGTTTGTCAATCACTTGATGTGAGTAATGCAAACTGAACTTAGTCCTCAATCAGCAGTATGTGCTCTTAACCACTGAGCCAAATAGATTACACACAGTCTAAGCATGGCAAGCTGAGGCAGGGGGAATCTTGAGTTTGAGCTAGCCTGGGCTTGTTGTAGAAGGCTGATAGTTCGTTCCTGGCTGTTCACCCCAAAATAACCGCACAGAAACTGTATTAATTAAATCACTACTTGGCCCATTAGCTCTAGCTTTTTATTGGCTAACTCTTACATCTTAATTTAACCCATTTTTATTAATTTGTGTATTGCCACATGGTTGTGGCTTACCAGCAAGATTCCAGCTTGTTTTTCCCCCCAGCAGTGGCTACATGGCGTCTCCCTGACTCCACCTTCTTTCTCCCAGCATTCAGTTTAGTTTTCCCCACCTAGCTCTACTCTGCCCTATCAGGCCAAGCAGTTTCTTTATTCATTAACCAATAGAAGCAACACATATACAGAAGGACTTCCTACATCATGGGCTGTTTATGAGATTGTTCAAAAAACAAAATAAAAACTAAACGGAACAGAATAGGATATAAGCCTTTTTATCTTTCTAATACTACAGTATAATATGTTGCTTTTAAAAGAAATTTAAAATTTATTAGTACTACTTTTGAAATGGGATCTTGTTATTTATAGCTTTCATTTATCCAGTTATTGTATAGCCCAGGGTAGCCTCAAACTCACTCCTTTTGCCTCATATACTTGCACAATACTGGTATTATATTGGATACCTCCACACCTACCATGGTGTTAATTAAAAATACTATTTTGAACTAATATCTTCTAACTACACACAGTGGGTGCTTACTGGGCAAGTGAAGAGTAGGGGAATGATAATCTTTGTTTTCAGGCATGATGTAGAAACAGGGAGAATGAGCAAATGTGTGATTTCTCTTTACTTCCAGTGACCTTCCTATTGTGGGGTGTAGTCTATAGTACTTGCCAGATATTCAAAGATCTTGTATTATATCACAAATAATAAAAACCCAGAGACAGATATAGGGGTTAAAGCTGAAGATCAGAGAAGCAGAACAGTAAGTCACTAGAGAGACCTTTTACTTCTACCAATGCTCAGACCGAAGGAGCGGTCCTCAGACTGCCTAGACTGCACTGTGTCTCCACCAAAGCTCAGACTCCACACTCCAGTGAGTTCCTGTCTCTTATCTTTTACTGTTCCTTCTTCACCCAGCCATATAACTCCCGTCCCCACTTCCCTAATGCTGTGATTAAAGATGTGTGACTCCCAAACACTAGGACTAAAAGTGTGACCCATTACCACCTGGATCACAGAGATCTGTCTGCCTGTCTCCCAAATCCTGGGACTGGGATTAAAGGCGTGTGCCCCCACTCCCTGGCCTCTAGTGGTTTAGCTTTGCACTCTGATCTTTAGGCAAGCTTTATTTATTAAAATACAAATAAAATATCATTACATTGCATATCTTTCTTCTTCGTTTAACATTACTAGTTTTCCATCTTCATCCTGTTGGAGTGAAAAGCTGATAGCAGCGCATATACTCCGGCCATTGCGTTCTTCTGCAGTAACTCCCACCCTGACTCCTGTGCATCACATCTGTTTTCCTGTGTCCAACTTGACTGTTCTGTTTAGTGAGTCTATAAAAATCAGGTAGATTTTGGAACTTCAGGTCTCTTTACTTATCCTCAGAGCTAAGATTGTATCATATGATTCACATGTGACTCAGCTTGATTCTTGATTTACATGCATAATTTTTCTCCACAGCACGTGTCACAGTTGAATGCACAATATGTTTATTAATTAATTAATTGTTTTGCCTATTGCTTTTCTCCCCTTTTTAGAGTTTTTGTGCCTTTTCTTCCCTGATATTCTCACTCTGGAACTGTGCCTGCCACAATTTTGTTACTCGGTAGATACTCATTGAGTGACTTGTTCTGGCTCTTAGTAAGTCTGCTTGCTTTCTCTGAACATGCCACACTCTGGAGAGCTCTGTCTGGTGCTGTACTCCCTCCTCCTCTAGTCCTGCTGTGTTACCTCCTAAAGGATGGGTTCTCTCCCTCCCTATCGGAGTTTGATGGTCTTCTCTTGTGTTTCCATAGACTCCCTTGATCACATGTCTGTACCGCCACTGCTCCCTCAGGGCTTCGATAGGAGTGCTCAGCCTCTAGAACGATATCTGGATGTAGGTGCTGGTTGATTTTTACAGTGGTAAAAGAAATCATAGTGAGTCAAACCTTCTAAACTCATTCTGTGTCCAAAGTAAAACATAGCCTCCTTTAAGAGTGACATCATTTTTTTTTCTAGTTAGAAATTTCTTGTTTAGTCTGCAAATATAAATTAGTCAGATTTAATAGCCTTATGTAGACTGTAGTGAGTCTAATAAAAGAACAGGTTTGTCTTGAGTCTTGATGCAAAGAAATATCCTTACTACAAAGGAATTTTGTTCAGTTCCATTTATGACCCTGTAATTTCTGCAATTTTTTTGGCTACTTGTTTTTTGCAGAGTTCATGCTACTGTGATGTCTTTGGAAACTGGCCTTGGTTCCTCCAGTTTGCGTGTTCATTTCCTGGGCATTCTAATTACCACACCCTCCCTTAAATCACCCACATTCTTGATTATTAAGAGTAATGGTGGGTAGCAATAATAACTGAGTGCCATTTACCAAGCCTCAAATTGCACCTTAAAAATCATTAAAATTTTTCCTTCCTTGGAAGTCAGCCTGGAAGAGCAAGGAAAAACACCTTAGGAAATTTAGATTCTAGCCTTGCTTCCTCCCAGCACAACACTTCTGTATTCAGTGTGAGCGGTGTGCATCAGACTACAGTAATAGGAAGCTTTGTCTGAGAAGTGGCTATGCAGAGAAGGACCAACAGAGCATAACTGTTTCTAAAAATTGAAAGCATAATAACTCCTTGACACATACTTCAAAAAATTATTCCAGTGGTTTTTCTTAATGTTAGACTTAATTTTGTAAAGCAGTGAGTGAGTGTGTTGGAAAAGGTCGGGATAGACCAGATGGCTCAGTGGTAAAGCTCTTGTCTTGTGGGCCTGATTTCCCTAGTTCAATCCCCAAAACCTATGTGAAGGAAAGAACTCACTCCATAAAGTTGTCCTCTGACCTCTTCATGTATATCATGGTTCTCACATGCCCAACCCCATACATACATTATACAAAACGTAATAGTATTAGTACATCAATAAGCATGATCGTTCAAGTATCTCGGGGGTGAGATATAGAGTCCTTTGTGTATATGTCCAGGAATGATCTATTTGGATCATAAGATAGTTCAATTAGTACTTGATAAATCTCCTGGCTGCTTTTATAGGTGGCTCTACCAGGTTATACTCCCTCTGGGAGTGAGTTAAGGTTCCTGTTTCCCTTGATAGCATGTAATTATGAATGCAATTACATAATGCAATATGTCTGTGGGGTCTCTGTAAATGCTAGAGCTGGCAGAGGGATGATCCACCCGAGGCAAGAAGGAAATCTGGTTGAACACAACTTAGCTTCTGTTGGCTCAAACTTCTAGAGTCTGACTTGGAGTTTATTTCGACATATTTAAGCACAGCATAACTTTGGAAAGAAGTTTCCTTGCAACAGTTATCACGCAAAGCTTAAGACATGACTACATTGACACTCCTTTGCAAAGTACATGTCTTTTACAAAATACCTGTGACTTCTTCCATAAGAATGAATTCTTATAGAATGCATGAGAAACATTGCTAAGGGTAAGAGTCTAGGAAGGGAGGGTCTGGAATAAGCATAATTGTAGACTGGTTTGCAAAGTACACAGCACCTCTTTCATGAGAATTGATTCTATTGGCTGAGAATCAATATCAGGAGTCTGGGATAAATATAATAGTCTTTGGTGTTCAGGTGAGGCCTGGCCCTACAGACAGCAGAAGATCACCAGGTTATTAACTACATCTAACCCCAGCCTTCTGAGTGGAAATCCAGTGTAAATTCCTTCCACTGACGAGAAAAGCCTGCCAGTTTTAACTTTCCTGGTTTCTGCAGTGTTGTCTGGGAGCATGAGGACCCCAGGCTTTCTATGGTTGTCTTTTTTTTTTTTTTTTTTTTTTTGGTTTTTCAAGACAGGGTTTCTCTGTAGCTTTGGTTCCTGTCCCGGAACTAGCTCTTGTAGACCAGGCTGGCCTCGAACTCCCAGAGATCCGCCTGCCTCTGCCTCCCGAGTGCTGGGATTAAAGGTGTGTGCCACCCACCGCCCCTCTTCTATGATTGTTGTTTGTTTTTTATTGATGGCTTCTGACAGGGTTGAGGTAGTATGAATCTAGACTTACCCTGGAGAACAGCATCTGAGGCATCATTTTAATTACATTCATTGATGTTGGGAGACTTGCCAACTACAGGTAGCACCATCTCCTGGATTTGGGATCCTCACCTGTGTAAGAGTGGAGAAACAATATTGAGCCCTAGCCTGCTCATGTTAAGTCATTGCTCTGTGCTCTTGATGGTAGACATGACCACTCCCTTCAGTTTCCTGCTGCCTTACCCACAGTGATGGACTGTAACCTGGTATTACTAGCCAAGTAAACCTTTTCTCCCTCAAGATGCTTTGCTCAGGAGAATTATAGCAGCAAGAAAGGAAAGGAAAACAAGAACTTCCAAAGTTGTTTTAATTTTATTTTTCCTGATGACTAAAGATAGTGACTGAAGAGTTCCAGCACCAGGCATGGTTCCTGTATTGTTGAGCAATTAGACAGCTATTGGTTAGGGCCAAGGTTTCCATGCCACTCTGCAACACTACTGCACCCTCAGGACATGGGCATGCTGGGTGTTTCATGGTTCATAGGCAGCAGATCTGGGTAGGATGTTTGGTTATTTTTCTCCCTTGGATGTTCCTCCCTAGCCTGAGATTACCCTACATCTTGATTTTTTTTTTTGGCTGAGTTGTCTCAATCTCTCATTATAAACGTCTATTTGTCATAATACCACTTTGTAAATTAAGTGTGGGTAGAGTCATACTTCTTGGGGCCTTGAAGAGTCTTGTAAAGGAGTTGGTTTTTATTCTGTGTGCCAGTGGAGGACTATAGATAGGTGTAAGCATTCTGCCTTCCATGCTGGGAAGGTACGGTAGGCACTAAGGTAGTGTTAATACCAAAGATGCGAGGAGAAAGCCACCTATCCAAATCATCATGACCAAATTAGTTAAAGCAAACAATTAATTAAAGCAAGCTTTTTGACTCTTGTACATGGGCTGCCTCCCCCGAAGGTGGAGTTCAAGAGGTCAAGATTGGACGCGAGGAAGACAAGGCTTTTATAGTTCAGGGGCAGCAGTTTTCCAAATGGGGGATTTGGTGGGCAAAATAGGTGGGGCTATAGGAGCAGAACTGAAGCAGAACAAGTTAGACCCTCCTGAAACAAAACATGGATGCCGGGAGGGCATAGCAAGGCAGTCTTAGCAACAGGCAGTCACAGCAAGGTACTCATAGGGAGTCCTATAACCTTCGGAAACAAAGGTAGGTTGCAAAGGGTTAGAAACAACTTTCAAAACAAAGGCATGATCTCCATTCCTGGAACAGGCAGTAGGGAACCATTTGTAGTCAAGGTTACAGGTAGAACATAGCCCAATCCTTGAAAAACAGAGGTTTAATCATAAACAGGAACCAACCTAGTTTGTCTTTACTATAAGATGACTTTTAAGCCTAAGAGGGAGGCAGGCTGGTTCTTCAGTAACAGCAGAGTGAGTGGATAGTAGCTGTTACTTAGGGAAGAAATATGTATGCTTATTCCAGGTGTGTATTAGTGGATTTGGTGAGAACTTAGAACTTAGACATATCAAAAGAACTATCAGCAGTATTTGCTGGTGGGACGTGCTATGGTTTGTATTCAGAAGGTTTATTTGCTTGTGTCTAGACTTTGTTATAGGTCTTCCTGAGGTTCACAAGCTATGTCAAGTACTGAGATTGAGTTGGTTTCCTGGGGCTAGTGTCCAGGCTTGCCTCTGCCCTTCTTCTGGGGTTTGGCTAATCTGTTTATAAAGAGAGTCTGTGTGTAATCTGAGGTCTGTCTTTTGTACTGTTTGTGAGCCTTGGTTAACTCCTTCACACAAGGCCACAGGATCTACTGAGCCATCGTATTTGCCATTTAAAATACAAACATGGTTTCCCTTCTACCTTTGCCATTTTTTTTTATAGGGCAAGGATCGGATCTTGTTCTTCTTGCCTCTGTTGTATAGTGGATGTTTAATATGTGTGTTTGAAATGAATGGTAATAGACTCAATACTACTCATATGTCCAGGCCAGTCCTCTTGCTGTGATGAGGACTTCTTACAGTATGTGCTGATTTCCCGGGGTGCTGCAAAAATCCGGGTTTAAAGGTTTTTTTTTTTTTTTTTTTTTTTTTTTTGCCATGTCTTACTTTATATAGCAATAAAACCCAGCTGCTGGCAAACAGATAGTGTGTTTTACATAAAAGGGTTCTGGAGAAGAGCCAGAACCCATGTGCATTCTTTTTGTTTCTAAAAATGATTAATCATTTATGTGTTGTAGCACGTGAAGGAAGCTGTCTGCCCTGTTGTGAACAGAGCGCCCGGTCTCTAGTGTTGTCCTTCTGTACAGTACCTTTGTAAGCCCTAGAGAAGGGGAGAAAGTCTTTGAAGAGTTTACTCGCTAAGTAGCTGATTCTGGTTCAGTTTCTGACAGGGGGAAAGAGAGCTTATTTTTACTTGAAAAGTAATAAAAATTTTCCTCAAAATTTGTTTGTAACTATAAACACCAGGATAAATTATGACTACCGGTAGATATGGTTGTCATAGCAGTTAGTGTTTTATTCACAGCTTATATCCAACATTTATGTTTTGCGCTCAGTAATCTCTTCTCACCACTCTTCTGGGCCTGTCTGCAGTGCTCAGGCTAGAATGCAGGGTCCGCAGATGTTAGGAACCCGCTCTCCGTTGTTCTCCACAGCTGGAAGACACAGCTGGGTAGCTCTTCAGCGTGGATTGTCCATGTTTGAAAGCCCATTTCACCCTTATCCTCTGGGTCGATTTTGAATTTTCTAACTAATTATAGAAGCAGATTACTGTGTATTACAGTAGAATTTCTCAGGCTTAGATACATATTTCTAAGATGTTCTCTGAAAGGATTTTAACAAAATTTAAAAGTCAAAAGTAGTGAAAACTCAGCTTTATTCTCAGCAGAAGATCTGCTGTGTTATGTAGGGTCACTGACAGCAGGAGTCCTTATTGAACACAACCTCACACAAGTGTTTACAGACAAGCCAAAATATACATATCTTTGATTTTGAATTTTTCTCATCTGCGTACTGACTGTATCCTTAAAATAAACTTAAAACATATTTCTTTGCTATGAGTGTGTGCGTGTGTGCTTGCATATCTGCAATGGCATTTACTTGAAGGTCTGTCTGAGGACAGCTTGCAGGAGTTTCTCTGTGTCCACGTTGCTGAGATAGGCTGTCTCTCGTTTCTGTTGTTATGCCGCGTGCTCCTCCTGGCTGGTTCTTTCACTCTCTCCGAATTCTACGGGGTGGTGGATGCGCAGCAGCACCTTAGGCTGCTGTCTGGGTTCCTGGGCTGGAACCCAGGTGGTCAGGCAAACATAGCAAGTGCTTCAGCTCCCTGAGCCCTCTCCCAACCCTGACTTTTAATTCTGTGCTGTCTTCATTTCCTTGATTTTTTTTTCTGTTGGGATATAATCTTACTGTTTTATAAGAGTTCTTTTTATGTATTAAGTTCTATATAAAATTTTTTGTTTGTTTTTTTGAGACAGAGTTTCTCTGTATAAGAGCCCTGGCTGCCCTGGAACTCACTCTGTAGACCAGGCTGGCCTTGGACTCACAGAGATCCATTTGCCTCTGTCTCACAAATGCTAGGATTAAAGGTGTGCCCACTATGTCTAACTATAAAATTGTTTTAATAGTTCAAAAGTAATTTAGTAATTGAACAGCATGCAAGTTTCAACCTGAAAATTAGTATTTTTAGCTTGGCTGCAGTTGTTTTTCCAAATTGACTGTCTGTATGTATCTGTGTTTGTTCTTTTGAGACTGGGTCTCACTGTGTAACTTGCTTGGTTTGACTCCTGCTGGGTAGACAGATCTGGGCTTAGGCAGCAATCTCACGCCTCTGCGTCCACTGTGTCGGCAGTGGTAGGAGTCTAAGCGTGCCCATCACATGCAGCTGTTAAACATGCAGCAACTCTAAATTTTTATGTGATTTCATTTAGAGATTCTTTAGTTTCTAGCCTACTGTTTCTTTTCAGAAAATGCTCCTCCCATCTCAAAGGAAGATAAATATTTTTATAGTCTCGTATTTGAAAATTTAATGTTAAAATCCATCTGGAGTTTGAGTTTAATGCGCTTTGAGGGCAGGGATTGTCTATGAAACGAGGGACTCATTTTCAGATTCTTGAACTCAATTCTTGTTTGGTTTCATGTAATATGGCTAAAATCACAGAGTGATTGATTATCCCGGGGATGTCACATCTCTGACCTTGACCCTTGATGAAGTCCACTAACATGCTGATTTGCATCAAGAACTTATTTTGTCAGTGTTAATGCTGCTTTCAGTTGGAAGTAATTGAACATACAATGCTGCATTTACCTCCTGGCCCTTTCAGCCTGCAAGTCTGTCATTCAGAGGTCCCGTTCTTGTCACCTATGTGGACCACATTGTTATGTCAAATACCCATTAAGTAGAAATAGAAAAAAACACATTGTTTGATAATTTTATAGTTAATTGGAATAAAATTGCCAAATGACTATATTTAATTAGTAATTGTGTATGCCTGGGTCAAAGTCTTTGCCTATTGTAGGTATTTTATGCAGAAATTTTATTGATAAACACTAGAGTTTTAAAACTTGTCTTAGCATCTTTTTGAAATAAAGTAATGATAAATGAATTTATCTACAGCTTAAATTTCTCTTATTTGACCTAAATTATATCCAGTGTTTCTGATGGGATTCAATAAAAGGTAAATCACCCCAGTAACTACTGGACTTTCTTTAGATATTAATATATTCTGCTGGTATTTAGGTCAGGTCTTTTTGTGAGACAAGACATAGCTCTTTTCTCTTCTGTTTTGATATCAATCATAAATAAAGAATGAATTTTGAGAAGCTAAAGGAATACACATGTCCTTCATTTTCTCAATTCAGAAACTCAATGGTTTTCTGAATAATTCTCTTACATCTAAGTTGGCAACTGCCTTCTATTTAAACATTGGAACAAACTGGTTTATTTTTCTATAAACCAACACTTTTTTTTTGAAATTTGCTGAATTTCAGAACATATTTAATTACCAGTATTGGAATGTGAGAGAAACTTTAAACTATCTAATGTAACCTGTAATACACTTGAATAAGGAGGAATGCCTTTCTCATGCCTTGCCAGCTCTCCTGCTTTTGGGGCCTTTCGGAGGTTAGGAGTGAGCTGGGAGTGGCTATTTGATTTCAGAGAAGGATGGTTTCTGCCTTGTCTTGGAGTGCCAAACAATGACCGGCCTTTTAGCATCAGGAAAGTTTTAAGGACTCAGGCTTCTGGACCTTCAGGGGCTTGAGTAAAGGAGAACAGAAGTCACAAGTTGGAGTAGAGTAAGGCTTCTACCTCTGGACTTGCTTTGAGGCTGTAAGTTAGGATTTTGTCAACTCTTTAGGTGGCTTTTGTGGCCTGCCAGGAAAGACAAGCCCCATAGGCACCGTGGGTTTCCATAGTTCCCTTTAGAAGAAAGTGAATGCATTTGGTGAGGCAGATGAAAGGAGCGATTCCTGCAAATGGATTTTGAGGAGTACCATCTCTCACCATCTTCTTTAGAGATGAGCAACTTTGGGAGGACTTCTTGGGGCTGACTAGGCTCTAGAGCAACAGTCAGTGTTAGAACCCAGGCTCTCCTGGTCTCAGTTAACACCAGGGTAGCTCTTACTTCTGGGAAGCCATGTCACAGGGTCTGTGGCACTCACTGTAATGGGCCCTAGAGAAGGTACAGTGTGTACAGGGTGTAGGGATGTTGTAAATTATGTTGATTGTTTTTGTCTTTTTGAGACAGTCTCACTGTGTAGCCCAAGTTGGTCTGGAACTCAAATTTCTCTCACCGCAACTTCTTGAGTGCTAGAATCATAGGTACTCACCATCACATCTAGCTGGACTGTTGTGTTTCTGGTCAGTAGTGAGTGGTTGCTGGAGTCATTTTTTGGGAAAGACTTTTGTTCTCAACCCAGTTGAGCTTTTATGTTAGCTGTATGACTGTTTGTAATGATACAGCTCTGAAGAGATTTAAAGTTATTTCTTCTGAGTTTAGTAGGTCTCTCTCTCTCCCCTTCTAATTAATAATTCTCTCTAAGAACTCTTCATTAAGAACAGGTACAACCAATTGATAAATCTACAAGGCCACCCCTACGTGTAAGGCTTGGGCGTGGAATATTTTAAGAGCCAGAGGACTAGGATTCCTGCTACTAGATAGTGTTTTGTAGCATAAACAGGGAGAATGTACCCATGAAACCCCAACATATAATGCCTACCCAAGACCTATATAATGGAAATAGCAGTTGATACACCAGTGTGGATGGGGGAAGTATCACAGGGTCATACCCTGGATGAAGAGCAACAGGATACCAATGGTTACTAAGAGCTAAGAGTGGGAGAATCAATCTCTTAAAAAGAGACAAGCTCTCTGATAAGCTATCCAACCCCAAGAGGTCAGTCCTGAACACATGTATTACTCACATGTACAGATAAGTAACACTAAAAGAACTCAAGAGGGTGTATGTGTGTGTGTGTGTGTGTGTGTGTGTGTAACAATAATAATTGAAGAGGTCATGAACTTGAGAGGAAGTGTAGGGTTCACAGGAACTATTGCAGTGGGTGATGGAGGGGTAGAAATGATGTAAATATAGGACTGATGTATGAACTTCTAAAGAAAATAAAAAATTAAATCAAGAAAAAACAGTGGCAAGTAGTCCCAAAACAACATGGTGTACTGGAGAGATGGCTCAGTGGTTAAGAAGACTGGTTGTTCTTCCAGAAGACCTGGGTTTGATTCCCAGTACCCATGTGGTGGCTCAGAACCATCTAAGTTCAGGTCCAGGGGATCCAGCTCCCTCTTCTGTTCTCCAAAGGCAACAGGTATGTTCATGATGCATAGACATATTTGCAGGCAAAACACTCATATACATATAATAATAATAATAAACAACAACAGCATAATACTCAAAATAGCTTGGTACTGGCAAAAGAGACATATAGGTCAGCAGAATGGAACAGAGATCCTGATATAAACCCACACAGCTATAGCCACTTGGATTTTGACAGAGATGCTAAGAATACCCGTTGGAGAAAAGCATGCTTCTTCAAATGTGTCATTGGAAAAATGGGATATCCGTGTGTAGAATGAAAATAGATCCCCATTCTCACCGTGTGTAAAGGTCAACTCCTGGTGAATTAAAGATGTTAACAGAAGACTAGAAACTCTCTAACTATGGGGAAAAAGTAGGAAAAACAGTTCAAGATAGAGGAATGGGCAAGGACTTTCTTGGTAAGACTCAAGTCACTCAGGAATAAGTCCAAAAAGTGACAAATGGGGTCTCATGAAATTCAAAAGTTTCTGTATGACAAAGAAAACATCTGAGTGAAGAGATAGATGACATGATAGGAGGAAATCTTCACTAGCTATACATCTGACAGAGGAAAATGTCTAAAACATACAAAGAACTGAAACAAAGCGAAACTGAATAATCTCATCAAGAAAGAGGCCAATAAAATGAACAGATGGTTCTCAAAATATGAGATACAAATGTTCAATACGTATTTCCACTTCATTACTTCAGAATGCAAATCAACATTACTTCATTGCTTTACAACACAAATCAAAATTACTTAGATTCCACCCTACCCTAGTCAGAATGGTAGAAACATAACAAATGCTGGCAAACGTGTAGACAACAAGGAACCTTATGTGCTGCTGGTAGGAAGGTAAACTAGTCTACTACTACCGATATTGGTTTGGTGACTTTTCAATAAACTAAAGACAGATTTACCACATGACTTGACTTACCCGAAGGATTCCAAGCCAGTGTGCTGCAGAGACATTGGCACCAGTGTTTATTGCCACACTGTTCACAACAGCTAATTTCTGGAGCCACATGCATGTTCAGCAGCAGAAGAATGTAAAGGCAGACATGGTAATTCGTGTACAACAGAGCTTTTCCAGCCGAGAAGAAGGAAGTCATGTCACCTGCAGGAAAACTGTTGCAAGAGCAAAGCAAACCATAGTAAGCGAATTGTCTTAAAAGACGAATGTATGTTTTCTTCTCATTTACCATTCCTAGATTTTATATATATATACATAAAATCTGGTATGTATATGTGATATGAAAACAGGAGTAAAATTATTTAGGGGAACAAATGGGATGAACAGGAGAAGGGGCAGGAAGCAAGCAGATGGCTGAGGATATCAGGGGAAATATGCCCCACATACAGCAATATATGTATGAACATTTAAAACAACAAAAAAGGCAAAATATTTTGTTAGATCGTAGACCAGTGTATAACATATAGCAAAACCTAAAAGAATTCATATATAAACACCAAATGATTTAGGACAATGTTGAATTTTTTTCTATGAATACCAAGGAACAAGCAAATTCAGTATTTTTTGACTGCTTTTTATAGTGTATTAAGAGAAATATGTAATTTTAATTTCTAAACATTGCATAGTAAAATCAGCCAGAATGTATATATTACAGGTAAGTTTTAGAGAGAACCAGAGATAACAGAGCCTGAGAAGTGAAAACTGTCTTCATCTGTTCTTTGCTGTTATTACAGATTTCCAAAGACTGAGTGCTTTAGTCAGGAAGGAAAAGGATTTGACTTATGCTTGTGGAGATTTCAGGAGTCTGAGACTTGGGATGAAGTTTCAGGATATGGAAGGCAAGAAAGGGAAGGAGGAAGAGAGGGAGGGATGGAGGAAGAGAGATTGACAGGGGAGCTCCTTTTCCTAAGATCTTTCATAATCCATCTTAATCTGTGAGGTTAAACACTCATGTCCTAATGACTTGTTTGAGGGTCATGTTCAAGTGGAAACAGACAGCGAGGAAAAGGAATTATAGGAATCAGAATAGTGGTGGAGAAAGAGCTAGTGCACAGGGCAGTGGCCTTTTCTGTCTAGGAATGGGGAGAGAAGAAAGGAACAAATCAGAGAACTCCTTGGGTAGGAGTGTGTGTTAAGGAAGCCTTGAGAGGCCCGTGTGAAAAGAATTAGTTCTAAGAATCCAGAGGAGGAAGAAGGGAGGAGAGAACATATCAGTTCTCCAGTGACTTCGCTGTGGCTGTCCCAGCCTTGGGGTCACTTCATGGCTGTCCTGGCCTTGGGGTCACTTCACGGCTGTTCTGGCATCTTGGGGTCATGCCTTATTCCTTCTCTCTAGCTAGTCTCATGTCTTGCTCCATGGTTCCAAGTGGAATTCCCATACTGGATATGATATCGACGAGTGGCAACTGTATTGCGGATTAAGATCAACATCCAATATCAGACTACCGTATAATTAGACTTCTTTGATAGTATAGTACATTTTAATGTTTATCCCACTTCTGTAATGCATCTTAACACTGGGCATCCATCTGTAAATATAGATGCTGCTTGAAACATTAAAATTGAGCCTTTAAATAAACCTATCCTTATACTTATTTATTATTGGTATGTAAAGCTCAATGTCTTCTGTCAAGGTGGATAATCTAACCATGTCTTGTGTTCTCTTGCACCTTACAGTGACTTGAAGGGAGTGATAGTGACTCTCAGTGATGATGGTCACCTACAGTGTTCATATCTGGGGACAGACCCTTCTCTGTTCCAAGCTCCAAAAGTTGAATCAAGAGAGCTCAACTACGATGAACTTGATGTGGAATTGAAAGAGCTTCAGAGAATCATCAAAGATGTAAAGTCACAAGGTATCCCATTTTTATTGAATAATTTTAATGTTAATTACAAAACTCACCTTATGGTGTATATGGTATTGTTTTATAAATGTTAATTAAATTTCTCTCCCAGGCCTAGTTCAAGAGACTTTGAACAAAGCCTTGCTCTTTAGCACACGAGGTCCTTGCGTGGACTTTGTGGAGATGGCTTCTGAGCACTAGTCTTGAAGCTAGTATTTTGTTAACGTGTTCCAGGGACAGCTCTATCTAGACTGGAAGTATTTTGCTTTCGTAGCAAAGGTGAAGTAGTTCTTAGTGGTTTTAGGCTGTGAGATGAACGCTGAAGCTTATAGTCAATTATTAACTTACAGTATCCTTGGTTTCACTTGCTTCTTTGAAAAGAAATCCAAGTAGTACATGAATTGCCACTTTGTTACTCAAAATGTAGTAATTTGCAGCTTAGATGGTGTAATTTATGCTTGGAGTTAATTAGCCGTCCAAATGGAGTGTAGCCTGGGATACTCTGATTTCTAATGACGCAGGGACTGGTGATATTTCCAGTTCCCAAGTTTTGAGTAACTCAATGTTATTTTATGTGGGGACTCACAAGGGTGTAATTTTATTGTAAATTAAAAGGAGAAACAAAACACCAACCCTGCAGCTCGTGTTGGACATGTGAAAATCATTACTTTAAGTTCTCCTTTCAGGGTCAGGTAAAAGTGTTTTCTTAATGAGAAAAAATATGGACCATTTTCACATAAAAGAAACGTTAAAACAAGTAGGAATAATAAAAGAAACGGAGCATCAAAAGCCAAGCAAAGCAACGGAGCCAATCTTAATCCTGGTCCGTTTGCTTCACTAGGTTTATGTATTTTTTGATCTCTATTGCCAGGATTATATTCCTCTGGTTTTTAGGAATTGAGATGATATATTAAAATAGGAATATTAAAAGTAAAGATGTTATACTTTGGCTTCACACATTCTTATAGAACGTTTTCAGAGTAAACCATTGAAATGGAGATCTTTAAAGGGACTTGTCAGCACTGCCTCTTCAGGTGGGACATGATGAGAATGGATGCATCAGGCTGCAGTGTGCAGATTTAAGTTCTCAGTCTTGATGCTAGTGTTAGGGAGGATGAGTGAAATTACAGTTTTTGTCATTTTAGGGTATAATTGGGAAAGATTATTATGTATATAACATTTATATATATGAAACATGAAGTTTCTCAAGTTCATTAAATAATGTGGTTTTTCTCAAAATTTTTGTCTTGTGATTTTTGCCATTCCACAAGCAATGGCTAATGGTAGTTTAATTAACATGAATTATATAAATTGTTCAAGAAATCCCTTATAGCCAATCATTATCTCCTGGTAGCCATAGTGATGTCCTTAAATGAAAAGGCTTTGATACTTTGTTTGCCATTTCCTTGGTCTTTTTGTAGATCTTGAAGCACTTCTATTAAATATAGCATTTTATTTTTTGATAATTTCACACATGAGTCCTGCATTTGTATCCGTTTCTACTCTTTTTCACCGTCTGACTATTCCCTCCTCTCCCACTCTTCAAGTCCATGACCTTTTCTCCTTTCAATATTATTGTTACTACACACGGACACACAGACACACAGGCACACACACACAGGCGCACACACACGTGTGCATAAATGCAGCCTGCCAAGCCCATTTAGCATCACTCATATGCTTTTGTGCTTAGGCTGACTTGTTGGGATTGGGTCACCCATCACAGGACTGATTCTCTCAGCAGCCTTTGATTGACTGGAACTCTTTATCTAGGGCAGGTCTCGTGAGATTTTCCTAGCTATGTTGGTATCTTTGTGCAATCCTGTTTAGGGAACTGTTGTTTATACTTCATGGATGCAGCTTCCCTGTGGTATGCCAAAGACACTGTCCAGCGGCAGACTGCTTCCTACGGTTGACACTTCTCTCCCCCGGTCCCCCTTAGCTTTAGGGGTCGAGTTGCAGACATAGCAGTTGGCATTGGGCTCACAGTAGTTGTTCTCTGCATTTTTCCCAGTTGTAGAATTCTGTGATGGTCTCCGCTACAAAAAAGAAGCTTCTTTGATGAGTGAAAGTTCCACTTATTTGTGATTTAGGACCCAACTAGAAATAATACTATCTTAGGAAGGTGGCAGTCATAGGCTCTCCCTTTGGCTCTATGACCTCACCAGCCATAGGGAGCTGCCTGGATTTACAGCTCCAGGCATAACTGCCTCCTATTGAGCACATCTTCAGTCCAAGTATTGGGCTCTTGGATCTAGGTGCCACACTGCACTCCTGGGGCCATCTTGCTGCACTGACCCTTGTAAGTCCTTCCTTACAGCTGGAAGGACTGTTGATTATTGCTTATCTTGGCAACTTGTGTAGCACCTTACGACAATAAGAGCTAGTCTTCCTGGAGGAGGCTTCCAGATAGTTCCAGCTCCATTCTTCCTCATCGTGTGTCTGGCTATGTGATGTCTTCATTATTAAGAAATAGTGTCTTACTTTCAAGTTCTGGAAGGCAGTCCAGGGCCATAGTGGTAACCTTTTTCTGTCTTCATACTTTCAAACTCCACAGCTCAGGAGAGATTTCCCATGTCTGGCATGGCTCTTTGCTAGACTGTCTGCAGTTCCTGCGGCCAGCATCGTCAGCACAATTGGTCTGACTTCATCCAAACTGTATATACATGTATGCACACATTTACATTCGTTACATATTTATTTTCATATCAGGATAAAGCAGTAGCTTTTTCAAATATCCTTAGTATATCTACCACCCCCATAGTGCCCACCTTTCTAACCCCCTAGTTTAATCATCACTTCCGTTTCCCCACTTCCCCCTGACAGCACCTGCATCCTCTATCCCCTCTCTCTAGAGCCGGCCACTGTCTGCCATGATGGTTACCGTGGCTACTCTAGATTATATTACTGAAGCTAGGAATGCACCCACAGACTTTGATGAAAGTTAATTTTTTACATAACCTCAGCATTCTGTTAATGTTTGAACTTCTCTGTACTTTTGTGCTACTGTTGTTAGGTTTTATTTCTAAAAAAGAAACAAAGAGAAAGTTTTTAAGAAATAGAAGATTTTGCTTTATTTATTTATTTGCTTTATTTTATTTCCAGGCGTAAAGAATATTAAGTATTCTGTTCCTTTGTGGAAGTTTGATATCCCTGTTCACCTAAATACTTCTAATGATAGGAAATGACATATTATTTCATTATAGATCATGAAAAGTCAGGATGCTGAAGTTCTGGATGACCTCATTATTTTAATGATACTTTTGTACAGTGGCATTTTAAAAAATAAATTTGTTAAATAGATATTTAAAAATGAAAATGTTGTTTCATACAATATATTTTGAGTCCAGTTTTCTCTCCCCCATCTCCTCCCACATCCTCTCCTTATCTCTACCCACCCAACTCCATGCCTTCTTTCCCTCTCTCATTACAAAAGCAAATAGGCAAATAAAAAAGCCAGCAAACCATAATGAAAAACAAAAACAAAGCAAAGAAAAACAATATGAGAATCACACACACACACATACACACACTCTGAAACCCATACAAACATGGAATTGAAAACCATAATATGTAAAAAAAAATACCAGTAAAAGATGCCCAAACAAAGAAATATGAGACAAAATTTCTACAAAAATACTATTGAGTTTATTTTGTATTGGCTGTCTTCAGCTAGGTGTGGGGTTTACCCTTAAGTTTATATATCCAGTGAGACTCCATTGGAGAAAACTGTTTCCTTTGCAAATGGTTGTCAATTGAACATAGCTTCTTGGTTAGGGCTGGGAGCTTGTGTCTACTTCCCCCTCTTGGTGTTGGGACTTCATCTGGCTTGGACTCGTGTGGACCCACTTCATGCTTCCACAGCACCCTGTGCATGCTGCCACAGTCTCTGTGAATTCATGTGTGTGTCAGTTATGTTGTGTCTGGAAGACACTGTTTTCTTGGCATCTTCCATCTTCTCTGGCTCTATGACCACTCTGCCTCCTCTTCTGCATAGCTCTCTGAGCCCTGACAGTAGGGGTTTGATGAAGGCATCCTTTAACTTGAAAAAATGTGCATTGTTTTACAGGCTATATTCCATATAAAGCTTTTTCTAAGAAGGGATTGTGGTAAAACCTAAAGCTAATGTAAAGGAGATATTTTGTTGCACACATGGTGTACATGTCTATTGTAATAAAATTTTTGAAGCTGATTTTATGTGTGTAACTTATATCAGGAATATATGTTACAAGCATGAAATTATAGCAATATTTTCTATGCATGTGGTGAAACTTTTGAAATTCAGAGTGCTAGTGTTAATTCTGCCAAGTGTTTCCATGAGGAAGAGTCACCAATGTCTTTCAGTGAAACTTTCAAGAGACAGAGTTTCCGTATGACGTAAGCACCTGATCACACACTCTTTACCTAGTGTAACCATGAAGCCCTGGGTGTGGCATGTAAGAGAGGTACCAACAGTGGGCTTTCAGGCAAGTACAGAGTGCAAACAGACATGGGCAAGACAAATATGTCTGTATCCCATTTCTAATATGTGTGGGCCAGCTTACTTGATGCTATCTCCAAGGGCTAGGAACAGTTGAACTTGGTTTGTTCATTCCCGGTTGTGTGTGGGTACATGGAACAGAGGGCCGGAATACAGCAGCTCAGAAAGCAGAGAGAGGTCTGTTTGTTTCTCCTGGAAAAGAAGCCAGGTAGTTGGCAGTACAGGGTTGGCGCCACACTTCTTCAGGAATTTTGATCCTTCTATTCCAGATCATGTCTTGGTTCAGGAATGCTTCTGGAACCTCTGCCTCACATCTGCAGCCAAGTCAGCCCCCAAAGGAGCTTTCCTGGAAGCCACACCCTGAGCAGCTTTTATCTCAATGGCTCTTCCAATCTGAAAAACAGGCCAGCCAGTTTAGTGGGGTTTGCTGATGGCTGTTCTGGACAAAATTGAGCTTCTTTAGTGAAGAAGCGAAGACTGGTTCTTAAATGGCCAACAGATTGCCTTTTAGATTCCTAATAGGTCTAGAATGTCCTTTCCAGACTTTGCTGTAGTGACAGAGCCACCTCATGGTGTTTAGGACATCCTGCTGTGAGACACCCGAGATGACGGTGTCTCCCTTGTGCCCCTCTGTTTTCAATTCTCCATCCTCAGTGCGTTGATCTTCCCTTTTTAGAGATCCTGGGAACTATAGATGCTCTAGGCATTGTGTGCAGATAGAATTTCCAGACAAGAAGGCCGCTCTTCAGAATCCCTGTTTTAGGGAGAAACAGCTTTCATAAAAGCATATGTCTCCCCTGCCCAGCCCCAGTACCATTGGTGATGATTTTTAGAGCTGTGTTCACACCCAAAACAACTACCATGATTAAATTTAACCCGGGTGTAGTAATAGGAGCGGTGGGGCTGTGTCCTGCCACCCAGCCGCCCGCACGGCTAGCTTTATACCCGAAATAATTACACGGACACTGTATTCTTTTAAACACTGCTTGGCCCTTTAGCTCTAGCCCTTACTGGCTAATTCTGATATCCCGATCAACCCATCTCTAATAATCTGTGAGCACCGGTCTTACCGGGAAGATTCTAGCCTATGTCCATCCTGGGTCGGAGCTTCATCGCGTGTGCCTCAGAAAGCAGAGCTATCCCTGCGTCCGCCCAGGAGCTGGGAGCATGGCGTCTCTGCTCCAGAGCGCAGAGCTGTCGAGTCTCTGAGCTCACTTCCTCTTCCTCCCAGCATTCTATTCTGTTTACTCCTCCCACCTATGTTTTAAGCTATGAGGCCAAGCAGTTTCTTTTTATTGCTTAACCAATGAAATCAACAGATTGATATATGACACTCCCACATCACCTGGGAGCCAACTTCTGTATGAAGCTGAACACTTCTACAAAAATAGTGCTTGGCCACAAAGAGAAATGAGGGAAGAGCAGATGTTAGCTTCCCAGTCAATTATCTGATATGCATGAACTTGTATGTACATATATCTAATACTTAAAATACATTATTTAAGCACATATATGTGTGAATATACATAAATATGTATGCATTTTATTCATATGCATAAATATTATTTCTTATTTAGAATAACTTGCTTTTTGTAATATTTGTTTGTGCAAAATAAACATTGAAAATTAGGGCAATAGTATGAATTGTCAGTCTACTTTCTGTTATTACAAAAAGCTTTCAGCTAAGTGTTTATGAAGGAAGGTTTTATTTAGTTAATAGTTGTAAGAGATTCAAGAGCATGAATCCAAGGCAGGCTTGCATTTAGTAATACTTCAGATAAATTGGCATTGTGTAGGGTCAGAAGTATGTGTGAGGGAAAATGTACACATAAACCAGGGACACAGGAAGAAGGGGGGGCTAGGTCTGCCCTGTCCATAACAAGCCTCTGTGAGAACTAACGGGGGTCACAGAAATGATGCATCTGTTTCTTCTGAGGGCAGTGCCTTCAGTAACTGAAGGACCTCCTACCTTTAAAGATCCTGCCATTTCTTAACACTGTAGAACCTGAGACCAAGTTTCAAAGAGATGGACTTTGAGGGACACAGTCAAAACCTAGCTATACCATATGTATGTGTCTGTGGTACGTGCATGTGGTATATGCATGTGTTTGTGGTATATGTATGTATATTGGTATATGTATATATGTGGGGGTATCTGTATGTGTATATGGTATATGCATGTGTTTG
>NC_022012.1:16877683-16879530 GCF_000317375.1 Microtus ochrogaster
ATATGTATGTATATTGGTATATGTATATATGTGTGGGGGTATCTGTATGTGTATATGGTATATGTATATAAAATAGTTCAGACATTGCTAAAAGGATAAACATGGAAAACAAATCTCTTTGACTATAGAACCTAGTTCCAGTCTTTGGCTACAAGCTTAATGAGTTTTGAGGATTTCTTAAAAATATGAAGTCTTATGAATACCTTTTACACAGATAAGCTCATGTTAGATGTACATCTTGCTGTTTAAAATATTAAGAGGTATATCTGAGTTATTTCATGTCAGTTTACATGGGTTAATAAAATTCTTACTGCTCTGGACCTTTGGATAATATAGATATTCATATTTTATTTAATCATCTTGTAAAGATACATATATATAGACGTACATAAGTCGTTTTAGATTTTATTGATTATTAATACCAGAGCCCCTCCTTGGGTGTGCATGTGCACAGTGAGTTCTTGGGTGCGCAGTTGCTGCCAGAGGACCTTTACACTTTGCATCCTGATAGTCACAGCCTACTTTCTGTCCAGCGGACTGTACCAGTTCAGCTTTCGCCAGCAGGGAGAGACTGCAATTCCCATCCTGGGTGCTTATCGGCTCAGTGCTTAGGTCGTACTGGAGGAAAGCAATTTTTGTTCAAAGTGTTATTGAGGGAAGAATTACCATAAACTTTTGATTCTCTAATTCATTATATCTTCAACTCATGAGTGTTTACAATTTGGTTTTTGTTATAAACTGTATACAGCAATTTTACGTTATGATTAGATATATTTTTTAATTACAGGTGTTTGGCCCATGACTGAAGGAGAAGATGACTTGAAAGTCTCCGCAGCGGTCTCCTCCAGCCTTGATTCTGTGTCTGTAGGTGTACTTATACCTCTGAATCGTGCTCAAATTGCTTTAAATTCTGGGCTCCTTGGTAGGAACTTATGAAATGATAACACACTTCAGATCAGCGGTTCTCCACCTTCTAATAAATACTGCTACTCTTTAGGACAGTTCTTCATGTAGTGGTCACCCCCAACCATAAAATTAGATCTTTGCTTCTTCATAACTGTAATTTTGCTACTATTATGAATTGTATATAAATATCTGATATTCAGGATATCTGCTATGTGACCCCTGTGAAAGGGTCATTTGACCCGCACAGATTGACAACCACTCATTGTTCTAGGTGAGAACCATTCTTGTTTTCTTAGTGCCAGAAATAAGTGTTTTAGAAGTATTTGTTTACAAAAGGAGTGAGAGGTGTAGGGGCAGAAAGTTTCTTAAACCTTCTCAGTACTGTGTTACTGAACATGCCTCCTTGATCTTTTAGAAAGTCAATGAGGTGGGGCTGGAGAGATGGCTCAGTGGTCAAGAACACTAACTGCTCTTTCAGAAGCCCCATGTTGGTTCTCATCACCCAGCAGGCAGCTCATTACTATATTTAACTCCGTTTCCAGAGGATCTTATACCCTCTTCTGGCCTCTGTGGCCTAGGCACAAGCATTGGATACAAACAAGCAAAAAACAAAAAACAAACAAACAAAAAAAAACCAAAAAACACATAAAACAAAAAAACCCATACATATAAAGTAGAAATTAGTAACACTTGGGGAAAAAAAGGTTTAATGAGGTAATGCTTTTGAGCAGTCCATATCCAGGTTTGATGATTCATAGTCTTTTATAAGTCACTGGAGTAATGACGCAAGAGTGTAGCATACACAGATAGCAATGAGGGTGAGTGTGTAGCACACACAGATAGCAATGAGGGTGAGCGTGTAGCACACACAGATAGCAATGAGGGTGAGCGTGTAGCACACACAGATAGCAGTGAGGGTGAGCATGTAGCACATACAGATA
>NC_022012.1:16879980-16889808 GCF_000317375.1 Microtus ochrogaster
TAGCACACACAGATAGCAGTGAGGTAAGAGTGTAGCACACACAGATAGCAGTAAGGGTGAGCGTGTAGCACACACAGATAGCAATGAGGGTGAGCATGTAGCACACACAGATAGCTGGTCCAGAAACTGTTTTTCCTTCTCCTGGAATGGGCTTTGTTGAATTGTTACCAGAGCCATTATCATCACTTACACTTTGTTTTTCCAACATCACTCCCACCATCTCCTCCCATCCCCCACCACTCATCTTGCTCACGGCCACACCCTTCGGATTTGCTGTGCATCGGGTGCTCTCTATCTGTTGCTGAGACTGATTAAAATGGAGCACCAGAAGGCCGAAAGGGACTATTCTTTCATATCCTTGTTTACTCTTCCACAGTGCACTTTTCTGTGTATAATTATGTCACATTGCTTGAGGTCTGTATGGAATACATTAAGTTTATATGTATCTCTGTCCAAACTTGATCAGTTTAGTGCCTGAACTTGGACATTTTCTGCATTTAGCGTTGATATCATCATGTAATTTTGCCTTGGAAATGTGCTTGCTATTTAAGTATCATAGCATAATATAACAAGTGCTTGTCAGAGCCTTCAAAGATAAACTTTTGCATAACCAGCCAACTCAAATTATGGTAAAAATAACGTTAATGTTGCTATCGTATAGTACATTAGGTGCAGTTAAAAGCGGCAGAAACACAGTATGAAAGAAATATTGGCCCAGCTCCCTCTCACAGTAGAGCCTCTGTATGAAATGCTTGCCCTCCTGCGGACACCGTTTTTCACCCTACCTGAAGGGTGTAGTGGAGGAACTTAGTTAGCTAATGTATGTTCACACATTTTCTTACTATGAAAATGTCTCCTTTCTCCTATGTTGGCACCTCATAGAATTGTTTCTAGGCTCTCTGGAACATAGACTATTTGGAATGAGCAATTCTCTTTCTGTCTTTAGGAACAGTTTGGTCTACATGTTGTATGTTTCCTGATTGATAACTTTGGGTGCTGTTTCTTCTTCATTGATGTTGCTTTCCTCCTTCATTTCCTATCTTGCTGAACTTCCTGCTTCATTTCCTCTGTCTTGCTGAACTTCCTGCTTCATTTCCTCTGTCTTGCTGTACTTCCTGCTTCATTTCCTTTGTCTTATTATATATATATAATATATATAATATATATTAATATATATTATATATATTAACAATATATTAATATATATTAAATATAATATAATTATATATTATATAATTAAATATAATATAATTATATATATAATTAAATATAATAATAATATATATTAATAATATATATTAATATATAGTATATATACTATATATATTATATATATTATTTATATATATAATAATATATATATAAATAGTCGAGGCAAGGTTCCTCTGTGTAGCCTTGGCTGGCATTTTTTTTTCTTAAGAACTTTTAGACTATCATCCTTACTCTACTGGAAAACATTAGACAGTTTATGTGGCTGTGGAGCCATGATGTCTTCTTATAGTCACTTCTCTGGCTATTCCTTATATTCCCCAGATACTACTGTCCTTTAAATGTCTAGGTGTTTAGACGAGGGTTGAAAAGGAAACAGAAGATGCTTCCTTCTAGATCTGTGGGCAAATGTGAAGTTGTTTCCTGCCTGTGGGTAACATAGTACTAGAGCAGAAAGCTTGGGTTAATATTTATTTGAATCACTATTTTACAAGTGCAAATCTCTGAAATCAAGAAAATTTTTCTATTGGAATAGGGTCTTTTGTAGTGGAGACGATCTCCACTAGCTCGTCTTCCTCAGGGAACAGCTTTATCGGGGTTCTAACGTGATGTCCTGTGGAGCTGTAGGTAGAATATGAATTCCTCAGCTCTTAATTCTTCAGATGCCCATGGCATCATAATGATCTCTATTTAGAAGTAGTTATTGGTTTTATATAAAAGTTCGAATAAGATGTACAATAGATTTTATTTATTCACTGTTCACAGTCATTATAATCTTAGTTACATATCTTATGTACAAAATATTAACCTGAATAAAGTGACTTTTCATATAATATTGTAGCATAATGTTTCTATGGGAATTACTAGGAGAGATTTATCCATATAAAGAACTAGTTAGTAGCAGTAATACTTTCAACATTCAAGTGAACAATGTTGCCTAATCCTTCTTTCCTTTTTTTAAAAATATTTATTTATTTATTATGTATATAGTAGTCTGTCTGCAGACCAGACCTCATTACGGATGGCTGTGAGCCACCATGTGGTTGCCGGGAATTGAACTCAGGACCTTTGGAAGAGCAGACAATGCTCTTAACCACTGAGCCATCTCTCCAGCCACCCCCCCTTTCCTTTTTGATGAGTGGGGTTTAATACCATTCATGCTTTCCTACATGAACGTTTCCAAAATGTCCTCAGGATTCTTAGACTGTCGTTAGAATGACCGACCCTTCAGCTAGTTTCCTGGTGACGGTTCGGAATGTCTGTTTCACCCAATATATTCACTTGGTTTTACTACTGTTGAAGTCAGTTGGAAAACTTTTCTCAATTCTGTGTTTGCAGCAAGCCACTAATGTTGAAGTTGGAGCCGACTCTGTTCCGTCCATCACAGTGAAGGTATGGTACCAGCTTTAGACTACAGAGTGCAGGCAACAGTGTCTATTTCATTGCTCTTGTTACTGCTGTTTTCCTGTGGTTATTGACATGGAAAATAAATGCTTAAAATCCATCTGTTTTCCTCAATTTTGGTAGCGAATAGAAAACCTTTGTTGTTCCCTTTAAATATAAAAGCTATAATTACATTTATAGAAGAAAAATCACACACACACACATATATGAAAAGGTGTTAGACTTTTCTCATCCCTTCTTTAAGAGCATAGCACGATATGGGCTCCTTTTTCTGGAAATAAGTTTTCTTTTTGAGACGTAAAAGTCTTATGAAGGTTGTCACTTACAAAGTTTTCTTTATAAGACTTTCAAGTTGTGTTATTGTCATCCAGTTATAATCCAGTCAGTTGGCTGTAGCGTCATGTATGGATTGTGAAGGGATATTGGAGATGTACATGTACATTAACAATCATTCTTTTATTATGATTACATGTGTGTTTAAAAGAATTCTCAGGCATTTATCTGCTATGACATTAGCTTTAAATGGATGCATTTATGGCAAGAAAATGTGAAATGAAGAGGCTATAGAGTAATGACAAATTGATAGTCTGGACAAGTAGGACATGAATGATGTAGTTTTGGTTAAGAGGCTTGATATTGTCACTGTGGAGTTTAGAGCGAGAACTCAAATGTGGCGTGTTCTTAAGGCACTTAAAGTGTGGTAATCGGTCAGCACGTTATTAAGCTGGAAATATTTATCACTGTCCAGACCTTAGAAGCCAGGAAACCTTGTGGATCTTGGCGATTCATTTAGTCAAAACTTGGACCAAGTTTCTGTTTACTCAGATTATAGCTTGCTGTCCTTGGAGAAGCTTAACAAGGTAGGAGGCTTTAGCAATTGTGTTCGCTTACACTGGCCCAGCGGGTGGCCCAAGTGTGGAGCTCTTTGGTGAGGCTGAAGCAAGCCCCATCTTAGAACTCTTTCCTAAGCTAAGTTTTTTTGGATTTTTGCCATTGGAAACAAGGGTGGTCTTTCCCCAGCCTCCCTTCCCCTCCCCAATCACAGACCCTTCTGAGAAGGCATTAATGGCAAGAAATCAAACACTTAAGAAAGAAGTAATTGCAGAGGTGCAGGAGTGACCTATACGTCTGTGGACGGGCTGTTTGAGTTTTGTGTGATGGTTTTGTTCAGACATAGCCGTGCCACACTCAAGGATCTCACTGCATTGCCAAAAGAAGTCTTTTGCCCAGAGCACATACCGCTGTCCATGTCTTCGTCCTCACCGTCTTTCAGGAGTCATCACTGTAGTGGACACACCTTTCCCTCCACACGTTTTCTAGGCTTCCATCTGCACCAGCCACCTTGAGGTGATGACACGACTTCTGGAAAGTTTCTTCCATTAACCATGCCTTGATCACACCTCTTCTTCTTAGTGCCATGGTAAAAGTAGAAGAGAGACCATGGCATCCCAGGTCACATGACATGTGCCAGACTTACACAGCAGACAGTATGATTTCCTGATCCTGTCTGATAGTCTCTATACAAATTTCTGCTGTAAATCTCTCCTTATGGCCTTTTCTAACAGCAGCAGCCAAGATATATACCTAGTAAAGTTTCCATCATAATAAATCCAGTTAATTGAGAAAATTTTTCCATCCGTTCCAAACGAATGAAGATGTGGCTACCTTGAGTATGTGTGCATGATGCGTGACCATCTGTTCCAGGCAACAGGCAGAGTGCTTGTTCATACCTGGCCTGGCAGGCGTATTTATATACCTAGGGTAAACATTTGGTATTATATTTCCCAAGGATTATATTTTATTTCTTTAGAATCAGAAAATGGCATGGAAAGTTCTTGTATTAACATTTTATATTTTCTCCTTAATATTCTACAATTATTTTCCCTTAAAAATATGAGGTTTATGATTTAGCCAAGTCTTTAATTCACTTTTTGGCTCACAAACAACTATTCTTTGTTACTGTAGTTATTTTTGTCATATCTCTTTGATTTGTGCTTTGAAAGTGCCTTGACCATTGTTGGATTCAATAAATCTGATGTGGGAGCCATCTCGGTTGTTCATCTAAGCCAGATGCACACCCTCTTGTAACAATGTGAGATTGTGTGATTGCTGTCTGAGCCGCCATCATTCTGCCAGCAGAGTCAGGCTGTCTGCTCCTTCCCCAACAGTTTGTTATTACTACAGGGAGTTGTCGCTCTTGTGCTCACATGATGCTCCTGAGGGCGGATTTCAGCCCTGGTACCCACTGCCTTGGCGGGGTTGCGTGTTGTTTACTTTCTCTGCAGTGTAGTTCTAAAGTGTAAAATGGGAACCTTTTATTTATAAAGTTATTCATGATTTAATTACTGTTGCATAATGACCCAGGCCCTGGGTTTTGGCAGAGAGCAGTTTAGTTACACTTCTCTCCCTTTTAATTAGTGGCTTCAGGAAGAAGAGCTCAGCTCTCAGCACCGTGGTTTTTCTGTCTTGTAGGATGCGGTGTGTTGGTCCTCATTTCCCATAGCTGTGACAGTTATGGGAGATAAGACACACAAATCACTCACAAGCATGCTTTATGAATCTAGAAAGCCACTGTGGCTATTACATTTAATTATGTATGTGGAGAACATTGTGTTATTATTATAATAGAAGAATACTTAAGTATATCCTGTTAATTTACGAGTCCAGTCAAAGGCTCTGTCAGCTGGCCATCTCAAAGATGTCATGTGTGCCACTCACACAGCTTCTTTTTGCCACAGTCACCTTGCGGGTGTTGTCCAAATGGCCAGGCATTGCCGACCAAGTTTTGTTTCTGGTATGCCGGGTACCTTGAACAGGGTTTTTACAGTAAAAACCCAAGGATACATTGCTTATTTTCTCTGTTTATCATATGTATTCGCTTCAATAATTTTCTCCTAAACCCATTACTTTACATGTGAAAACATTTTTGTTTGGATTATTTTTAGGTTGTTTAGAGAACATCACTTAAAATTGATCATAACATTTGCTGACTTCAACTGTGTGCACATTATGTTTGTAGGTCGATTATACATTTTTGTAGATTTTATGTTAATATATTTGTGTAATTAAGGGACAAGTGATGCATGCCTTTTACTTAAGAGACCAATCTAAACAGATTTCTTCATATGAAGACGTCATTGCACCGTGTCTGTTAACAATGGCATGTGTCGACCTCACGTGGTAGGTAGAATCTGGTAACTAGATTGAACTTTTCTGTAGTAACACAAGAAGAATCGTTTTCAACCCACCACTCATTCCAGGTTGTACATGAGGATCACCTGAGGAGGTGTAGCAATCTCAACACTTGAGACTGCCTCCAGATCTTCTGAGTGACCCGGCTTAGACTGGTGGTTGGCTGTCTATTAATAGTTAGACAAAGTCATCTAACACAGACAATTCCAAGAGACTGAAACCTTTAGGAAATCAAAACCAACAAGAGAAGATGCCCAATGCAAAGCAGGCATATCATTCTTTGATGTGCCCTCACTGACATGTGGTACTGTACCCCAGTGAAGATGCTCAGGTCTGATGTTGCTACGGACACCTCTTCAGGAGAGAGTGAGACACCCTGACCTTCTGTGCCCACACCATCTTCTGGGCTAACTCTTATCCCACAGACCTTAGCTTTTGGTTTTACAGGGGTAGGATTTCTTAGCATCACAAAGTAAGACAAGCAGTTTGGAATTTTAATCCCTCAAGAACAGAGTGGTTAACAGGCTTATTCTTTGATAACCTAGAACTGGTATGTCATACTATTTTTGTGATTAGCCACAGAAGAAAATGCAGTGCTTTGATAATAAATCCATGTAAGTGAGAAAATTATCAGAGCAATTGCTCTTTGTAAAAATAAGTATATTGATACTAGATAAGATAAATAATCCATAATAGTACAAGTATGTTTAAGGAAAGAACAAACACATTTATGCCATTATGCAGTTTCTCAATACAGACGAGAACAACCATCTTCTTTCTTCTCTACTCTGAGATTTCACTATATATATATTATATATATATATATATATAATATATATATATAATTATATGGTTCCCGTGGTGTGTAACATCTTTACAGATTTGACTAACCTTACCCCCACCTAATTTTAGAACCTTTTATACCCCTGAAAGAAATGGCAATAACCACCAATTGTCTCTTTTTATCTCTTTTATTTTGAGGCAAGTGGCAATCTATATAATTTTTTGCAGAGGTTTCTCGTTCTATTTATTTTATTGAAAATTTAAATAGAATTTTTTGGGTGTTTTGGAGGTAGGGTTTCTCTATGTAAATTTTTGATATAATATTTTTATTAATTGATGGAGGATTTTATACTTTCTAGGTTGATCATATGCATGCCTCCCATCTCTGATCCATACCCACCCAAACCTTCTGTTAACTTTTTTTTTTTAATAGACCACTAAGATCAGTTTGTTCTGCCCGTATACTCATAGATATGGGCCATCCATTGGAGCATGGTCAACCTCCACCCCTAAAGAAAACTGTCTCTCCATGTCTCAGAAGCCATCAGCTGTCCATCTCTCTTCATCTCGGGGTGGAATCCTGTGAGCCCCTTTCTGCTCCATGCTAGAGTGTTTACTGGCTTGATCTTATCCAGGTTGTCTGCAGGTAACCATACCTGCTGTGAGTTCCTGGGCGCAGTGGTCCTGCCATTTCAGAGATAGTTTTGTTCCTGTCTTTCCAGCCTCTAGTTCTCAGTGTATTTCTGCTCCCTTTTCTGAGGTGGTGCCTGAGCCTTACATGGGAAGGGGAGCCATACATTTTATGTAAATAGAATTATACTATATGCGATTATTTGTGACTAGCTTTTTTCCTTACTTAATATAATATTTTTTATAGTTTATGTGTTAGTTTCATTTCTTTTTCTGAATATTATTTTGTGGTATTGACCATGGTTTGGTTGCCCATTGAGATGGACGTTTGGCTTATTTATACTCTTTAGCTATTACGATTTTTTTTTTACATGTTTTACCAGGTTTCCTAGTTATTGGTTAATTACTTTGAGTTGATTGTAGTAGTTGGCCAATTTGGATAGAGTGGACTTTTGTAATCTTAACAATCTGTGTGTCCTCAGATCTCCCTGCAGAACCGAGTGGTGTTGCAGAAGGTGAAGCTGTCCCTCTACGTGCAGCCTCCGCTAGTGTCCACGTGTGATCAGTTCACCTTCGACTTCGCAGGTGGGCTCTTGTGTGTCTTGGTGTTTTCTGTGGCACGAGCCTTTTCAGCGGTGCGCTTCATTCCGGCTGTATTTCTTTCCTGAATAGCAGCACTGAGATCTTCCTGGGAAGTATGTGGTGGCAGTGTTTCCCAGTTATTTCCCTCCATGTGTCATGTGTGGATATTTGATAAGTTATTTTTAGATTATGAATTTCTAAGTACATGTTTTTTACTAGCTGTGTCTGTTACTGTATTTGAATACTATAATTTGGACGACTTTCTCCCTGTCTCTCTCTGAGTGTGTGTGTGTGTGTGTGTGTGTGTGTGTGTGTGTGTGTTGCTGGGGACTGAAGCTTCATGCCTACAAGGTAAGAACTCTGTCAGCTGAGCTATGTCCTCAGTCAGCCCTGGCTGTCATTTATTTAATGGTGTTTCCTCAGTGTATCCTGTAGTGAATCAGTGGCATTTGAAGACAGACCGCTGGCTATGGATTTGGTCCATACTTGAATCCTAACTCCTACACTACTTGGTGCATGATTTGGGCAAACTATTTTAGTACTTAGTGCCTGTTATTTTAACTGGTCAACAGAGAGTAATAACAGCTATATGAAAGGGTTTTTTTAAGATTTAATTAGAAAATGAAATTATATGAAGAATCTAATAGTATATAAAATAGTAAATGTCATAAATGCGGATCATTAAGGATTCTTTATATAGAATTCCACTTGAACTTCTTATAAGTTGTCATTAGTCCAATTAGAATGATCTCTTAGTTAACTTTTTAGAATTTCTTTTAATTTTTTTTGAGACAAAGTCTCTCTGCATAGCCCTGACTGTCCTAGAACTCACTGTTTAGATCGGGTTGGTATTAAACTCAGAGTGCTAAGATTCAAGGTGTATTCCACCATGCCTGTCTTCTTTTTCTATTTTTAAACAATATTTCCAATTTATCTTTATTATTTAAAAGATTTCCTAAGTTTTCTTTCACAAATTGTTATTTTAATTTTTAATATTTATTTTTGGTTCGTGTTCACATGTGTATATGCTTGCCATGGTTTGCAGGCCAGAGAACAACTTGCAAGAATGAGGTTTATTCCTACCATGTGTTTCTGTGACGATTGTATGAGTGGCTGTCTAAAGTGCTTGTTGAAATACCCAGCATGTAGTAAATGCTATAAAATATGTACTTATTGTTAATAATTGCCCCATCATGTAACATGTATGATTTTTATATTTCCTAATAGTGCCAGATATGACCAGCGTAGTAGCATTTTCTGTCTACCTGAAGAGAAGTTACTTACCATCCGAATTAGAAGGAAATGTGGTTGTTTCTTATTCCAAACCAACAGGTAAAACATAAAGCGATTTACAAATTTAGAACTCAAATTTAAGTTAAATGACTTAGATGTTTAAGGTAGAAAAGCAAACAACCAAAGACTGTTCTTTTCTACTGCCAAGTACTGATGCGCTTACTTTCATGTACCGTGTTAAAGTCAGGTGTGTTCATACGACTTCCGTGGGTACCGTCCTCTCCTTTCATAGCAAATGTGATGAATGTTCTCCAGATCATGCTTCGTGATCTAAACTAAAAAGCCGGTAAGAATTAGTGAAAAAGCACAGGTTACTGTAGCCTTAAACCACTAATCAGTTTTAGATAGCTTTTTAACTCTGGATACCACCCACCCTATACGTTAGAGTATTGAGGACCAGATCTGTTATGTTTTCATCTGGAGTTCAAGTCACTTTTCATTTTTTTTTAGATTTAAAATTTTTATTTTTAAAATTAGCCTACAAGTTTTAGCTATCTTTAGATTGTTATTATGATTAGGCTCTCTGGAGTCTAGGAGTGATTATCCTGTTATAAGCTTGAACGTAGTTGACTTTGGTATGATTGTCTTTCCTTCCTTGTGTGGCAGTTATTGTATAGTAACAGTTTGATGTCAACTGATCATTAGAAAATAAACATTAAGCCGGGCGGTGGTGGCACACGCCTTTAATCCCAGCACTCGGGAGGCAGAGGCAGGCGGATCTCTGTGAGTTCGAGA
>NC_022012.1:16891173-16892151 GCF_000317375.1 Microtus ochrogaster
CTCCACCCACCTATGTTCTAAGCTATGAGCCCAAGCAGTTTGTTTATTACTTAACCAATGAAATCAACAGATTGATATATGACACTCTCACATCAATGGATGGAATTTAGAATATTATAAATGGGTAAAGCAGAGGTCTAGACATGATTTGGTTCATAAATTAACACTGAAAGTATGTTCAATAAGAACAAAAAGACTGGCCTCAGAGCCTGAATGAGCATGACTCCAGAGTGGTGTCTACAGCTATCATGAGAAGAAAGAACTGGAAATATTAGCATTATGTCTTCACATCTAACGTAATATTCCTCATGTCACTTCGATATTTTTTTTTTAAACCATGTTTATACTGGAGTGATATTCTCATGGACTTTTGAGACTGGATGTGCAAACACATTGTTGAATTTCATTTACTTAGGGTTTGCTCTTCAAATAAGGGTTTTGTTTTCTCAGGGGTGTATGTACTATTCTTGTGAGTTTAAATTATGTTTTAAACAGATGTGTTTCAGATTCGTATTGTAGCTTTACCATGCACGGATAATTAGTTTTCATTCTCTCTCTCCCGCTGTCTTTTGCATTGCTTCTGATGGATAGATCGAAATCCCGATGGTAAGTTAAAAGATAAACCGGAAAATGAATTTTCAGACTAAAATTTGTTGTTAAACTCAATGGTCATTACACCATGAATCAACCCTTTATGTTAGCTTATGCTGTAACAGACTTCTTTAGGGTGACGTAATGTTTTAATCTTGCTATGAAGGGGAGTGTGCCTGTTTCAAGAAAGTTATTCTTATAAATGAGGTGAAGCTAAGAACAGAATGACTTTATAAAGATTTGTTTTGTTTTTAGTTGCATGTGTGTGTATGTATGTCAGGTTGGTGGGTGTGTGCATGTGTGAGCACAGGCACTCTTGAGTCTGGAGAGGGCTGCATCCTTTGCAGCTGGAGTTATGGTTGGATGTGAGCACAGGTACCCTTGAGT
>NC_022012.1:16893139-16895976 GCF_000317375.1 Microtus ochrogaster
TAGCCATGGCTGCCCTGGAACTTGCTCTGTAGACCAGTCTGTCCTCAAACTCCCAGAGATTCTCTTGTCTCTGCCTCCTGAGTGCTGGGATTAAAGGCATGCACTACACCCAGCTTCTCATACAATCTTGATGACGCCAACAGTTTGAGTCATATAGCTTGTATTAGCATGTGAGCTGAAGGCAAACGTATATTTATATGAACAATGTCCTTTTTATGTTTTGAGACAGGGATTCTCTGTGTAACAGTCCTAACTTCCTGGAATTTGCTTTGTAGACTAGGCTAGCCTCGAACTCTCAGAGATCTGCTTGCCTCTGTCTCCCAAGTGCTGGGATTAAAGGTGTGTGCCACCACTGCCCGACCTGAGCAGCATCTTAATAATCTCGTAGATGTGTAGCTTAGTAATATGAAACTTACTTGATGAATTACTATTTAGTTGAAATAAAAACCTAATACTATTTAAATTCTGATCCTCCAGAGTGCGTGTAGCTAATACAATTTTAATTTAAATTTTGTAAATTACTGTATTCTTATTCAAGTGGGTAAGTTTGAAGGAATCAGTAAAGGTTGTTGCTGAAAGATAGTTACTCCTTTCATCATAAGTTCAGCTCAGAGTGTGAGAAGTATAAATCAGAATGGAAATTTCCATATTTCAGTATACAGGTGATGGTGATGTTTGATAATTTCTTTTGATGTTGTTTGAATTATTATTAAATGCACAGGAGCAGAGCTGAAATGTTCAGCTGTATCTAGTAGTCAGAAGCCCAGTTGCTCCTCTCAGCTCTTATTCACATACATTCTTTGTTTCGCAGACGATCGTTCCTTGTCTGGGTCTGGCCAGGCCGTGTTGCAGAGAAGCAGTTCTGTTCTCCCATGTCAGTGAGAGGGAGTGAAGTTTTCTGTGGTCCCGCAGGAGTTAGCCTCCACTATCTCTACATTAAAGCTGCATGCCATGGGCAGAGTGAAACACCACTGTAGCTGAATCAGTGTGTAGCAGTCACTGCAGGAGCAGTCGGGAGTCCTGGCTTCCGGGCACCCCTGCTGCGTCGACTCCAGCAGTCTCAGAAAGCCTTCGCAGGTCTTCTATAGAAGTGTAATGTATAGATGTGACTGTCCTGTTCACACACACACACACGCACGCACGCACGCACGCACGCACGCACTGTCCATTTTATTTTTCAAGCGCTTTTTGGCTTCCTATTTGAAAGTGATCCTGGCCTGGTGTGTGTGCCAGGTGTAATTAGAATTTTAGTATTGGAAAATTGCTCATTCAGGAGTGGTTTCTCTCTGATTGATAAATGGTTTTGTGATTAATTGCATTGTAGTAGTTGTTACTATCCATTTCCTCTAGTGGATTATGGGAAAGGAAGCATATGAAAGAGAGGTGATTATATTTGCTTAAAAATTCAAAATCCTATATAGCAAAGTCAGACTGATGAATGACTACACTGGGATTGAAATCAAACGAACAATGAGCATTTCTCTTCTGCCAGCTGAGGTTGCAGAGCTGAACTAGCCAGCCAGGCAGACGGGTTTTGCCAACAGCACAGAGGAGGTGTCGCTGGTGGTGCAATGGATTAGGAGCAACCAGGCTTTTCAGCCAGCCTCGAAACCATTCCAAGAGCAACACTGAAAAGGTCTTTATTTTAATTTTTCTTTTTTTTTTCTTGAAACAAGGCTTCCTGTAGCCCTGGCTGGTCTCAAGGTTGATATATAGCTAAGGGTGACCTTGAACGTTTTATCCTTCTAACTCTAAATTCCAAGAGCTGGGATTAAAGTATGTGCCACCACATAAGGCTTCAAAAGTCTATTAAACTGGGCGGTGGTGGCGCATGCCTTTAATCCCAGCACTCAGGAGGCAGAGGCAGGTGGATCTCTGTGAGTTCGAGGCCAGCCTGCTCTACAAGAGCTAGTCCCAGGACAGGCTCCAAAGCTACATAGAAACCCTGTCTCAAAAAAACAACAACAACAAAAAAGGGCTATTAATACATGTAATTTTTTTCCTTGAAAAAAATTCTGTTCTTTTATGTGCATAGATGTTTTCCTGCATGTATGTATGTACTTTGTGCCAGTTCCTGATGCCCAAGGAGACCAGGAGAAGGCATAACATCCCCTGGAGCTGGACTTACAGATGGATTTGACTCAACATGTGGGTGCTGGAAATCAAACTTGGCTTCTCTGGAAGAGCGGCAAGTTCTCCTAACTATGGAGCCATTTCTCCACTCCCCCTTTTCTTCTTCTTTTTAAAAATGTTTATTTATTTATTATGTAGACAATGCTCTATCTGCATGTTTGACTGCACACTGAAGAGGGCATCAGATCTCATTACAGATGGTTGTGAGCCACCATGAGGTTGCTGGGAATTGAACTCTGGGGAGCAGTTAATGCTCTTAACCTCTGAGCTATGGCTCTAGCCCCTCTGTTTTCTTTATTATAAGCATGTGCACACTGAGCCATCTCTTCAGCTTGTTTCCATTTTTGAACCCCTACATTCTCCTCAGTTTCTTGAGTTTAAAATAAAGCCAGTGTTTTTGATCATTCCTAGTTTTTAAATCATGAGTCGAGTCCACGTAGCTGGTTCAAGTGGTGCAGAGGACAGGACACAGTTTTTGAAGAAAGTTTGTTTGAACCATTGACTTAGAAGTTAGTTGGATGTATATATAAGTGCTGATGGTATAAAGAGTTAGGACCAATTAGGCTTTTTCAACCAGGTTCAAAACCTTTCAAGAGCAACACCAAAAACATCTTTATTTTAGTTTTTCTTTTTTTTTTATTTTCCTTTTTTTTTATTGAGAAAAGGAAAAAAAAAAACAAGTTTCAGCCTCCTCCCAGCCTCCC
>NC_022012.1:16896409-16944233 GCF_000317375.1 Microtus ochrogaster
AATGACTTCTCGAATTTTGCATGCAAATGGATGGAAATAGAAAACACTATACTGAGTGAGGTAACCCAGACCCAAAAAGATGAACATGGGATGTACTCACTCATAATTGTTTTTTTTTTTTTTTAGTTTTTCTTAAAACAAGGTTTCATGTATTTGGTTTGAACAATTAGCTTAGAATTTAGTTGAATATATATATTCACACACACACATATATGCATGTATGAATGTATGTATGTATGTAGTCTTTATGTGTAGAATAGCCGGAAGGTAAAAACATTTTTTTGTCTTATTCATTTAAGATTAAAGAGATAGAAGCAAGTTTTGTTATTTTGTCTATTATCTATTAACCGGGGTTATAGCTTATCTATTATAGTAGAGACCTATTTAAGACTTCATCTTCATAATTTGGGGAATGTATGTAATATATTTGAATTTCTTTAAAGTTAGCAAGGTAGCACTTTGTGATTTTTACGTGTGTGGTGGAATTGATGGCTGTGGCATGGAAAGTGTCTTCGAGTGCAGTACAAAGTACGTCAACTCAGAACATTTCAACATTGTCAGTACAAACAAATACACCCTGGAGCCCTCACAGCGCATCAGGCAGTGATACCTGCTATAGTGTACAGTGGAATTCCAGAGTGACTTTAATATCTGTTGGTTAGGAAGAAAGTCAGAGCTGGCTAAAAATGGATGGGGATGAGATGGTGTTGCGAAGGATGGCAGGTATGGTCCACAGGACCTGCAGGAGCATTTCCTTGCCTCCCCATCAGTCGGCTCCACATTGCTGATGCTCTCTCCCTGTCGGAGGAGGAAAGAAGACAGAAAAGCACCTCCATCGTCAGTGGGGATTAAGCTTCCCAACTCAGTCAACTTGACACAATATATTTCTAATTTCAAGGCTCTTGTCTGGGCCAGGTAGCCATATTTTAACTGCTTCTGCTTTTGCTATTTTAAAGCTCTCACTGACTCCAAAGAATGAAGACTTTAGTGTGCGAACCCACCAAGTAGGGAGACATTCTGAGCTTTCCGTTTCTGTACGGGACTTCAGTACGATACAGATTGCTATGTTTTGTTCCCACCTTTCATGTTATCTTGTCAAAAACAGAATCCTAGAATTAAAAGGGAGCAAGCTGATTTTTAGATTTAAAAATAATCATATAAATTTAGTTTCATTCTGTTATTTTACAAAGATTGAAAAGTGTTTTAAAATAATTTTGAGATTTAAATTAATCAACGTTGTTGTTTAGTTCAGTTACCTGCTTAACTGTCTCTGTATGAATACTGACAACACTTAGGACTAAATGACTAGGCTTGAGTTATAAAAATTAGAGCTTAAAGTTGTGATGTGAATTAACTGTGATAAAACCTAATTTTCCTAAGCAACAGTTCCAATATTAATGTGTAAAGTCATAAATCTCAGAAAATCTCATGTGCATCGTACTTTGACAGTCATAATTCATTGAAAATAGTTAATATAATTTGAATCCTCAATATGTAGAAAAGCTAAGGTTTTAGAATGTCTTGGGTTTGAGATATGATAATACAGAGTCTCATGAAAACTGAGTGTTCTTTGCTCTAATTTTAACTGATAGTCATTGACTAAGGCTAGACCTTTGAAAAGCGTAAAGAATTGTCTCAGTAGTTGAATGATTTTTATGGTGTCTGATGGGCTGGGTCTTAAAAATATGCTGCTTAAAGATAGACCTCATGCCTACGCTTCTTTCAACTCTTTAAAAATGTTTATCAATTCTTTAAGATTTTAATATAATGTATTTTGATGATATTTACTTCCGTCCTCCCTCCCCCCAAGCCTCCAGGTTCACATCTTCCTTCTCAGTCCCCCTCTATCTGGTGTCTTCTTTTTTAAATTCTCTAGCCCCCCAATTTTTATTTATTTATTTATTTTAAGGAAGACAGAAGACATCCTGGTCATTTGGCCCTCACAGTCTTCCCATTTCCTCTTCTGTAATATTCCCCAAGCTGTAGGTGTAGGTATTGTATTGTTGATGTATTCAGTGGGGACAGGTACCCTATGTTGAATTGTCACAACTTGCAATTTCACAACTTGTGGCTTTCTGTAGTGATCACTTTCTGCTGGAAAAGGAAGCTTTCTTGAGACAGTGAGAGCTACACTTACCTGTTGTCCACTGAGAGGCTGAGGGCTACACTTACCGGTTGATAAGTATTTGGAATATAGTTAGAAATTACACTGGCTTAGAAAAACGGCAGCAGTAGGTTCACTTGCTCTCATAGTCTTCCCAGCACAGGTCGTTGGTAGTAGCAGACATGAATTCTCAACTGAGCAGGCCTCAAGTTAGATGTCTGTTGGTTACTTCCAGGGTGGAAGCCACCATTGTACCTTTTACAATATTTTCCTTTTCTGGTCGTGTGTGTGTGTGTGTGTGTGGGGGGGGGTTATAGGCATTACAACCTCTGTAGGACTCTTGATTGCTGTTTTCTCTTGGCACCTTACATTGCTCCGTGCCATACTGTAAGACCTAGTCCTCAGGTAGCCAGCTAGGTCAGTTCCAGCTCGACTCCTCCAAGTCCTTTTTCTGGGAGACAACCAAGGGCAATTGCAATAAGCTGTATGCTGTAGGGTTTTTCTTGAAACAGCTTGAAAGGTGTCCCATGTCAGGCACTTGGATTTTTGATAGCTGGTTTGTGTTTGTATGTGGACAGCATCGTCATGACTGTGTAACTTTAGTTAAAAGTATCTTTGTATACAAATACATTTATGTATATTATATGTGATTTTGATTGAGCATAAAGTATGATTTTCTATGGCTTTTTCAAGCACCCTTGGTATTATTTATCCCTCCTCCTTCCTCTCTCTGTGTCACCCCTCACCTAAGTACATCTTCCTCACCTGATTTTTTTTATTTTTCATTTAATAGCCACTGTATCATATGGGTCCCCTCTACTTTTTTTTTTTGTTTTGTTTATTTTGAGGCAGGGTTTCTCTGTGTAACAGCTCTTGTAGACCAGGCTGGTCTCGATCTCACAGAGATTCACCTGTCTCTGCCTCCGAAGTGCTGGGATTCAAGGCGTGAGCCACCCCCTCACCATTTCCTGTCCTAGAACCTCTGCTCCCCTCCATATTCTATGATGCTATGCCCCCCTTCCTTGTATCTGCAGTTACCTCAGGTTGTATACTCACATTGAAAGATTCAGAGCTAGGGTTGACAAATAAGAGAAAACCCTTCCTAGATTACCTCACTCAATATAATATTTTTATTTCTGTTCTTTTACTTGAATTCTATCTCTCTCCCTCCATCTCTTTCATGCTAAAAAATAATAACGAAATAAATCTGAATCCTAATAGTGCCTACCAGTTACTTGACTTGAGCTAAATGGAGGCAGGCAGCAGACTTCCTAGTGCTCCTGCTCAGAACACACAGTGTCTCTTCCTAGATGTTTGTCAAACATTCATTTTTATTTTTATTTTTGTAATTTCAGGAATTCCTCGGGTTATCCAATGTAAATTTAGACTTCCTCTGAAACTCATTTGCCTGCCAGGTCAGCCTTCAAAAACTGCAAGCCACAAACTCACTATCGACACCAACAAGCCTCCGGTCAGCCTGCCCGGCCTCTTCCCAGGTGGGAGTTGGGACGCACTCTGCAGGGAGCTGGGGAATGTTGGGGTTTCGTGTGGAATACTCCAGCAGCAGGTGATAGAGGGGCTATCTGTACCTGTAGGGTGAGGACCCTCCCTCTCATGTGTCTGCTTAGAGGTGAGCAGCCTCGTCAGTAAGGTGGTAAGGTACACCTTCTACATTTTATCAGCATTTTTATAATCTTATCCTTGCTTTAGTGTACAAACAACAAATGATTCTTTTCCAGGTTGGGATTTTTGGCTTGAAATACAGATATTATTCAGTGTTGCTGTAGGCCTTGGATATATACTATTCTAAGAATACTGCTCATCATCACTGTCGCTTTTGAGGGTTGTCTTGTGGAAGACTGTTGTGTGGCTGTTCTGGTTGCTGAGTGGCCGTTGCGGCTTCTGCACTGCCGAGTGTGTTGGGACTTTCTGCACATCTTAGAAGAGCTGCAGCCTTGCCCAGCTGGCACAGCATTGTAATCCGAGTTTGGAATAGACACCTACCCACTTTCTGTTTTCTTAGAAATTTTTTTCAAACACTATATTTTGATCATAATTTTACCTTCTCTCACTTTCTTCCTGATCTTCACCAACACCCAACCCATGCAACTTTACTTCCCCATCCACAAAACTGCAAAAATGAAAATTAAACAAGCAAAAGATAAAACAAACAAACAAAAATGCCAAAAGAGAATGAACCCCCCCCCCCAAATCATAGAGTTTGTTTTGTGTTGGCCAGCCATTGGCTATGGGGACTGCCCTGGAGTACATATAATTCATATGCCCAGCAATACTTCATTGGGCAGAACTGACTTTCCCCGTGTCAGCAGCTGCCAGCTACAAATATCTTCATGGTTGGGGCAGGGAGCTCATGTCTTCTTCCCCTTTTCAGGGCTAGGACCCCTCTGGCTTGAGCCTGTGCTGGCCCTGTGCACGTGGTCTCAGTCTCTGTGAGTTCACGTGGCCGTCAGTCCTGCTGTGTCTGGAAGACTCTTTCCTTAGAATCATCCTAGACCTCTGGCTCTTACAACCTCTCTGCCTTCTCTTTTGCTCTATCCACTTTCTTACGGACGGCATGGAATTCAAAGGAAAAAACCTAAGAATTGAATAGCCTTTTAACGTACTTTATTAAAAGTTAGCTGTGTTCACTATGAGGTGTATCCTTACTCTTATATTCAAGGTGTAGGATATAGAATCCAGACTATTTCTCAACATTGAGACATTTGTAGCAAGCATCTCTTTGTGTTATTATATAAAATGTTTTTAACTTGTTACTCCTTAAGAGTAGGGCTTACTTATGATGGTCCTTATATTGGACAGGGTCTCACTGTGTAACTCTGCCTATCCTGAACCTCATCTTGTAGAGCAGGCTAGCCTTGAACTCAGAGAGGTCCACCTGCCTTTGTCGCCTGAGTACTGCCACCACACCCAGCCTGGACATAGGTTTTAAAACCTTCATTTATGTATTTCCATGAGAAATAATCTCTAAAATGAAGTGTTTTTTAAAAATAATCATTCAAGTCTTAATTTTGAATTGAGTTTGTGTACACATAGTGAGTAGTTGTTTTTTTTTAAATAGTTTCCTCCCTGTTCCTTTTCTTCCTCTCCACCTTCTCTTCCTTCTTCCCATCTTTTGTAACAATGTTACTGCACAAGTGCATAAGGAACCACTCCCTTTGTAGCACCTCGCATAACTGCCATGGACACAGCTGGAAATTAGATGTTGATCAGTAGCGAATTTGCTGATTCTGTTGATAATGTGTAGGTATTGGATTCGGAGATGCTGGCCTTTATTAGCATAAGCAGATCTCAGCTGGAGACCGAATAGAAATGTAGGCTGTTGACCAGGGAGTCTGTCTTGGTAAGACAGACCATGTTTTTATAAAGCATGGTGGACCCCACATTTCTTTCGTTGATACTGTAGGAGTATCATGCCTGTCAGCATTTCACTTGTTCTAGAAACAGCACCCAGTGACAAATTAAAAGTTATTTTCCCCAAGACTATATACATGTAATATGTGTTTCTGTCAATTTAAATACAGTGTACATGATGAAGCCCTCTAATTATTTAAAGTAATTCTCACATCATCTCCAGTGTATAAAGGTTCTTATATGTTAACATTAGATACAGTGACTATTTCAAATCTATATGTTCTACTAAAAGAAATGGATTAATGAGCGTCATACAAAAGAAATAACTTTAAATCTCTGTTTCTTCCTAATTATCTATCTACTTTTTTGAAGAAATGTAGGGCATATGTGGAGTGATTTTAGCTTTTATTACAAATAAATGAGAAGTTTAAAAAAATAGATGAGTTCATAAAAGGGATCAGCTAATAATTTACTATCCAGAAATGCATACATCTATTTCTGTACTTTCTCCTAATATTGCTAAAATAATTTTTGTAAGCATCTACCCCTCCCATAAATATTTTCTTTAACATTGTTTAGAAACATCTTTATAGACCATAAATATTTCCATTTGTAACTTTAATTCTTACATGGTGCTTTATTATAAATGGACACCATGAAATCATCTGACTCATATTCTAAATTTAGGTATTTACATTGTAGTCTTGTGATAGGTTCCTTGCAAAAAACTCTTTCAAATTTATGATCATTTCTTGGATGAAGGCCTGCAAGTACAACTGGTAGTTTAAAGGTTAAGAATCCGCACACTAAAACCTTTTGAAATTTAGTGTAAAGTTGACTTCTTCAAGGACCAGAATTTGTGTTGTATGATTTTTCTCAACTCAGTGAGTATCAACATTCGGAGCCCCGTCAGTTGCAGGTGAGGTAACTTACAATGTTTGAAGGGTAGATGTGTTAAGTGTGTGTTTACTTCATGGTATTTTAAATTTATGATGGGATTATTGGAATAAAGTGAATGCTGTCGATTCTCTAGACTATTCCAGTAGGGATAATTTGTCTTTATTTTGTTTTAGTTTTGGTATCCGTACAAAGATTTTTAAATATTGTGCACATGTGTATTTTAAATATTAATAATGTAAAACTAAGCTTCCTATTTTAAATATTAGTCTTTATTTTGTGATTATGTAGATGATTATTTTCCCTTTTTCTTTGTAGACTTTGCCAAGTTTTACCACAATTGTCTATTTTGACACTCCTGTATATTTTGTCTGTGGCTGCTGTTGGTTTCAGCCTCTCCGCCTGTCTCTGTCTTTTAGGGAGTAGATTCTCTTTGTAGCCTAGGTAGGCCTCACAATTGAGTTCTTTTCTCTCTGACATGGGAAAACTGCCATGCACTGCCATGCCCATCACAGTCTTCTGAGGTGGCTCAAACATCTTTGTAGATGTCTGCAAATCACAGATGCTGTCTGGAATGACATTTTCCCACGCTTCATCTGCGCATATTCACTCTCACACCCGCACTGATCCATGAAAAAATAAGGAAAATTGTAGCATTCCAGGAGTGTATGAGACAGAATTTGAGCAGCTGGAAGCTGCTGTGAAGATCAGTTAATATAGTTCATATGTGCATTTTAAATATTAATAATGTAAAACTTAGCTTCCTACTTTAAATATTAGTCTTTATTCTGTGACTCAGTGGACGATTATTTTTCCCTTTTCTTTGCAGACTTTGCCAATCAGTCAGACGATGATCAGGTGAATGTAATGGGTTTTCGTCTCCTAGGCGGCTCTCGAGTTACTCTTCTTGCTTCCAGAACTTCTCGTAAGTAGAACCGTGCTGTTCCCATTGCTGAAATCTTCAGCTTGGGGCATTGTATTGCACCATGAACTGTGGAAAGGGTGCAGATGCTGTTAACTAGGTATAGACAGACAAGAGCCACGTGTGTAAGGTATGGGCGTTGTGGAGACTAGATTGTGTTATGGACATAAACCTTTAGTTTTGGGGGTGAAGGTGGTTTGAAAGGAACTTCAAGAATTTAAAATTGTTTTAAGATACACTTACAGTGATCTGGGTTTCAAGAACTCTTAAGAACTAGAATTAGTTTTCTTTTTTGCATATGTATGTATTTATTTTTTTAATGTTTTATGTGACAGGGTCCCCCATATATAATTCAGCCTGGGTTTGAACTTGTAACTTTTCTGGCTCAGCCTCTCTCATGCTTACAGTTCAGGCATATTCTACTTTGGACAGCTTAAAAAGTCTGTCTGTCTGTCTATCTATCTGTCTATCCGTTGTCTATCAATCAATATATCAATCATCTCATTAATCTATCATCTATCTATCTCTATATCATGTATCAGCTATATCCATATTTATCTTTATATCCCTATTTGACATTTTCTTAGTTAGGGTTTCTGTTACTGTGACTGAACGGAATTTGGGAAGGAAAGGGTTGAACTCAGGTCATACTCCATCTCTGAGGGCAGTAGGATAGGAATTCATGCCAGGCTCCTGGAGGCCAAAATTGAAACAGAGGCTACAGAGGAGTGTGGCTTACTGACTTGCTCTTCACAGCTTGATCAGCTTGTTTTTATATAATCAGGACCACCTGCCCAGAGACAGCACTGTCACTCATGGGCTAGACCCTCCTAAGTCAATCATTAATCAAGAAAATGGCCTCAGGTTTGCCTACAGACATCTGGATGAAGGCATTTTTCTCAGTTGAGTTTCTTTCCTAGATAACTCTAGAACATGTCAAGTTGACAACACACACCAAAACCACTGACAGAAATGAACGTGAAAAGAATGATTGTTTTTGGCTGAGACTAATATCAGATAGAAATCCAATAATTATATAGCCATGATTGAATTCCAATTTAAATATACCTTATTAATTTAGTTGTTTTATATGAGTAAAATAGTTGAAACTAGTTGATTTAAAACTTATGTTGTATTTACTATATTAATAGAATTAACCTTTCTTTTGCTATATACTTTCATAGAAATAAAGCTAGTAATTTATATTTCATTGGGATAAATTGTGTGTGTGTATGTGTGTACATTAAACTAGTTTGGATACATGCTAGTTTAAAAAAATCTGTAATGTTGTAGGTAGGGATGTGATTCAGGGGCAGGGTGCTTGCCTTGAGTTTGCACTCCACTACTGCAAACTTTAAAAAAGGTGTGCGGTGGTGGCGCACGCCTTTAATCCCAGCACTCGAGAGGCAGAGGCAGATGGATCTCTGTGAGTTCGAGACCAGCCTGGTCTATAAGAACTGGTTCCAGGACAGGCTCTAAAACTGCAAAGAAACCCTATCTCAAAACAACAACAACAACAAAACCCATCCTGTAATTTTAGCAGTTGGCTTGCCCTTTGAACAACAACAACAACAACAACAACAACAACAACAACAACAACAACAAAACAACAACAACAACAGCAACAGCAACAAAACCCATCCTGTAATTTTAGCAGTTGGCTTGCCCTTTGAACTGTCTACATCTGCAGTCATGTTGTCATGTTTGCAGTCTTGCAATAACAGGATGAAGGAAGTGAAGACATCTTCTTTGAAACTGAAAATTGTTAGTAGGAACATACTTCCTGCTATTGGAACTGACTATGTTTCTATAGCTAAGATCATATAAGCTTCTAGGATATATAGATTGCTGACTAAAACCTGAATGCAGGTAGATATTCTAGAGTAAAGCTCACAAAAAAAAAAGTTACTTTGAAAAAAAAGAGAAGAAAACTCCATGCTTTCTATGGTCTTTTTGATGAGTCATGACTACAGTCATTACATTAGCGATCACATAGACTATGTCTAAGATGAGGTCTGAACTCTTGGCAAATTTCTAGTGCCCTGGCCATTCTGCTAAGTCTAGGCACGAGCTGTTGTTATGCTGTGCTTGGCTTCACTCTTCATTTGGACGCTGAATCATCTTGGTGCATTTTCTTATTTAATTTATCAAACTAAAAAAGTGTCACCAATCTTTCTTTTGTAAACTGTAGAGATTCTGATTTGAGTTAATGGCTTGATTATTTTGAAGATTAATTTTTTACTTATATGTGTATCAGTGTTTGCCCACACACACCCATACATATATACATATGTACACATATGCTCATGTGTGTGTACCATGCACATGCCTCATGCTACAGAGGCCAGAAGAGGTTCTGTCCCTTGGATCTGAAGTTACAGATTGTTTTGAGCTTGTGTGTGGGTACAAGGAACTGAACCGATGTCCTCTGCAAGAATAGTAAGTGGCCTCTTCTCCGCACATGACCCTCATGGTGTATGGAATTGTCTGTAGCTCGTGGCTGATATTTGCTGTAGAGGACCCTCAGTCACTTCCTTTAGAAACCTGCTTGACAGTCATGCATGTTATATGGCACTTTTATTTTTTCTTTCTGTCGGATGAGTCCAGGGCCTTGTACACACCAAGTTCTTGCTTCCCTTCTGAGCTGTACCCCCAGACCCAGGGATACTTTTGTAACTCCTGGAACAGGAAGCATTGGTCAAGGCCAAACTCTCCGGTTGATATGAAGGTATGGGAGCTTTGATGTTATCCACATTTTGAAAATAAAAATGACATGAAATTGGTGTCTTACAGGATAAGAAACTCTGGAGGAAAAAGGCTGTGCCAAGTTTCCACAGAAAGTTCAGATCTTGTATTTTAGAGCGGAACCTATTATAGGTTAGGTTTTCCCTGACAGTGATTTGTTTATTATAACCAAGCGTTTAAAGCAGCTCTCAGATTTTAAAATGGAGAATTTCAGATAAAATATGTTTATAAGAGTGATTGTAGACTGGGGCTATGAGATCTGAGCTGACAATGAGAGATGCAAAGATTATAGAGAATTGATATGTTGAGAAACTAATGGTGCCATGGCCAAAACATGTGGTAAGGGTGTAGTAGGAGAAGCAAGGGGGTAACACAAATAGAGGTGACAGCCTGAGAGCAGACTCAGTGCTCACAGCAAAGTCTGCACGACCGCTACTGCTTTTTCCCTTTTTCCATACCTGTGTGTGGTGTGCATATGTGTGTATGAGTGTTCGCGTTCACATGTGCATGTACGTACACACCTGGGTGCGGAAGCTTGAGGTTGATATTATTAATCTTTATTGATATTATTAATCTTTATTGATATTATTAATCTTTATTGCTCCTGCACCTTATTCTTGGAGCTCCCCTGCACAGTGAGTTTGCTGCTCAGCTTGCTCCAGAATGCCATCTCTGCTCTGGGCTGGCACTCCTCCTTGGTATTAACTTGGGTTCTGGGGATTTGGGCTCGGTTTCTCTTGCTTGCACTATGAATACTTTAACTGCCAAGCATCTATCTCCTCAGCCCTAGACTACATTTTCCTCTACATACAGGCCTGTAAGGCACTGTGAAGTCTTCGGGGAATGGAGGCTAAGCCAGAGAGACGGTCAGTGGAGACACAATATGAAGTCCCAAATGTGAGGGTACTAGGAAGGCCTGATTGATGCTCAGCCCTCAGTGAGAAAAAGACCCGCATCTGGGTGCATCGTGGTGAAATTTTAGAGCACTACAGACCAAGAATATATCATATGGGTTATAAAAGGAAAAACAAGCTATTGACAAGAAATAAATCAGAATGGTGTACTCTTTCAACAAAATTTCTCGTTTTCCAGATATGGTGACACATGGCTATAATCTCAGCTACTCAAGAGGTGTCATAAGGAGTTTCATGAATTTAAGGCCACACTGGGCCACCTAGCAAGACTTTGTGTCAAAACAAATAAACAAACACCAGCCAACCAACCGACTGACCAACCACAGCCAACCAAGTATCCAACAAAAACAGCCCCAGTTAGTATTGAACAGTGAACAATTTGCTCCAAGATGCAAGGAGGATGTGTCTCAGCTTGGGTTTCTGTTTCCTGCAGGGCTGATAGTGAACAAAGAATGCTGAGTGACCCACCCTCTTTTGTATAGATTCAATCAGGTGTCTAAGGATGGAAAGGGGAACTAATACACACCAGGCTTTCCTGTGTTCTGCTTGATTCGAATATGCTACGGGGAACAAATGAAATAAAATCAAGTTGGAAAGTCCTGTGCTTACCCACTTTATTTGGCATGCTTTCAGGCATAGCAGAGGAGTCTAAGATGAGTTGAGCCTTGAGAGTGTCTTTCTTTTCGCTTTGCAGAAGAAAGCACATGTGAACTTGCTAATTAAAGTGTGTTGAGTGCGAGGGGTGTGCAATTCTTGTTTCATTCCTTCCTGGAAGAATAGGTCTTTTATATCTATCACCCAGGGTATTGTTACATACAGGGCTAGCACATTTCTTGCAGAACCCATGGATTACAGTAGGAGAGGCAAATGGGTAAGGGGAGTCAGTACTCAAACATTGATATGCTGGCAATAGGAATAGAAGCTGTAGGAGATATTGTAAGGATCTTGAGAAATAAGCATGAGAAGTGGGTAAAGGTCAGTACAGGAAGTAGGAAAGATATGGTCAAAGCTGCCAGACATATGAATTCTCTGGAGTGCCTGGACCCTCACACTGTAGAGGCTCTGTGATATGAGGCCAAGCATTGTAGGTACAATTAATGATAATATTAGTCAAATCTGAAGTCATTTGATATTTTCCTTATACCCAGTGAGTGTAAAGGGATGGTGATTTATTAGTTAGTATTTAGCAGTTTCTTCACTATGGGACAATTTGTTTATAATGCAAATCTAGCTTTCAAAAAGCATTTTGAAAAGTAAGTGTAGCTGTACTTCCATAGATTCTAGTATTGAAGACGTTATATATTTTTGTTTTAAACTTATATCTACAGAAATTGTTTACAGCATTTCTTCCAAGTTCATGTCTAAAAACATTTATCTGCTTTATCTTCTTAAAAAGTTTTCCTATAATATAATTATATACGTGCATTGCTTATGATTTAATATAAACTGCACTTGTATTGTTGAAGTTCAGATGATCTGACTTGAATGGGGTCTGATGTGGCATTCTCTAGTCTGCTTCATTGAATCCACTATTTTCTCCACTGCTTGGTGGAATGGGGTCTGAGTGTTGGGCTTAATTTTATTTGGAAGCAGAATTGGTTATTTCCGCTGAATGCTGTGACAGAACGCAAAAGAAAAGGAGATGAACAAATTCAGTGTTCACTTTGGCAGCTCTTTTTATTAGTAGTATTTTAAGGCAGATTTTCAAAACTCTAGATATTTTATCAGAGATTATAAATAGAGAGATACGTTTCTCTTTTCTGTAAAATATATAATGTGGAAAGTCTCTATGTGAAATGTTATGTACTTGGATTATGAACACTAAGGAGATGGTTTTGACTTGTGGGCATCTCACTCATTGTTTCTTTTTGAGTTTTGCTAGTTTGAAAAAAAATGTCAAGTTAAGAATATTATTTTTGGGGCTGAAGAGATGGCTCTTTCAGAGTTCCTGAGTTCAAGTCCCAGCAACCACATGATGGCTCATAACCATCTATAATGAGATATGGTGCCCTCTTCTGGAATGCATAGATAAATGTATACAGAACACTGTATACATGATAGATAAATAAATAAATAAATATTTTTTTAAAAAATAAATATTATTTTCTTTCTGTACCCAAATTCTATGTTTTTGTTGCAAAATGGTTTATTTTTCTCCTGACTATGCTGGTACATGGAAGGGAAACTAACTCTAAAAAATAATTATAAAGTACATGTAAAACATGATACATGGAAGAAAAACAATGACACTAAGTGATAACTATAAAGTCACATATAAAACATGTTTGAGTGTGGATCTTGTCCAGGTGTATCATCTCCGCCGTCTTCTCTCAGGCGGGCACATGACTGACTTTTTTTTTCTCTGAGCACAGGCCCTTCCCTCCACCTTAAGGACTAAGAGTTTTGTACGAAGTGCTTAGGAGTGCACTTCGGATTCAGAGCACTCGTTCAGGCTTTAAACTCTAACTTGTTATTTGAATGACTATGGAAAATTATTAATCATCTATAAGATGGCAGTAAAATTTTAAACCTATAAGATGGCAATAAGATGGTGAGATAATACATGAATCGGCATGAAATGGTCCCTTAAAGAGAAGCATTAACTTTCTAGTACGTTGTAGGTACTAAATAAGCCTTTAGTAGTATTTTCATCATTGTTGCTGTTATTGTTCTCTTGGGACGTACTGAGACTCGAAACAAAGGGTGCTCTTGTGTTACTGCACTTTATAAGGAACGTTTCACTAGTCTGATTTGCCTTCCTTTAAATTGGCTGCAGGTTTTTTGTGTTATTTTATCAATTAGTTTCTTAGTCTATTCATCTGTGTTGCATAGGTGTGCACCTGTGTGCACACACATGCACGCTGATACATGTTAAGGTCCAGAGGACCACTTTTGGGACTTGTTCTCCATGACCATGTGACCACCTTGTGGGCGCTAGGAAGCAAACTCAGATCATCATGCCTGTGTGCAAGAGTTCCACTCTCTGGATCATTTCATTGACCCTACTTAATCTTTTAAATAGGGGCAGGTTTTTTTTTTTTTTGGCTGCCTTTCTTGCCAGCCCACAGCATCCCTGCCTTGCTTCATACACCACCCATATCTGGCATAAGCTGTACATGGGGTTGACTAAGCCACATGGGCCAATAGTCATTTATAATGAAATCTCCATGCTGTAGTTTACCATGTATTGGGGAGAATAACAACAGTTATATGGAAATAAGCAATGCTTATTGCATGCTAACTGTATCAATTATCATTTTTTTTGAGACAGACTCTGTATCCCAGGCTGGCCGTTTTAGGCCTATTACAGTGCAGAATAGGGCAAGGTGGGAGTTCCAAGCAGCTAGAGGAGGAGACAGTAGGTGGAGTCAAAGAGAAGTCATGTAGCTGCCACAGGAGACAGACACCTGATGCTACCTTACCAGTAGGACACAACTGCATGGCGATACACAGATGACTAGAAATGGGTTTATTTAAGATATAAGAACTAGCTAGAAATATGCTTAAGCTATTGGACAAACAGTATTGCAGTTAATACAGTTTCTGTGTAATTATTTCAGGTGTGGGTAGCCAGGAAACAAATGAGTGGTCTCCGACTACAGTAGGGTTACATTTAGTCTTTGCCAGGGTGCCATGGAAAATCCTAAGAAACACATTACATGTCTGTGTGTCATTTTATTCCTGTCTTTAATATATATTGTAAGCAGGAAAGCTGAAAATAATCCTCATCCTGCCAGTGCTTCTAATATTTCTTTCTTTTGAATAGTGTATATAACATAAATAGGTGGTGGTGAATTAGATGGAATTTGTAACTTCTGAGATTTTTCAAGGACTCTGTATAATAATCTTGGAAGCTATAATGCTATTAGTTATACATCTGGTGAACAGTAGACATATTGAGCCTGTGTAACATTGTCATGTGGTTAAGATCATCAATGGTTAGTCTTTCTGTATTAGTAATTAGAATTCCAGTTTCTTCTCCATACATAACTTCCTGAGTGACCTTGTTAATTAATGAAATTCTTTTTGAGGCTGGACTTTTTGTTGTTGTTAAGAATGGAATAGCATCATTGCCTTGTGAGACAGCTGAAGTTTAACTGACAGCAGGGTTGTGATGGAGCCTGGTGTGTACAAAGTTTATTGTATGATAGATGAGATCAAGCTATGATCCGAAGAACAGGCAAATTGAAATAGGTAGGGATGAATGTATGAAGAATGAATTCAAGTGTCACGTTTAATGCGCTTCCTGATCCTTGGTTGACTGGGATTCTGTGTGCTTTGTTTTCTTTGTTATAACAAGAAACTGCCACACCACAGTGTTTGGCACCTAGCTGCTGCCCATCCGCAGCCGGTTTTACATCATCATCACTGTCATTGGCATCAGAATCACAGCCATCATGATTAGAGAATACACAGATCTTTTGGTGCTCAAGTTCCAGGGAATAGAAGGAAACAGGATTTTCTTTTCAACTTAGGGAAGTGTCAGGCTTAAGCTTCCTTTAAAATAGAAAAACTACTAGATAAACAGAGCACTTTGATCATAATTGTAGTGATTTGTATAGCGTACATTTTATCTCACACCAGAGTAGACCCATGCCACCACACTGCGCCTTTTCTGTGACTGTTTATCTGTCGACTCAAATGTGCCACAGCTGGGGCGTTCAGTCTATTTACTGTTAGGGTCACGGTGAGAGGGACTGCACCCAGCCACTCTCTGGCCGTCTTCCCAGGAAGGGCATCTGAAATGGTTCTGTGGTTGATGCAGAAAACAGCCACAAGGCAGCAGACATGTATTTTAGGACAGCAGCAGAAACCATATCTACATTATCCTTTAGCTGGTTTCATGTCGAGGTTACGTGATAGCTTTCTGTTTCAGCAGTAACCATGTGCAATGAGTTCTTTTCCTTTGTTCTTTTCTCTTAGAACGATACCGCATTCAGAGCGAACAATTTGAAGACCTTTGGCTCATAACAAATGAACTTATCCTCCGCCTTCAGGAATATTTCGAAAAACAGGGAATCAAAGATTTTGCATGTTCTTTTTCTGGATGTATACCCCTTCAAGAGTATTTTGAGTTGATTGATCATCATTTTGAGGTATGCTATTAAACCAAATAACCTTTATTTTGAAAATCAAAGAGAAAGAGATAGTGCAGAGGGCGAATTCTGGGTACATGCTGGTAGGCACAGGCTCTGGGTTCTTCTGTGCTTGGTGCACTCTGCATGTGTGTTACAGTTGTGCTGTTAGTCCTCTTGTGGGACTCCTAACAGTGGGAGCAGGGACTGTCTCCAACTCTTTTACTGACTTTTGGGACCCTGCTTCTCATACTGGGTCACCTTGCCCAGCTTTAATACAGGGGGAAGTGCTTAATCTTACCGCAACTTGATCTGCCATGTTTTATTGATAGTCACGGGAGACCTGCCCTTTCCTGAATGAAGATGGAAGAGGAGGGATTGGAAGTGAAGGGGAACGGAGGAGAGGGGCTTGGAGGAGGGAGGCTACAGCTGGGATGTAAAATCAGCAGATGAATCAAAAATTGCTATTCCACGAAAGAAAAAGAAAGAAACAAATTCAGTTCTGGTACTTCTGTGTCTGCTCTTTTATTCTCTTTGTTATTTGCTTCATTACAAAGAGAAAAAAGAAATTATAAATTTTCTATGTAGCCTTTTTTTTTTATTATTAAACATGCTAAAGACAGTCCCCAGTTGTACTGTGGCATATCCCCTAAGTTTCCCCTTCCCTACTCTCTTGTCTGTGTGGTCAGGCACCCAAGGTCATGCAATCCTAGTTCCCATTTCTCTGTACACTGTTTAAATCTATCCAACTCTTCTCAAAATTTTATTACACTGTATGTATTTTTAATTTAAGCATCCTTCTTTTTTATTTTTGGCTTTTTTTAAACGGGTTCCTTTATTGTATCTATGTAGCCCTAATCTAAGAAATTACTCCTTATAGCTGCGGATTAATGGGGAGAAATTGGAAGAGCTTTTATCTGAAAGAGCTGTACAATTCCGGGCCATCCAGCGTCGGCTTCTAACAAGATTCAGAGATAAGACACCTGCCCCGCTCCAACACCTGGACACCCTGCTGGATGGGACGTACAAGCAGGTCAGTGTGTGCTGGTGGCAATTGTCTGCCCCTCACCATAGAGTCAGGCACCAGAATGCAAAGATACGCTGTGCAATATGGCTAGAACTGTTGTATGATTTCTCGTGTAGTCCATAATCGTCACCTTTATTGTCTGTTTCCCAAGCAGCTACCATATACTTCCAGTCTTTGTGTGACTGTGATGAAGACTTTGGCCACATCGTGTCTTCCTGGGTCCTCTACATGGTATCAATACTTTGTTTTAAAGTTAGCATTGGTGGTGTATATGTTCTGAATTTTAAAACTGAGGCTTTGAAAGGTTCTAATAACTACATATTCCAGTGTACCTGTGACAAGTAGTGTAGACATATCCATGTGTCACTGCCTTGGTCTCCCCAGTGGTGACATTTTAGAAAACTCTAGCCTGATGGTACTGGCAGGATATGGGCACTGATTACAGCCCTGCCCTTGTTTAGATTTCCTTGTGTTCCTCTGTGTGGGTGTTCTGTGATGGGTGCTGGGTTTAGTTCCGTCTGTCTGTCACCACACTGATGGTACTGAACACCACCCCAGCTCCCTCTTGTCACCTTCACCACCACCCAGCTCTGACCCCATTACTCTGTTCTCTTTCCTTGCTGTACCTTCCTCAACACCTCCCCTGACTCCATTCTGTTGGTTTTGAAAGTGCAGCTCAGATATTTTCCACAGTTAGTTTTCCTGGATAAAGAAAAAGAGCTTATTATCTCTGTTCTGGTAACACCTTAGCTTTGTGAGAATTTCATGCTTACTTGAAAATTCTCAGCCGTTAAAGAGCCAGTGCACAGTGACACCCAGTAGGATCCTGGAAGACTGTTGGTCTCGGAAGTCAAGATCTCAGCTGTGGATCATCTGGGTGGCTTGTCACGCACTTTCCACACCCTTGGAGCTTCGTAAAATGGGGTATAGACTTTGACCACAGCCCTGCTATTACTGAGATCTGCTTGTTCTCCTGCGTGTGAATGTGTTACTCAGTTCCCTCTGATCTTATCCTGTGTTTAGTTCTTTATACCTATCATCTGTACTATGGCATCACAAAAAATTTCACTCCATGATGTGTGTAGGAGTGTCTTATAGTTGTTCCACAAGCACAGACTGCAGATTGCTCCTAAACAGTTGTGTGACCTCTAGGCTAAGCACCGGGCCGTGTCTGATCTACAGCACTTTCTCTTTAGTGCACGTGTTCTCTTGTTGTTGGCAGTTCCCTCCCTTCCTTTCTCCTCTGCTCTCACTCTTCTTTGGCCACTTGTCTGTTTCTCCCAGAGCATCCTTCCGTATCAGTGACAGTACTCGGGTGAGCATCTGCTCCACACAGAACTGCACAGTGGGCCAGTGAGGAGCTTTGTTTGATACTTTCCCAGTGCGATGTGGAGCAGGACTTCCCCCCTCCTTTGTACATTTAGATGCTGGATTTGAAATTCTTTCTCTGCCTAGCTTCAAGGTTGGACTTTACACCTGTAATAATAGGTACTAAATGTTCAAACCCATAAATTTTTAATTTAAATGTGTATTTTAAACTTTCATTATAGATTAAGAACGAACAGTTTTTGAAGGAAAAAAGAATATTGTCAGGGATTTGCTTTAGTTTTCATGTTTATTGCCTTTCAATTCTACTATGTGTTCTCGTCAAATTATACTAAAGTGCTGATTGAACACAATTTCTTGAGCATAAAAGTCTACTTCCTTTAACTTAATTTTAATGATGTGATTAATGAATATAATTTTCTGAAGAAGACTGCAGCTATTCTTAACGCCAAATTCCACGTCTTGTTCTGTGTCATTTTCTCAGAAGTGAACCACTCTTGTCTGCTTGGAGTCTTTCCAGAAACTTCTTACAGAATGCATTTGTAATGAGATGATTTGTGAGGCCGGGAGAACCCAGGAGGAATATCACACTACACGTGTCGGTGCACCTCTCTGCTCTCACTACGCGTGCTGGTGATGTTCCCACGTGGGTGGGTGCAGAGGTCTGTCCCTTTGCAGGGGCTAAAGGGATTCTGCAGCCTAGAGTCCCGCCATACAGATGACCCACAGTTGATGAGGATTCTGCAGCCTAGAGCCCCACCATACAGATGACCCACAGTTGATGAAAGGAAAATCTCACTGTTTAAAAATTAGTTTTTGATAATTTCATACATGGTGTGATGAAATGGGATCACATTCCCCGTCCGTTTCTCCCTCCAACTCCCCTTAGGCCCGATCGACCCATCTCTCTCTCTTCACTTCATGCTCTCTTCTTTTATTAATAGCTCCTTAATTCTGATTAGTGCGCCCATATGTACATGGATATGGTGCCATCCACTGGCCCGTGGGCAACTTAATTGTAGCCACATCCTCAAAGAAGAATGAATCTCCTTTCCCTCAGCTAGGAATGGGGTCTTGAAGCCCCTCTTCCATTTGTGTTGGAGTTGTGGCTGCCATGTTCTTGTGTAGGACGTGTGTAAAAACCACAGCTGTGGAATCTCCAGAAGACAGCAGTTCATATGTTATTACTGCTTTCTGTTTCGAGACACACCTGAGCCTTGTGGGGCAGAAATGTCCAGAAGACAGCAGTTCATATATTATTACTGCTTTCTGTTCCGAGACACACCTGAGCCTTGTGGGGCAGAGGCGGAAGATGAACTGATAAGTTGTCCCATTTAGAGCTGAGAAGTCACAGAGTTTCAGTCAGCCATGAGTATCTATCTGTGTTGCTGCCTACTGCACAGAGAAGTTTCTCTGACCAAGCTTGAGTGCATCCCAGGTCTATGAGTATAGATGCAAATATTTAGAAGATAATTTGACAGCATGACCACTTATCAAAATAACAATAGCATGTTCTACCTTAGGGCCTATAACCTCTTTAGCCACAGGCTTTTGACCAGGCTTATAGTACCAGACATGAACTTCTTTCTGTGGAATGTGCTTTAAATCCAATCAGAAAGTGGTTGGTTTACCCATAACAGTCCTGCTACTATTTGTACTAGTGGGCACTTCTCACCCATTAGGTTGATATTGTATCATGCAGGGTTGTAGCAAGGTGGCCATTTTTTGGTTCCTGGCTGCCCTACTTAGGCCCAAAGTAATCACATAGAAACTGTATTAATTATATCACTGCTTGGCCCATTAGTTCTAGCTTCTTATTGGCCAAATCTTACATATTAATTTAACCCATTTCTATTAATCTGTGTATCGCCACGTGGTGGTGACTTGCCGGCAAATTTCGGCATCTGTCTCCCGCAGGCCTACATGGCTTTTCTCTAACTCCGCCTTCCTCCTCCCATGCTATTGGCCAAGCCAATGCTTTATTCATTATCCAATAAAAGCAAACCATAGACAGGACTTCCCACACCACAGGGTCCAGTACTAGGAAAGGCCATTCATGTCCTTTCCCCCACAGAACCCCTCATTGCACCTTCTGACACTGTGGAAGCTAACTAGCAGGGAGGAAGTTTCCTGGTCAGTTTGGGATTGACTTCTCTCTGTCCTAGAGTTGAAAATGGATCGTGTCTTCAGCAGTAGTGTCTGACCATAGAGTTATGTGGGTAACCACAGGCAATGCTAATAGTGTGTTGTTTTGGAGACCACTGGGACCTTCCTGAACAATAGCTCAGAGAGAGGTATCTCATGCCTGACACTAAAAAATCTTTAGCTCTAGTGTTGAGTCTAACCCTGAGGAAAGTCCCTCTTGGATAAATCTACTTGGCTCAAGCAGGCACATTACACCTCTCCGTGTCACACATCTGTGTCCTTTGCCTGGCTTTCCAGGGGTAAATACGCAAGTGAAGCAGCAGTCTATACTAAAGCCCCATTTTAGCATCCATGGCAAAACTATTCTATGACCGTTAGGTAAGATCTCACTTTGTAGCCCAGGCAGGTCTCCAAACTTAATGTCCTCCCACCCCAAGTGCCTGGATTATAGGTGTGTACACATGTGTGATGTGTTATTAGATCTTTGAAGTGTTTTCCTGTTGGATCTATATGGAATTAGATGTGTTATTTTTGGGGATTCTTTCTTTCTCTTCAGTGTGCTTTCAGCTTTGTTGATCCTAGTGTCGTTTTTATGGTCTCAGCAGCAGGCAGCGAGGAGCTTCGAGCTGTCGATTGAAATGTACACTCTTCCCCTGGCGCCTTGTGTCTGGATGGCTCTCAGTGTCACGGTTGGAGGAAGCCGTGATGGTTTTCTTTTATGAACATAGAGGAAGAATCAAGCAGTTCTCTTAAGTGGCAGCGCTTTTGCCCAGTGTGTTTACAGTGTGTCTGCACACACTCAGTTAGTATTTGCCCTGTGAGTGAGCATCCTCTTGTCCCTTATAAAGACACATTTTTTGAAACCATGCTTTGCTGAAGGCATCATCACAAAGAAGAAACCACAGAAGCCTGCCTCATGCCCATGCTACGTAACATGTTCAAAGGGCGCTGAGAAGTGGAAACTTGTCTTTCTGAACAGCCTGATTGGAGGACTCAGGCCGACTGACACGGCCGGGCAGGTTGTACAGCTGTAAATTCTTGGCAGAGAAAATATTTTCTGTTTTTATTTTACTGAGGCCATGTATGCTGCAGTTAACTGTGAACCAGTCTTCTGCTGAAATGCCTCTGCAAGTCGGACGGGAGCATGACGAGTTTTGATTTTCTTCATTTCCTGTTTTCAGAATTATTAAGCACAATTTTATAGAAGGTATTTTTTTTTTCTTCCTTAAAACACATATTCCTTTAGGACCTGTGAGCTGGCAAAAATGCTCGCCACTGGCCCTGGTGGCCTGAGTTTGATCCCCAGAATCCATAGTGAAAAGAGTGAACCCCCTCCTGAAAGTGGTCCCCTGACCTCTCTACTTGGAAGTTGTGGCAGCCAGGTGTGAGGCTTGGCAGCCATGTTGTGCTGGCATTCAGCCGAAGGAGCTGGATGCTGCTGCTCCCCTCACTTCCTTGCTTCCCCTTTCTGCTTCAGTCTAGGACTTTGCACGTGATAATCTGCTCACAGTGAGGGTGTGACTTCCCTCTCTACAAACACCTTCACAGACACACCCAGACATGTCTCCTGAGTGAGCCTAAATCCAGCCACGTTGACAATGACCTTTACCCACTGCAGGGCGTGGTATGGGTCTCTGATGTATAGGAATATACTCTGTCCCAGTCATTCTGCCTGTGATCTAGGCCATTCATTTGCTTCTTGCTAACTGTGTGATCTTTAGCAAATTACTTGGAACAATCAAAAAGAAGATAAAACATACAGCCCCCTAAGCCTGTTTCCCCACTTACAGAATAATGGTATATATAGCACCTCCTTGTACATATATAAACACATAAGTTGCTTTGAGTAGTGCTTGGTATACAAGATCTCAACACATTTTAAGTGGTATTTAAGTGGTGAATACTCTTGGTGATCGTGTGACTAATATATCATGCCATCTTAAACATGCTACTATTAATTGATCAGCAAAGGAGTTTTCAGTAATATATCGTCTTTGTCAAACTCTGTTATATATCAGCATTGCAAACCGAGACCTTAACTAAGAATGATGAAAACCCTGTAGCCTTAGGAGCATCTCCAAAATCTCCTAAGCCAAACTGCTCAGAAACTTTGGCTCTTTGTCTGCAGAGAAGGTAAAAATAAATGAATGAATGAATGAATGAATGAATGGAAGGGACATGAGGATGGTGCGCCCAGGTGGCTGACTTCTCTCTTCCTCACTCCCTCCCCGCCCTCTCCTCCCCTCTTCCTCCCTCTCGTCTCTCATTTACAGAACTATTATACTCAATGGTAGTTTTACCATCAGATAGAAGCTTTCCTTGCTCCCACTCCCTATTTTTCTTTTCCCCCTCTCTACCTTTTTCTTTTTCTGGATATGGTGCTGGGATTAGAACCTAGGGCTTTGTGTCTCTTAGCTATGTCCTCTCTCCACAGCTGTCTTCCCAGACACTAATGCCTGTTCTCAAGCTTTGGTATGTGTTTGGATAGCTGCAGTTTTGAGTGCTGGGCTACTGTGATTGCCATTTTCCTCTTTCTTTTCTTGCTTACTATTGTAGCTGAGCACTCTTCAGATTTTATGTGGCCTTTTGTATTTTGTGTGTGATTTACCTCTCACATACCTCTGTTCATTTTTTCATCAAGTTGTTCTGTTTTCCTTCTGTTGAATATATTAGTAGTAATATTTAGGGTGGCTTTATCATGCATACAGTACTTTATATGTTAGTCTTCCTTGCAGTCTGTATAAAAAGTTAATATTTCATGTAATCATATGTTTAAAAGTTTTATGAAATTGTTATTTGCTTTTTATTTTATTTTAATGTCTTTTAAAAATAATTTACCTATTTGTATTTTATGTGCATCAGTGTTTTCCTGCATGTATGTTTGTGTGAGGGCATCAGATCCCCTGGAACAGGAGTTATAGACAGTTGTGAGCTGCCATGTCGGTAATGGGACTTGAACCTGGGTCCTCTGGTAGAGCAGTCAGTGTTCTTACTGAGCCATCTCTTTAGCCCCTATTTTAATGTCCATTAACATTTAAAAATTTTAAAAATATTTTCATAGTAAAAATATATCTTTTGCCTTAAGTTCCTCTGCATAGGATAGATAGCCTTCCGAATGTCAGGAGTGCAGAGGTATCGCCTTATAATTTATTTTAGCATTTATACTCCCTCATTCTTTATATACTTTTAAGTTCCATCTGGACTATATTATTCAATTTAGTGAGAATCTAATCTCCCTGCCAAAAATGGTGAGCTAAGTTGCTCAGCCCCAGCCTATTGCCTAGCGTGTTCTCTTTCACACTGACCAAAGTGGTACCTATATCCTTTAGCAGCTTTGCTGGGTAGCAGAGCATCCTAGACCTTAGTGCATGCAGCAGTAGCCACTAGCATCTATTGATCCTGACTCCTGGGACCAGCGGGGCCATCCTTCTGGGGCCTTGCTTACCTGATATTGGTTGATGCTCAGGTGTCTGATGGCTCATCTGAACACAGTATGGCCTAGGGCATGTATACTCACGCATTTGGCATTTGTCTTGAAGATAGTTGGGGTCACCGGCCCATACACCTCATGGCCCAATGGACTGGCCTGGCTAATTTATCTGGTAGCTATAGGTCCAATGTTCAAACTCTCTTTGTGTCTCTCTCCCCACACCTATCCCTCTCTCATCTTCCTGCCAGTGTCCTGGAACTCACTTTGTAGAAGAGTCTTGCCTTAAACTCACAGACGTATGTCTGCCCCTGCCTCCTGCATGTGGGATTAAATGTGTGTGCTCAGACACTTTTCAAACCTCCACCTTTGCCTCGTTTCCCTTGTTCCATTGATTTTGGACATTGCTGATCACAGAAGTTGGGGAATACATGGCATCTGGTTATTTAGAGGAATTATGTTATTATGTGAGGAATTCTGGGTCCATTCTCTTTCACAATGCATTAAATTAAAATGCTTCAAATGGCGGTCTTTGTGTTGAATGTAAGGCCTCATGTGTGCTGTGCAATCATTTCACCTGTGACTTCTACCTATAATCAGTATGTTATTGTCATTACAATCTTACTCATCTCCAGCTGTGGTCCGAAGAGGATTGCTAATTACTTTTGTCAGGACTTATTTAAAGTGACTGGTGTCACAGCTCTTTCTGTGATGGTGGGAATTGCTGAGTACTATCTACATGCTAATTTTAGAGGTAGCATCATCACCCTGGCTTTTTGTACATCCTCCTCTTCCACGGATTCAAGTTTGGCTTCATGTGGCTGTGCACTCAAGGGGTACATCTTCAAAACACCTCTCACTGAGGTTGGCCATGGCTGAACCGAGGGTAGGGCTCCACATGGCATCACACTGGGAGGCCAACTCATGGTACACACACAAGGGAGGGATCTGCTTCCCATGAGCAGAGACTTTTTTTTTTTGAAGCAAAGAAATATAGACTTTATTTTAAACATCAGCTATAAACATAAACATAGGCAAAGCATGTTTCCAGTCTTAGAGACATATTATTTTCTTTTACTATAGAAATAAACTTATTTTTAAAGGATTTATCCAAGTCCTTTAAGAGAAAAGAATTTGGGCTAATTCTATGGGAGTACTCACACATAAGCTCATTTTATACAGTCTGAACATTATATGATTGTAAGCAAGCACACATGTAGACAAACAGTAAATACACCTACAGAACTATACATAATGTAGATGAAAACACTTAAAAATTCTTTAGTTTTCAGTTAGATTGATCATTTATCAGTCTTTAGCACTAAGCCGTCTTTAATCCTTTATCTGCACATTCAGTGATATGACTTACAGTAGAAACAAAGTAGAAATTTTACATCTCAAAGACATAGCTCATCAGTAAAGAACTTGCCATGCAACGTGAGGGCATAAGTTCAATTCCCAGGGCCCACATAAAAAGCTGGAGTGTTTGTGTGTGTATATGTGTGTATACATGTTCCTATGTGTGCATGTTTGTGCATTTGTAGGTGCTAATGTAGGTGTGCACGTACTTGGGAACTACTGACCTTTTGTTATTGATATATAGATCACAATAAAGTTTGAGCAGAGACTTTCTAATTGCTGAGCACAGTATCAATACTTAGTTTGTATTCTAGAATTTTTGGGGGAAATCTATCCTTTTGAAAAAACTTTCACCACAGGGTATCAATACTTAGTTTGTATTCTAGAATTTTGGGGGGAAATCTATCCTTTTGAAAGAACTTTCACCACTACTTCTAGCTTTGAGCCATCGTGTTAGAAGAAAGTATGCCCGTGGTCTGTCTCTCCACCCTAGTTTTTTATAAACCTAGGTCTCCTCATTTGTAAAATTGAAATACTTCCATTTCGGCTCCTCAGTGCATCAGAGGACCTGAGAGACACAGGGGGAAGAGGTGAGGATCAGGTTTATTCGGTTCAGTCTGAAGGAAATTTCGCTGCTGACTTTAGTGCTTGAAGTGGTTTGGAGCAGGTGGCATTAGCATTGCAAGTTTATGCATAAGAACCTGAAACTCTGAAGGAAGTTGCTTGGTGTGGCTCAGATGTCAGACATGCTCCAACATGGTGGATGTTTTTTGTAGTCATTGCCAGGTGGGAGTTAGATACCCAGATTATCTTTAGCATAAGTATGGTCAGGTTTGTGAAAAGGCGGTGTGTGTGAGATGTTCGTCCGTGCTCAGGGGTCTATGTGTATAGTCGTAATCTCCTTGTGTTTGTTTTGCGTTCACCTATTAGTAATAAGATCCTCAGATAGTGCCCCCAAATCCTGGTGCAATCCTGAAACTCGAGTATCAGAGGAAGAGGACTTGTTAACTTGTCTTGAAATTGGGTTTCAGGGCCATCGTAGAGTGCTAAGGTTCATTACCTTCACAAGAAAAGCTTCAAGAAATCAGCTCTCTCAAGTTATAAGAATTTCACATACATTCGCAAGGCCGATTGGGAGCTTAACTTCAGAAGGGGACGTTAGACTTAGCTTTTGGCTTGGTTTGTGTTTGGATGCTCTTCGTGCGTGCTGAAGCCTCCATCAGAACACTAGGCCTCTGTTTCCCAGCCGGGAGTGTTTACTGATCCGAGCTGTGCTGCACGCCCATGTGATGGGTGGCTGATAATCATTAGTGCTCTAGAAAGGGCTGGGCGCCTTTTCTCCTCTGCAAAATAGAGGCTCTAGTAGGCATAATTTTAATCAGAAGGCATGTGGTTTGGGGTTTGCTATTTGTTACTTTTTCCTGCACTTAAAACTTCCTTCCACTCCGTTTATTTGTGTGGCAATGAAATAAAAAATCATTTTAAGTCATGTGGCAATCTAAGAGCTTTTTGGTGCATAGCTTTTAAATGAGCGCACTTGTGGTCCCAGCACCAAGGAACATGTGATGAATCCCTCCGAAAACTGCTACACTCTGCCACTGCGGAGGAGGAGACCTGATCTAGAAGACGGGAGAGGTGGGCTGAGACGTGATGCTGTGGCTGCCCAGTGTCCTGTGTCTCATCAAGACTCTGTGGAAGGTCTGTCTCCAAAGGCAGTCGAACAGATAAAGGAGAAAACAGCGCATGGGACTTTACTCTGAGCTGTTTAGGCGTGAGTGAGGTTTTAAAGCCTGGAAACACTGAGGACAGTAGAAAGAAAATGTGGATTGTGTGTTTGCACAATGTGATGCTACTCTGGGGATTTAGCTCAGAAGCTCAAGGCGGGAAACCCGCTCAGCTGTTGCTTTAGTATGAACTACCACCTTCCCACAGTTAGAGAATGCCTATTTAATGGTTATGTTTAGTATGCAGCATTTCACGTAATTATTTTAAAAGACTAAACTCATAAAAATATGTCATGTAATTGAAGAAATCAAGGCTAGAAAGATGGCATTGAGGGTACATAGCTTGTCGCATAAGCCCAAGGACTTAAGTTTGAATCCCCAGTACTCACAGAAAGCCAGATAGGTGGTGGTAATCCAAGTGCTCCTGCTGTGAGATGGGAGCAGACAGAGGATCCTTAGAAACTCAAGGGGCAGCTAGCCTGGTAGACAATGTGGAGAGCAACAAAGAGACACTGTCTCAAGGTGACGGTAAGATAGCCTGACTCCCAACGTTGTCCTCTGACTCGAAAACATAGCATAACATAGCATATGTGTGCTTCCCAGCATTCATACACACAAATATATTTATACACATAAGATACATATGCATGAATACATGCATGCACACAAGTACACATACATTCAGATACACACATAATTTTATGAAATAAAATAAATTATGAACTATATGTAGTTAGTTATAAATAATGACACAAATTTTTCTATAATATATTATATAATATGATAAATTTTGTACAAATATATATTTGTACATATTTGGAGTAAGTGAAAAATTGAATGTGGTATATAGTTTTAGAGTACTTAAAATTCTCTTAAAAAGATTTATTTTTAAAATCACAAATATAGGTGTGTGTGTGTGTGTGTGTGTGTGTGTGTGTCTGTGTGTGTGTCTGTGTGTATGTGTGTGTGTGTATGTGTGTGTGTGTGTGTGTCTGGGATGTGTGTACATGTGAGTGTAGCTATGTATAGAGTACAGAAGAGGGAGCTGAATCCTGGAGGTGGAGTTACAGGTGATTGTGAGCTGTCTGTCATGGGTGTTGGGAACCCAACCCAAGTCCTTTGGGAGAGCAGCAAATGCTCTTAACCACTGACCCATTTCTCTAGCCCCATGACTTCAAATTAGTAAATGATTTTCTTTTTTTTTCTGGTGTATTTCTTTTTTTTAATTGATTTTATTGAGCTATACATTTTTCTCTGCTCCTCTCCCTGCCTCTCCCCTCCCCCCTCAACCCTTTCCCATGCTCCCAATTTACTCAGGAGATCTTGTCATTTTCTACTTCCCATGTAGATTAGATCCATGTATGTCTCTCTTAGGGTCCTCATTATTGTCTAGGTTCTCTGGGATTGTGAATTGTAGGCTGATTTTCTTTGCTTTATGTTTAAAAACCACCTATGAGTGAGTAAATGTGATAATTGTCTCTCTGGGTCTGGTTTACCTCACTCAATATGATGTTTTCTAGATACATCCATTTTCCTGAAATTTTCAATATGTCATTATTTTTCTCTGCTGTGTAGTACTTTATTTAGTAAATGTACCACATTTTCCTTATCCATTCTTTGGTCGAGGGACATTTAAGTTGTTTCCAGGTTCTGATTATGACAAACAATGCTTTTATGAACATAGTTGAGCATATATCCTTGTGGTATGATTGAGTATCCTTTGGAAATATACCCAAAAGTCGTATTGCTGAGTCTTGAGGAAGGTTCTTTGCTAATTTTCTGAGAAACTGCCATACAGATATCCAAAGGGGTTGTACCAGCTTGCACTCACATGAGCAATGCAGGAGTGTTCTCTTTACCTCACAACCTCTCCAGCATAAGTTGTCATCAGTGTTTTTGATCTTGGCCATTCTTACAGGTGTAAGATGGAATCTCAGAGTTGTTTTGATTTACATTTCTCTGATGACTAAGGATGTTGAACATTTCCTTAAGTGTCTTTCAGCCATTTTAGATTCCTCTGTTGAGAGTTCTCTGTTTAGGTCTGTACTCCATTTTTTATTGGATTATGTGATCTTTTGGTGTCCAATTTCTTGAGTTCTTTGTATATTTTGGAGATCGGACCTCTGTCTGATGTGGGGTTGGTGAAGATATTTTCCCATTCTGTAGGCTGTCGTTTTGTCTTGTTGACCATGTCCTTTGCTTTACAGAAACTTTTCGGTTTCAGGAGGTTCCATTTATTAATTGTTTCTCTCAGTGCCTGTGCTGCTGGGATTATATTTAGGAAATGGTCTTCTGTGCCAATGCATTCAAGTGTACTTCCCACTTTCTCTTCTATGAGCCAGTGTGGCTGGCTTTATGTTGAGTTTATGTTGAGGTCTTTGGTCCTATTGGGCTTGAGTTTTGTGAATGATGATAGTTATCCATTTTCATTCTTCTACATGTTGATATCCAGTTATGCCAGCACAAAGAAATATGCTTTCTTTTTTACATTTGATATTTTTGCTTTTTTAGTCAAAACTCAGGTGTTCGTAGTGTATGGATTAATATCTGGGTCTTTTATTCAGTTCCATTAGTCCTCCTGTCTGTTTTCATGCCAGTACCAGCCTGTTTTCAGTACTGTAGCTCTGTAGTAGAGTTTGAAGTCAGGGATTGTGATGCCTCCAGAAGTTCTTTTATTGTACAGGATTGTTTGGGCTATCCTGGGTTTTTTTCCATATGAAGTTGAATACCATTCTTTTGAGGTCTTTGAAGAATTTTGCTGGGATTTTGGTAGGCATTGCATCGAATCTTTAGATTGCTTTCAGTAAGACTGACATTTTTACTATGTTAATTCTGCCTACCCAAGGGCATGGGAGATCTTTCCACTTTCTGGTGTCTTCAATTTCTTTCTTCAAAGATTTAAAGTTCATGTCATACAAGACTTCTTCTTTGTTTGGTTAAAGTTACTCCAAGATATTTTATGCTCTTCTTCAATTTCTTTCTTTAAAGATTTAAAGTTCTTGTCATACAAGTCTTCCACTTTGGTTAAAGTTACTCCAAGATATTTTATGCTATTTGTTGCTATTGTGAAGGCTGATGTTTTTCAGATTTTTTCTCAGCTCATTTATCATCTGTGTACAGGAGGGCTACTGAATTTTTTGAGTTAATCTTGTATCCTGCTACATTACTGAAAGTGTTTATGAGTTGTAGAAGTTCCTTGGTAGAATTTTTGGGATCGCTTATATAAACTATCGTATCATCTACAAATAGTGAGAGTTTGACTTCTTCTTTTCCGATTTGCGTCTTCTTGACCTCTTTTTGTTGTCTTTTTGCTCTAGCTAGAACCTCAAGAACTATATTAAATAGACAGGGAGGGAGATATTGGACAACCTTGTCTTCTTCCTGATTTCAGTGGGATCGCTGTGAGTTTCTCTCCATTTAGTTTGATATTGGCTGTTGGCTTGCTGTATATTGCCTTTATTATGTTTAGGTATGTTCCTTGTATTTTTGTTGTCTCCAAGACTTTATTATGAAGGGATGTTGTATTTTTGTTGAAAGCTTTTTCAGCATCTAATGAGAGGATCATGTGGTTTTTATTTTCCAGTTTGTTTATATGATGGATTACGTTGACAGATTTTCATATGTTCAACCATCCCTGTATCTCTGAGATGAAGCCAACTTGATCATGATGGATGATGGTTCTGATGTGTTCTTGGATTTGATTTGCCAGTATTTTATTTAGTATTTTTGCATCAATGTTCGTTAGAGAAGGGAGGCTGCTTGTTGGTTTCCAACTGCCTGGCTTGCTTAGACCCAAAATAATCACACAGAAACTATATTAATTAAATCATTACTTGGCCCATTAGCTCTAAATTCTTATTGGCTAACTCTTACATCTTAATTTAACCCATTTCTGTTAATCTGTGTATCACCATGTGGCTGTGGCTTACTGGCTAAAGTTCTCAGCATCTATCTCCAGTGGCTCCATGGCTTCTCTCTGACTCTGCCATTCTTCCTCCCAGCATTCAGTTCCATCTTCCTTGCCTACCTAAGTTCTGCCCTGCTATAGGTCCAAAGCAGTTTTTTGGTGAATGTTGAACTAACTTTTCTACAATGATGTGGCTATGCCTTAAACTACTCTCTACTTAAAATAGTTGGTAGGGTAAGTTTTATGATATGTGTTCTTGAGAAATGGTAGGATCACAAATTTATCATCTTCATTAATGCTTAGTGCTTTTGACTGCTATTCCATATGGAACTGGCTTGTGGCTTTTCACTCCCAAGAGTGTTAGGGCTGAGTGTTGTGCTGAGATGAATATATGGGTCAAAGCAATGGTTTCTTTCCCTCTCTGACAGACCTGAGAAATATACAAAACCCTTGCTCATTAATTTAGAGTTCACTTTATCTGTGTAGGAGGATAGCCTTGAATACAGGTTACAAAGTTTGTTCATTATAAGTATGTGGTTATAGTTAATGTCTTTGTGACTACAGTGTCTAGGCCAGTGCTGGCTAACAGAAATATACTCAAGCCACTAATATGAGCCATTTATGTAATACTTAATTTTCTAGATGCCATATTAAAAGTGAAGTGCAAGAAGTGAAATAATTTTTAGCACATTTGATGTAGCTATGTTACAATGCCATTTACAAATTTAATGAGATAAAATGATTGCTGGGATGTTTCACACTTATTGTTAGCCTTCACAAGCCTAACTTGTTTCGACTTTTACATTTCATGTGTTGTGTGAGACTAGGGTCTGTTTTCCGAGTTTCTGTCCTGCCCAGTTTCTGCAATCGTTAAGTCCCAAAGAAATCACACAGAGGTCTATTTTAGTTATAAACTGATTGGCCCATTAGCCCAGGCTTCTTATTAATGCTTACAACTTATATTAGCCCATTGTTCTTATCTGTGTTAGCCACATGGCTCAGTACCTTTTTCAGAAAGGCAGTCACATCTTGCTTGCTCTGTGACTGAGTTGACCCACCTCTACTTCCTGTCTGGTTGTCCTGCCTATACTTTCTGCCTGGCTCCTGGCCAATCAGTGTTTATTTAAAATATAATTGACATAATATAGACCATTGTCCCATACCAAGGGTCTGCTATACAGCATGATTCTGCATAGGGAGAATTTTATATATTTTTTTATATTTCCTTGCATTATGTGTGTGTGTGTGTGTGTGTGTGTGTGTGTGTGTGTGTGTGTGTATGTATGTATGCATGCATGTGTATGTCATTGATATACACATTCCATGGCAGGAATGTGGACACCCAGAAGACAGCTTGTATAATTTGGTTTCCACTTTCTGGCCTATGAGTTCTGTATTCAAACTCAGGTTTTGGAGCCATTTTGTAGTCCTAATGTCCCTCCGTTGTCATTTTCTTTCTTGTAATCCTTTAAAGTTCTCTTTCACAAGCAGACTGTACACAATGAATTTTACTCAACTAGTATCAGTATCAGACAGTTGTGTGGCCCTCTTAGGTGGCTAGGGAGCTACCAAGTAAACCTTGTCTTCTGGTATTTTTTGTATGTGTGAAGGAAGTCATCAAAGTTCATCAGACTTGAGTCTTGGTCTCCTCGACTCTGGCTAAGGTGCTCCATCTCCCTTAACCTCATCGTTCTTCTTCCCCCCTTGGGCTTCTTAGAAGCTGCATGAGCAACCTTATCCTGGTGCTTCCCTTCTCATCATACTCTCCAGAAATATTTATTTTATCTGCACCATCAGTATATAAAGGGACAAAGAATCTTACAATTTTATCAGCCCAGGACTTCAGAAACTGTGCTGACGTTGGGATCATTTTGTGGCATCCCTGGAGTGTGATAGGCTGGTTGGCATTTGATGGATGGGCCTTGATGATGGTGTTCTAAGTTAGAGGGCTTTGTGGGACTGAGTTGTGTATGCATGAAGCATTGTTACAACGCTGAAGCCTGCTCCTAAGTTTGGAGGTGACAATAGTGGCAAAAGACCATCCATCTAGGGAAAGCAGATCTATTAGCATTTCCCTTTAATATTCATCTGGTATACTTTACTTCCCCGGGGCCGTGTGTGTCTCTTATAAATTGAGTACATACCTCTTGATCCGCATGCTTTTCAATCAGTGTTTGAGTTTCTGGTTGCTAGTGCCATCCTAGCTTGTGAACTTAACATTGGGATTTTTATCTTAGTGAATTTATCAGATTCAGAAATATGACCTGCAATTGGAAATAAAGCACTCAAAACCACGAGTGAGCAGGGCTCATCCGCTGCTAACGTTTTGTTCTGCTTCTTTGATCTTTTTTTTTTTTTAAGTTGGCTCTTTGAGATATGCTCAGGAGTAAGATGTTTCTAATATTACAATAAACCTATTAATGGAGCCATTATAAGAAAATGAAAATCTTACCTTTCTGTGTCAGTGATGAGAGAATAATACAAAAGTGACCTCCAATTTTCTGTAATTGTATGCGGTTTCCTTTCATATATGCTATCCATTTTCCTATTTAACTCCGTCTAGCACAATTATCCCCTTTGTATCTATTTTCTGTAAATGGAGTTCAGAATGGTTTGAATTGTGAGTTAATGATTATTGTAACCCTCTAGACCTCTTGCCCCCCCTTCCATCCTCTCCCACATCTTTTGGTTCCACTTTAAATAAAGGAGCACAGAGCCTGTTTCCAAGAGATACAATTTTGTGGTCTTTCCCTCTTTAAAAGACCTCCTGTGTGCGCTTCCCTTCGCTTGAGTCTGGTTGTCTTCCTGTGGCCGGGCTCTCATGGCTTAGTGAATCACTTTATGTATTGGAGTCACCAAGGCCCAGGGAGAGGTCTTCACCACAGATGTTCTTGTTAGCCCTCATAGAGACACAGGAGCAATCAGGTAAAAGTGACTTAGTATAACTAGGAGAAAAGACCTTTGAATAGTTAACTTGGCGCTGATTTAAAAACATTTTCACTGTTTCTGAAAACCATAAATGGAGTATTATTCATTAAGATCAGCACCTATTCACTGTCTGACTTATTTCACTGGCTTCCTAATGGCTTATTAATATTTTTGTTTTAAAGTTTCCTCAATAATTTTTAGATTCCTATATCTGAATATTAGATTTCAGTGAAGATTTACCTCCCATCCAAACCCAAATATGGCTCCCCAATCTTTAACATCATCTGGGTTCTGCTTAATATTTTTGTTTGGGTGATTCCTCAGCCACTGAGCTACATTCTGCGGAAATCAGTATGTATGGGCCATATTCTCCCATCTTTCCTTCTACCTTTGTGCCCGTGAACTAGGTAGGCCCTGGACCACTGAGCTCTAACCTCAGCTCCCAGCTCCATAACTTGCCATAGAGGTTCGTAAGAGGACACACTCTTGGTCAGTGGGATTCCTGGTCTCAAAAGTCCCACAGGTCTTGGTCAAACACATCATGTAGTGTTGATCCGTTAGATAAGATTTATCACAGTTCTTCTCAGTAGATATAATTTGGTTTGCTGTCTAGTCCAAGACCTTTTGGGGGAATATATTGTCTGTCACATAACTCAAGATTTCTCATTATGACATTCAAATATTTCTGAAGGGGAGGACTCTGGTCTTTCGAATCTCAGCTCTTATTTCTCTAGAAATTGTGCTGGTCAAGATAGCCTATCTCCTTAAGAGACCAAGAAACCTGTTCTTCTATGAACGTGAGGGCTAGAAGACATTGTCTCTTGTTTTCATTTCTTTTATGAGAGAAACAGGATCTCTCATCATTCCAGAACTTGCCTAGTAGGCTATGCTGGTGGGTCATGAACCCCAGAGATCAACCTATCTCTGCCTTCCTGGCACTGAATCACAAGTGTACTGTCACACTTGTGTTGTAGGGTTGGACTTGAGTACTGTACTTCTGAAATTTCTTTAAAAGTTTACCAAAGTGTTAAATGGTTACACAAGTGTTAAATAATTGAGATGATTAATATTTTAGTTAGCTTCATTTATTCATTACTTCTGTACATTAAAAATCATAATATGACTTTGGACACCATGAATACATTTACATATAAAACTGTCCATAAAAATAGGTAGTGGGCTGGAGAGAAGGCTCAGTGGTTAAAACACTTGCTGTTCTTGCAGATACTCCAGTGTGGTTCCTTGCATATCCATGGTGGTTGACAACTGTCTGTAATTCTAGTTTCAGGAGATCTGATGCCATCTCCTGGTGTCTCCATGGGCACCAGGCATTTATGTGGTTCACAGGCATACATGTAGGAAAAATACTCATTCATATAAAAAAAATCTTGTTTTGAAAGTAAGTAAAAAAAAAAAAAGATCTTCACCAACCCCACATCAGAAGAGGGAGGAGGTGAAGAAAAATATATAGCTCAATGAAACAATTTAAAAAAGAAAGAAAAGTAAGGAAGGAAAATTCCAAAGAGCTTTTTTAAAAATCTAATTTACATATCAAAACACATAGCTAATATATTACTTGGGGATTTTAAATAAATCTTTAGAGTAGTACCCCCATTTGCCATAGCCCAGTTTTAGAGTGTTACCGTTTTCCTGATGTCCCTTTGTGTCGTTTCCCCCGTCCTCAGTCCCAGCTAACTCAATGCAATTGCCAGTTTACTGTTTGTATATGGGAGGTTTCTGGATTTCCATAGAAATGAAATAAAAGGCATATAGTCTTCTACTTCTGGGTTCTTTCACTTAGCCCAGTGCTTTTGAGGTTCATTCATGTTATAGCAAATGGTTAGGAGTTGGTCCCTTTTCATTGATGAACGCCATTTCATTTAGTATCTCATGCTTAGTTTACCAGTAATTGCCTGATAGACTGTTTCCAGCTTTCCCTCACTGTATGAAATAATGCTTAGAGTATTTGTGTGTATGCAATTATATGGATGGATACACACACACACACACACACACACACACACACACGATGACTAGGAATAGAGTTACAGGGTCAGGTAAACTGCTAGCCTTTAAAAAAACCATTTTTTGTTTTTTGTTTGTTTGGCTGTTTTTTTTTTTTTGATAGGATCTGTATACTGTTTTCTGTAGTGACTATAGGTATTGTATTTACCAGTCATAAAAAGGGTTCTTATGTGTTCATATCATCTCTATAATTCTTGGTTTATAGAGTTTTGTTTGTTTGGAGGATAATATTATAATCGGATATGGCCCGATGTTCTGAAGATGGTAGATGGTACTTTATTGTAGTTTTAGCTTTTATTTACCTAACAATTAGTGATATTGAGCAACTTTTCCAATAGACCTGCCCTTCATCCATTTTTAATTGGGTTGTGTTGATTTTGTTATTGAGTTGTTGTAGGAATATCCTAACCTCTCTCCAGATGTTCCCTTAACCAAACTCGTTAGGTTTTGCAAGTGACTGTCATGTTTAGCAGTTATGTTTGTAATTAAGTCAACAAGAGTGGGTGCTGGGTTCTGAAATCTCTTGCTGACACTTTGTGTGATTTGGCTTTAGGGCACCAGCTTTCTTTATGAATTCTTTTTGTCGGATCTGGCCATCTTCTTCTTACCTCACTCCATAATACCTAAGAACTGAGCCCTTGTTCCCTGACATTTTCTTGACTGTGTACATCTCTACACTCATTCAAGTGTATACATTGATCTTCCTTAGAGAGTTGATCTATAAGCAAAGTTAAGTGACAGTTTTAGTGACAATAATCTCACTAATTTTGAGTAAATATCACTTGTTCCAAAAGCCCAGGCCAGAACAATTATAAGCTAACTTAGGGTATAGTGACTTAGACCACCTAGGGTGCCATGAGATAAAACAGCCTCCCATGTAGGCATCTAAGCTGCCGGCCACACCCTGCTCCTGGGTGCTCCTTTAGAGAAGAGCGTCTACTGGCAGAATTAAGGAATTTTTAAAGTGCCTTTGCTGTTCACCTCATTTATGCAGCTGGGCCATCACAGTTAAGGAGAGGCTGGCGTGCTCCTGTTAGAAACGGTGTGATTATATAGAAGGTTCAATTTGGGCCGGGCACAAGCAGAGCGGCTCACAGAAGACGTTTAAAATGTTTCTTTTTCTCTTGCCTTAAATACTTTGAGTATAAAGCAGACCCTATATATGCATATGGGAATAATTAAATTCAGAGATGCTGTGGTTGTTAGCCAGAAAGGATGCCTGGAATATGTGGATAAGCTTGGATATTTGTTTAATGTTAATTGGAATATTGGTTTTCAGTTAAAGATGCCAAAGCTTTAGAAAAGTAATTGGATTTAGCTTCCTATTTAGCAAACTACTTCAAATCCCTGAAGTATTCCACATCCGAAACTAATTTTTCTTGATTGTATCAAGTCTACTCATGAACAGAACAAGGGTTGACATAGTTTTTTAATATTTAAAAGTATTTCTTGACAAGACTTCAGCAAGGTTGCCTGTTCGACCCTTATGGTCAGGCACACTGAAGTCAGTGCAGGTTCCCTGCTCTCCAGGGTTAGTGCATAAACCCGTCCTCAGTTAAAGCCACATGTTCCCTTTTCCTGCACGCTTACATTTACCCTGAGTTGCTGACCGTTTTCCAGGAAATGCCAGAAAATGGCATATTAATTCTAATGAATTCTGTACACTTTTCATATACATATATATATATGGAAATGTGTTTTGTGGTTGTCTTGTAGTGGGACGAGTCTTGACTATCTCTGATGTTTGAGTGATAGGTGTTTGGGGTTAGTGAGCAAAAAGCCTCATAACAATAGAACCTTTGATCTTTGGAAGGTGGTTTACTCGGGCAGTTGAAGAGATTACACTAGTGGAAGCTCATTGGAGAGCTAGTATATGTGAATCCGTTACACTTGGGAAAGAAGTATTAGTTCAGATGGTTTTAGCCTCAAGCATGGGTTTTTAATATAGATAATAATAACGAAGGTTCTCTTCTAGTCTATTTTTCCCTTGAATAGAATTACTTAAGAATTCAAGATAGAATGATACATGTCAAGTGAAATATGAACAGCTGCAGCATGTGGTTGTTTAATTCAAGTGTGTTGAAATCATCTTGACTGATACCAATAGTGACTGTGGGGTTTGAAGAAGAAATGTCCCCTATAGGCTCTGGTATGTGAGCACTTTGTCCCAGTTGGCCCTGTGTGGGGAGGTTTAGGAGGTGTGGCCTTGTTGAAGGAAGTGAGTTTTCACTGAGGACAGGCTTTGAGAGCCCAAGGCATGACCCTCCTGTTTGCTCTCTGCTTCCCGCTCTGCTGCCCTTTATACCATTTGTCTGTCGCTGAGCCTGTTCTGTTCCCGCAATGCTGGACTCGAGTCCCAGTACTGACTGTCCTTCTGTAAGTTACCTCGCACATGGTGTTTTATCACCGGAACAGAGGGGAACCCATACAACAGCTAACAGAAGCTCTGTAGATTAATAATGGGATATTCCAGTATGGCTCTGTTGTTTGTTTTCATTTTGTTATTGTTCTAGGTGGGATCTGTGTTGTAGGAAAGTTCACAGCCAGCATTGTTTCTGGCTCGTGTTTCTTCCAGGGCTTTAAACCCTTTAGCAAGTGAGCTCTGCGTATTTCAGTTGGCGGAGGTTTTCCTCAGTCTGTTTCTAGTGTGTCTCTGGATGAAGATGAGTGCCAGCCCCAGTGTGTTGCTTCTGTGCATGGAGCCTGTCACAGGGCTTGCGGTATCGCTCTGCACTGATGGCGGATACGCCTCACGTTTGTGCAAGCCTCTGGTGCTTCCAAGGGAAGTTGGTATTTTGTCTGGGAGCTTCTGGAGGCTTGCCTTCTGTTTCTGCCAGTAATTTCTCTGGGGCAAGGAAATTATTTTGCTAATGAGACATGCACTTTCCTTTACAAGTTGCATACCTCTGTTTATTGTTCCCACTCCTGGAACTGAGCAGCCACTGTAGGTCCTGTGGGCAGCCTTCCATCACTGTGACCGCTCTTGGGCTATCGAGTTATTTCAGCTCTGTTTTGTCACTGTGGAATTTTTATGATCCCTTTGTGCCTACAAAGTAATTATCCTGGAACAAGAATAGGTCCCATCATCTTCCCTATGTTAAGTTACAGACATTTGAAAGCTCTATACTTGTATCATTTGAGGTGAATTATTTGCTATATGACAATCAGTTTTACATTTATTTTTCTAAGTACATTTTCCCCATGAGTCCTAAGCATAGGACTAGAGAAAATGTTTTAAAATATTCTAAAATAAAAGTTGTGCAAGAGATGTTGACAAGCATTTGATACTACTTAATAGGCAATGTAAACCAAACACCTAGAAAAAGTAGATTTTTTTTAATCAATGAATTAATGCTTTTGAACACTTCATTTTACACACTAGGCAATGCATTAATTGACAGTCCCTGTAGCCTGTAGGCACCTACTGATCTATCTACAATATAGTTTCCGAAGTTACAGAGTGGAGAACACAGCATTTCTGAAGCTCTTGATGCCCCCACACCCTCTGGTCAGTCTATTTTTCTAGGTAGAGAATCATATTAAGCAAAAATAATAATTTAGCCATCTTATTTATGACTTAAATTCAAACCAACCGTGGTTGCATGTTTCTTTGGAATCCCAACACTCAAGTAGCCGAGGCAGGGGGATTGTAAGTTTGAGATCTTATTGAGCTACATAGTGAGATATTATCATTAAAAATTCATTTCTTGCCTTTGACTGGGTTTGAATTTGGTTTGTTTTTGTTTTCAAAATTTTTGAGTTGCACTATTAAGTCATTTATTTTGCTCCTTCTGATTTTTTAATGTAGGCCTTAGAGCGCCACTCTCCATCGTAGGACTGCTTCCCATGGGTCCCAGAGGTTTCGCTGTGCTGTGTTTTCATTTTCATTTGGTTCTAGAATATTTTTATCCTTTCTTAATTTCTTTGACTTTTTTGTTATTCAATAATGGGTTGTTTAGTCCCCAGTAGTTGGTGTATTTACTGGGGATTGGTTTGCTGTTGATTTTAAGTTTCATTTCATTGTGGTCAAATAGGATACACAGAGTTATTTAAATATTTTTGAGTTTGTGGAGTTTTGTTGTGTGTTCCATAATGTGGTCTATTTTAGCGAAGTTTCCATGCGCTGTTGAGTAGAATGTACATTCTTTGGTGTTTGGGTGGAATATTCTTTAGACAATCTTTTAAGTGCATTTGATGTATTATGTCAACTCATTCTGATGTTTTCTGTTTACTTTTGTCCAGATGACCTGTTTACTGGAGAAAGTTGGGTATTGAAATCACCTACTATTGCTGGGTTGGTGGTAATTTTACTCAGTTCTCAAGTCCTGGATTATCTGAGTAATTTCCATCAGTCTTATGCCATGTTTCCTGAGCACTGCTCAGCATTTATTTCCCTTGCTTTAGTTACTGTTCTGCTGTTTGGAAAAATACCATGACCACGAACACTTAGAGAAGAAATGTTTCATTGGGGGCTTGCTTGCAGTTTCAGAGGGTTAGTATATTATCACCATGGCCCTGAGTTTGGTTGTAGCCAGGCAGGCAGTCATGGTGCTGGAGAAGCTGAGAGCTTCACATCCTGATCTTCAGACAGCAGGCAGAGAGAGGGAGGGAGACTGGGCCACTCCCAGTGACACACTTCCTCCAACAAGGCCACACCTCCTCATCCTTCTCAAAATGTTCCACTCCCTGGTGACTAAGCATTCAAATAAAGTATATGAGCCTGTGGGGGCCATTTTCATTCAAACTACAACACCTTCTTCATCCCTAATTTCTTTGAGATGTTTCTTTATAGACATATATTTGAAGAAGTTTATTATTGTTCTTTTAAATCCTGTGTTCTGGGGTTCATCTAGGTCATTCTCAATGCAAACGTCTCTACAGGACTGGGAGGTTTTAGAGAGGAGATGCTGGATACTGTTTGTATTTTTGTGATGTGGCCTGGGCGTGTGGATGTCTTTGTTAGTTCTATGTTTGATGTGGACAGGGCAGCTGTGGCAGAACTGTGGCTGTGCAGGTGGCATGGGCCTAGATGTTGGAAATGGCTGGTGTGCAATAAAGTCAGGTGGACACAGGGCACTGGGAGAGTGTGCAGGATGTGTGTCCCCAGTCTAGCCTTAGAGTATGGGATAGATCTAGATGGGTGGCATAGTAGGGACCTGGTGGTTGGGAGCTAGGCATCCCAGGTCCTGGTTGAAGTTTGGAGATTGGTCGCAATATAGGTGAGGGTAGCCAGTCTAGGTTGGGGCACTGGATATGGACCTGGCCTCTCTTATTAGGTCTCTGGAATATTTTCATGTTATTTTAAATATTGCTAAAACATTTTTCTTAATGCTATATAGTATGATAATTTATGCTAAAATCAATTTAATCAGTTTTCTAGTATTGGATAATTAATTTCTTTGACAACTTTACTATTGTGAATACTGCTGCAGAATTTCTTTGGCTTTAGAACTTGGTTCATTATTGACCGTTTCCTTAGGATAAGTTTCTATTGTGACCAAGTGGTTCATGGTAAATGTGTATTTGCAAAGGCTTCTGATGTATGTTTCTTTCTAGAAAGCATATGTCACATTCCTTCTGTTCAATGGTCAAGCTCAGCTCTCTGGCACATTGGAGGTTCTTGTTTTGTTTTGTGACAGAGTCTCCTGTAACCTCGGCTGGCCTCTTGCTGGTTACATAGTTGAAGATGACCACGAGCTCCTGTTCTTTCCTCCACCGTGTGCTGGGATTGCAGGTGTGAGCTACCATGTCTGACTTGGGGGTTCTTACTAAACAAAATCAACCATAGAAATCTTCATCGATGTGAAGTTGAAAATGGTGTCTCGTACTTTCCATGTAACTTGGCAGTGTGGTTCCCCTGTTTCCTGATCTCGTTGACACTGAGATGAGCTTGTTCCTCTTCTAGGATCTGTATTAGATGTAGGGATTGTGTGTGAGGCCTTTAGTCCATTGCTTAACCCTCAGTTTTAGTCCAATTAAGAAAATTAGAATAAATAATCCATTTTAATTAAAAATGTCATTTTGAAAGATGAGGTATGCCAATTATATAAGAAAACAGAGACATACACAGTAAAGTTGGTGACTCCATGTTGCACAGGAATATTATATTTAATTAGCTGCATTTTCCTCTAAAAATGAGGAGAGGATTTCACTGTTGGATAATCATGTTCTAGGTAATGTTTAACTAGCACTCATGAGAACTATAAACTGTCTGGACTGCCAAGAAGCAAGAATCAGGATTTGGCGAGTTCTTTCTAGTAACTCCTCGGGGTTCTATCTCTGTCTTTTGGTTCTGTGAGATAACAGGTAATCTGGAAGAAATACTGCTTTGTGGCTAGGCTGATTTTGGTGGAGTTGAGTTTCCTTGCAAAGGCTCCTGAGAGATGTAGGATCCGCATAGAAGGGTGGTTATCATAGAGACTAAAAGGAAAGCTAAAGATCACCAATAGAATTTCTAACCAGCTGAATGCATTTAGTTTCTTCAAACTGAATAATTTAGGGGTCCTAGTAACTCAAATAGACTCATAATCTTTTAATGCCTGTAGAAGGAGGAGCGGGCTGTGTTCCTGCCACCAGGCTCCCGGCCGCCTGGCTAGCTTATGCCCCCAAAATAACAACACACAAACTGTATTCATTTAAACACTGCCTGGCCCATTATATCTAGTCTCTTTTTGGCTAACTCTCATATCTTGCTTAACCCATATTTAGTAATCTGTGTAGCACCACAAGGTGGTGTCTTACCAGGAAAGATTCAGCATGTCTGACCTGGCGGCTTGCTCCATTGCATCTGGCACAGAGAGGAGAGGCATGGCGTCTGGATCACTTCCTTTCTTCCCAGCATTCTGTTCTGTCTACTCTACCTACCTAATTTTCTGGGTGCCACACTGTAGTATGGTGCTGCTGGCTGCATTCCTGCTGCCCCAGCTCCTGGCTGTCTGGCTAGCTTATGCCCCGAAATAATTACACGGGAACTGTATTCTTTTAAACACTGCTTGGCCCATTAACTCTATCCTCTTACTGGCTAATTCTCACATCTTGATTAACCCATTTCTAATGAGTGTAGCACCACGAGAATATTCTTAACCTGTATCCATCTCAGAGAGGAGAGCTATGGTGACTGCTTCACTCAGCTTTCCTTCTCCCAGAATTCTCTTCTGTCTACTCCGCCTATCTAAATTCTGCCCTATCAAAAGCCAAGGCAGTTTCTTTATTAACCAATGAAAATAACAAATAGACAGATGACTCTCCTCCATCAGATGTTAAAACCTTTATCTTTTGTTTTCCAGAGAATCAAAATCCATGCTCCTCTGCCTAGATATTGTGCTTTGTATGATCCATCACGGCAGCAATATAAGGTTATCTTATTTGGTGGCAGCACTCTTGAATCCACGAACAGTCAAGATAACCAGCATAAGGTGTCTCTGTGCTGTTAAGGGAGAGCTACACAGGCTATGGAGTGCCAGCTGTCTGCCATAGGCTTACTATGAGGAGATGGAGAAGAGCAGCAGCTAAGATGAAAATACAGTGAGGGACAAGACACATGCAGTTAGGGGAAGCATGAATCTTACCCACACCTTTCATGTGCTTGGCAAGAGCTAACACCGAGCTGCACTCCGTGCCCCTAAAGACACATTCAGTTAATGTTTTTCTTTTTTTTAAATCTTTTTTTAATTTGTTTATTTATTAAAGATTTCTGTCCCTTCCCCGCCACCGCCTCCCATTTCCCTCCCCCTCCCTCAGTTAATGTTTTTCTAGTAGATCTTATTGAGAGTGTGGAAACATACTTAACAGAACATTTGAAGTGCTTTTCAAAAGCTCCTCGTTTGTTATTGTTTGCTAGTTTCTTGCATTTTTATTATAAATCTTAATCATTTTTATACCTATTCCCCTCCCACTGGGACCCTTTAAAATGAGCCCTCTTCCCACTCTATGGCCTCGTGTGTGTGTGTGTGTGTGTGTGTGTGTGTGTGTGTGTGTGTGTCTGTCTGTCTGTCTGTCTGTCTGTCTGTCTGTCTCACTGAGTTTAGTTATTTACCTGGCTGTGGGTGAGAACTTTTTCAGTAGGTAAGGACAACTTATCTGTGGCCACACCAAAAGAAGAGTGACGCCTTCCCACAGCAAGCTTTGATTGCCGTAGTCCTTTTTGAAGGACAGGGTTCTAATGGGACCATTCTTCATCCATGATGAAATATTGATGGACTAAGTCCTGTGAAAAGAGTAATGGACAATGTGAATTCAGGAATGCAATAGCTGTGTCCAGAAGATCTTTGTTGCACATGTCCCCATCTTTGACTTTTATATTCTTCTGCCCCATCTTCCACCGTGATCCCTAACCCTTTGGAGGAGCGTCACAGCTGTCTCTGTTGAGGCAGAGAACTCACCATCACTTACTCTCTGCACTCTGGTCAGTTATATGTTTCATACTCTAGCTATTATCTGTTGCAATAGAAAGTTTCTCTGAGGAAGGCTGCACACAGCACTGATCTGTGGATATACATGTGAGTGTTTCAACACACACCTTTAATTCCACACTTGGGAGGCAGAGAAAGGTAGAGTTCTGTGAGTTTGGGGCCAGTCTGGTCTACAGAGTGTGTTGTAGACCACTCAAGGACATGGTGAGATCCTATCTCAAAAACACACAAAAAAGACCCCCCCCCAAAAAAAAACCCAAACCAAAACAAAACCCAAAATGTGAAATAGGGGCTAGAAAGCTCACTCAGCTATTAAGAGCACTTACTATCCTTATAGACGACCCAGGTTTAGGTCTCAACACTATGTGATGACTCACAACCATCTGTAAACCTCGGTTCTAGGGGATCTGACACCCTCTTATGGCCTTTATGGGTACTATATGCACATGGTGCATATACATACATGCAAAACATTTATACACATAAAATAACAAATAACAGCAGAAAGGTTGAGTACTTAGAAGGCAGTTTGGCCAGATTTACAGAAGCAGACATGTGTTTCCTCCTGTAGAACGGGTCTCAGATCCAATTGGAAGTGGTCTATTACTCCTGGGAGCTGTGCCCCTTGTACGGCAGAGGATGTATCTCTGATGCTCTTGGTCTAGCTCCCAGTGCGTAGAACCCTCATCTAGTGTGTCTTGGGGCCTTCCCCATAGTGATTGTGCCACTATTGCCCTGGGGAGTACGTTTTTGAAAGTCTTAGTCCAATTTTCAATATTAAGTACCTTCCTCTAGTTTGTCTTGGGGCTTTATAGTGTTGTAATCTTTTATACATGTTTTGTGAACTTGAGTAATAGGAAACTATGGTGGGCTTGTGTTAGGGGATTTTTGTCTTGCCTTTACTTCTCTTTACCCCAAGATGTCTTCCACTAGAACTACTAATTTCCAGGGGCTCTATGGAGCCTCTGGCCATCTTTACAAGGATGGGAAGGCTAGCTTTCAACTGAGTACCTCAGGGATTTTGCTTTTAACTATAGATATTGGCACTATTTATGACTTCAGTTATTTAAAAAAGCTTGGAAAGCACTGCTCTAGCTGTGCTCTTACAGGTCGGAAGGGGCCTTCGTGGCTCTCAGGTTCAGTTCTGCCCGTTATGCTTCCCTGGTTGTCCCTTCTTGGGTTTGCTTTAGTACTTCAGAGCAGCGGAAGGGTAAGAGCAGCATGAGAAGCTGGCTCTATCTTCTTGACGAAGCACTAGAATCAGGGGCTCAGTAGTAAAGTACTGGTCAAACTTGCATGTACAAGGACCTCAGTTTGACTGCAGTACTATCAAAAACAAAGCAAAACATTACAGCGGGCTCACACAATGTTGTTTTGACATATTATGAAAAGTTGACATAATTTAACTCGAAAAATAAAATGCTTCTCTTGAAAAATTAGAGATCCTGCCAGCCCTTCACGTCTGCTTTTCTTCACGGTGAGATCAGGTTGCCCCTGGTGCGGTCTGGCTTCCATGTTGTGCTCACTGCCTTGGGCTGCCTCCTGTTGCTGGCTTTGAGGGGCAATGACCCTGTCCTCACACTGCCCTGGCCCTTCCTTATATGTCGTGCAGCTGTAAGCAAAGGGCAAGGATCCTTTTATCCACATTTATAAAAGTTTAAAACAAACCACAGAGTTTGGGGTTCAGAGCCTGCCACTAGCTAGGATAGACCTTGGTGGACAGGGGCTGTGAGTGGCTTGGGTTATAGTTATTTGTTTCTTTAACACACTCCTGTCATGTGTTCTTTTTTGTTTGTTACCTTTTGAAATAGCTCCTTGATATGTAGCCCAAGTTAGCTTTGAATTCAAGATCATCCTGTCCTCAGCCTCCCCATGATGGGAGTACTGGTGGCCATCTGCCTGCTTGGCTAATGAAATGTTATTGGGATGCCTGCTGTGTGCCAGGCTGCAGGCTGCTGAATTCTGATGGCTATCCCGTTGAGGCTGTAGTAGTACCCCAGCCAGGCACAGTCTCCGTCGCCGTGGAGCTTAGCAGCTGCTGGGATTGCTCAAGCTGTTACAAACTATAACTTACAGGCATTTTAACTGTAGAAGGCTGTGGTACCAGGGCACACATGGGACAGCAGGGGGAGATGGGAGAGACACTTAGTGTCTGTGTTTAGCACTGAAGCCCCATTGACCATTTTTTCCTTTGTGTGGATAGGGGAATCGGAATATTGGCACTTTTGGTTCTTTTAGGAAAGCCTTTCATTTATCTACGTTGGCTCAACAGATATCCACTAGGACATTGGGCAGGAGTGTCAGGAAGGGGGATACAAAACAACTGAAATGGTTGTTCTCAGGTAGTTTCGAATCTAGTCGGAGAGATGTGATATTCACTCCAGGAGCTGCTGTGGGCCCAGCTTTCTACAGCTGCTTTAGATACGGAGTCCAGCCTGTGAAGCTATCTTTGGGTGAATAATGCACTAAGCCTTTTGCAAATCTATACTTTTTAATTTGAAATATGTACTAGTTCAATCCTATTGAGACACATAGTAGGTTAAATGAGTCTTTTGAGGACCGTTCTGTGAAAGAAATAACATTTATAGCATTGTCTCCCTGGGAGAAATTCCTTCTATGATACAAATGTCTTCCTGGTAAACACTTGGAGAAGGTGGTAATTCAAGTCAGAGACTTCCTCTTTTACCATGTCCTACTTCCATATTGGTGACATCCATTCTTCTACTCTATATAGATATGGGTTTAATTCAATTCAAGATTCTATTAGCAAGTACTTTCCATCTGACTGCCTACATGTCCTGGTTTGAGAAACATTTCCGACGTTCACCTGGGCTCTAGGCAGAGACGTTAGGAGTGGTTAGCAGAGCCTGTCAAAGACATGGATATTAAGAATGTTTTGTACGTGCTTGACCAAAAAGACTCACCCCCTCTAGCCTAAAAGTGACTGTTTCCTTTTGACTTCTGAAAACCAAAGTCTTAGTCCCAGTCCTTTCTCCACGTCCAGTTTTGTGTTCAGGCACTGTGGGCACCAGCATATGAGGAGGAGAGAACAATGGAGTTGGTGCTGCTCTGTGTTCTCTTTCAGCTGTAGGGACTTTCTGTCAGTAAGGAGGGTGGAGAATATACGAGGCACTGTATTCATTGCTAGGAAGGGAGGACCCCACATGGTACCTAGCACACAGGATCTTCAGGGTTCTTAGACAATGTCCTGAATAAATTCAGCCTCTGAAATTTGCAAGTCTAGAAAGTAGCAAGATTTCAATTCCTTTGGATGCTTTAGATCTGTAATTTTGTATCTATGCTAAGGACCCTGCGTGTTTGTGATAAGAGCTGTCAGGACATCGCTGTATTTTCTGTGCAAAGGCTTCTGGCTAGCTGAAGGCTAATGGATATGTTTCCACTTGTGAAAATGAGAAGAAGTGACTACCAAAGAGCCCAGTCTCGTGGGAAACTGAACGTGTGGGGCCACTGTCTAGCATGGTGACTTTTTGTAGCACCATCCTGAAGCTTGCATTG
>NC_022012.1:16944333-16951534 GCF_000317375.1 Microtus ochrogaster
CCCCCGTTTTAGAGCTGGGTCAGGAAGGGTTTTTTCACAGTGGAAACCATTTTCACTCAATTAATTGGATGAAAACAAAGGCTGGTGCCATGCCCTGTGGTTATTGCTTTACCAGCAGGAGGTGTGGATTGAATTTCAGGCTTCCAGGTCAGCAGGGACACAGGGAGGTGGTTCACAGGGAGGGAGCTGAGTTTGGAAGCATCTTGTAGCCAGCCACCTTTCTGGTGGACTTAATAGTGGATTAAGGCAGAAGACAAGAGGGTGATGGTGGTAGCACAGAACTTCCCTCAGGCTACAGAAGAAATTTGGGGAGCACACTAGCAGAACTCCTAAAAGGTTTTGATCTTCCCTGGTCTTTTAAAAAAAGCAACCAACAAGGCACGCCAATGAGCTGGCAGGCGGGTCTTTTAGTGGGCAGTTACACTCTTAGCTTGCAGTCATTAGCGGGCCTCCCAATGAAGTGTCACTTCTGCCCTCTGCCCCCTGCAGCACTCAGCAGAGTCCCATTCTGCGGCTGAGTAGCATTGCATGTTAAAAAGTTAATTTGTTCTGCATTCCATTAAAATTGCACATTTTCCATGTGCGTTGCTCCTTCCATCTTGCCTAAAACCTATAATTTAGGCTCACACCATGGTGAAGTCTTGAGTAACCTTTTGCCCTTACTGCCTTAATTATCCTCCAGCACATGGGCTCTGTTAGGGGCGTGTGACAGTGGGTGAGCTCTGTGCTAGCTAGTGAAAATGCTGCCACTTAAAAAGAAAAATGTGCTCTCGGAGCTTTAATTAAATTTTTCATCCATAGGGAGATAAAATATAACTTTTTTTCAAGAAAATGGACTTTATAAATGTCTTTTTTTCTTTAAATTGAATAATAATTAAGTAAGTTGATGGAAATGGGAGCTTGTTTAAAAACACCAAGCCATTTTCTTTATGAATGTAATAGTTTTTGAGTTAAATTCACTTTACCTTATTGTATAAATATGCTTAGTGTTTATGATAAATAATGAACATAGAACATCATGAAACCAGATTTTTATTTGGTTACAAATTTGTTGATTTTTTAAAAGTTTTAATTTTGCAAAATTGTGGTGACTGAATAATAAACAGCTTAGAGAATAGAATCTCACAAAGGAGTTCAGTGCCTGAGCTAGCCATCGAGTCCAGTATCAGGCAAGTTCAGCAAGAACAGTGCTGGTAATTATAGATTTTATTCTCAATATCAGAGTATTAGGCCCATAGGGCCTCTCTAAAATTATCTTCGTTAACTTACTTCTTATTGTCACAACAAAGAAAAAAACGTAAGGGTAAGTAAGAGACATGAACAGATACTAAGAGGAGTGGGTATTTTGAGTTCGAAGAGGTCTTGGATATTAATTACTTCATTTAAAGGAGGAAGAGAAAGAAGCCTCAAGTATATAAAGACCTGTCCACAGTCTTCCAACTGCCCGTGGCTGAGATGGGACAAAACCAGAGTCACTGAGGCAGCAGCTCTGAGAGTCACATGCATCTGGGTTTCTCTGACTTACTGCTGCCTGTCTTTGTGGCTGTGGGCAGATTGTTGCAGCCCTGGGAGCTCCATCTGCTCCCCTGTAAGCTGGGGTGCCTTCCCCACTCAGGCACTGATGGCTTCTTCCTATCATCACTCTCTAGAGTTTACGGGCAGGACGCCTGCTATGGCCTCACACTCCTGGGTTCTCCTCACTGTGTTCTGTGTGCAGCTGGGGCGGCTAGAAAGAGGGGAACCTTGCTCAGAAGCTTGCTGCCCCCTCCCTCAGAAGAAATGTTCCGTGGAAAGTTTCCTTGTGAAGCCTCTTTGAGAGATTTATGCGGATTATAAAGTCAAAAGAAGGGGTCATTCCAGAATTTTCTTTCCAGGCATCGAGGCCAAAACATAATTTTAGCAGGTATTTTCTCAGTCGGGATTCTTGCCAATGTCTGTGTCGTTAATGTCCAAGACGGCTGGACTTCCCTGTGTGTGGAGAGTTCCGAGGCAGCACAGCCTGAGCTGGTCCACTGCACTGGTGGTACCGAGGCTTCTCCAGACACGGTTCTGTGAAATCTGGGGCCAACATAAATTCATTTACTTTTCACTGGGAAAACTTCATGCAGAATATTAACTGCAGGTGTTGTGAGGAAGGGGCAACGACTGATAGGTAGGAGATTAAGACCTGAGTGCTGGCACTGGGAAAAACAGGTGGATGTAAGTCACTTGGCTACTTCCCAGTAAACTGTAGAAGAGTCTGCTTCAACCCAGTTAGGATTACAACCCAACAACAAGCAGGTAACCGTTGCTTCCATGCATCAGGGTCAGGTGCATTCTTAGGGTGACTGAAGGTACATCTTTCGGTTTGCTTAGAAGTGATGAGGAAAAACAATACAGCTCTAAATACATTATATGAAACAAATTGATAAAGTTTAAAAATGCTTCCTTTAGCTGGACAGTGGTGGCACATGCCTTTAATCCCAGCACTCGGGAGGCAGAGACAGGCGGATCTCTGTGAGTTCGAGGCCAGCCTGGTCTAGAAGAGCTAGTTCCAGGACAGGAACCAAAAAGCTATGGAGAAACCCTGTCTCGAAAATTAAATAAATAAATAAATAAAACCTATTCTTAAATAAAAAAATAAAAAAATAAAAATGCTTCCTCTACCATATCACAATCAATGAAGTACACAACCATTTTTTTTAACATGTGAACAAATGTTTGGTGTGTGTGTGTTTGTAAAAAAGCATTTTATTAGATAAAATATTGTTAAGGGACCCTGGAAATACGTGAACCTCAAAGAGACCATTTTGTTCACGTGTAGCAGAGATCTAGGCATACTTTATTGATCTTTCTGTGGAGAACATCAGGGAATGTTCCAGTAGAGTGCAGCAGAAGCCAGTGCTTAGAGAACAAACACTCACTTTCCTTAGGCGGCAGTGTGGGGACGTATGGGAACTTCACAGTTAAGAAAACAGTGGAAACATCGGAGGCCTGTGGCGGGCTGTGTGTATATGTGCTGCCGCCTCTGGGGATGCTGGGCCGTCTTTAGGGGCAGCTCTGGTTTACCATGCTGCATAAGAAGGAACGAGGTGTAGCTCCATAGAACATAAAAAATCAGCATGGCATATCTCGACTTATTAAAATACAACTTCCCCAAAACATGAACAGAGAGTTCTATATCAGAAAATACAGATATGGAGAAAGAAATAAAAATTACCCAAATCTTACCACTAATATGACATAATTTCAATTTAGTGTACATACTTCCAAATTTGATAATGTGTGCTATTGTGTATAAAATGTTAGAACAGGAACACTTTTAAGTGGGACCATATGGTATATAGTGCTTGGAGTGTTTTCTCATGAAAATATAAATTATGTCTAAGCTTATAGTACTATAGGTTTAATAACTGTATAGTTATTATGCTTATAAAATCTGTTTCTTCCTCCTGGGACAGTGTATCACACCGTCTCACAGTACACGCAGGCCTTCATTTCACGTGAGGAAATTGCATCTGAGTTCAGACCACTGTAGACTGCATGTGTAGCATGGATTAATTTTCTTTTTTTTTAAATTTATCTATTTATTAAAGATTTCTGTCTCTTCCCCGCCACCGCCTCCCATTTCCCTCCCCCTCCCCCAATCAAGTCCCCCTCCCTCACCCCGCTCCTCAGCCCAAAGAGCAGTCAGGGTTCCCTGCCCTGTGGGAAGTCCAAGGACCACCCACCTCCATCCAGGTCTAGTAAGGTGAGCATCCAAACTGCCTAGGCTCCCAAATGGCAATGGATTAATTTTCATCATTGCAGATCAACTGATTTTTTTTCCTTTGTTGGTAATTTACTTGGAGAAGCTTGTCTTTTTAGCTTCTCACTCACATTTTTTTTTTTTAAAGAGAGGGAATAGGGTTTGTGAACAGTATGTGGTTGCATAGTGATGATAGTTAAAATCCTTGGAACTGTGGAAAAATACTTGTTAAGCAAGAAAATAGATGCTCAAGCTTTCTTACTTTCCGTCTACCAGAATTTGGTTACTTTTGATTATTTTACTTAAATTCATGCTTTAAACATATAGTAATTGTTAAAATACACAGTATGCATATATAAAATTCTCAAATTATTAAAAATACTATATAAGAGAATAATATTTTTGTGTTATGATAATTTAAGAAAAAAGCATAAAGGCCTGGAGAATGACTTAGTGATGTCAGCCCATTCTGCTCCTTCAGAAGTTCCAAGTTTGATTCCCAGCACTCATATTGGAAAACTTATGATTACCTTAACTGCAGCTCCAGGGATCCAACACCTTTCCTGGCCTCCAAGAAACATATGAAAGACTCTACAAACACATATACGTAGATAAAAGAAAAATCAGTTTTCAAGAAAGAAAAGAGTTAAATTATTTTATTTGGCTTTCAACAAAGACAAAAGAACTGATTGCCAGAGAAGCTTATCAGTTTGTATAAAAATGTTGTTAATGGGCATTCGGTTTGTGTATTATAGTGTCTGCCTGAGTATGGTTGGCACAGGAATGCCTCTGAGAAATCCTACTCAGGGTAACCGAGGAGTTGACTCTTCCATTAGAAGTGAGTGCCACTTCCTAGTCAGCTAAGACAGTGACCACAGTGAGGGTCCTGAGCCAAGCGGGAAGACATAGACAGGTTGGAGAGAGGGTGGAAGCTACAGGTGACAAACACGTGTGCACCCATCGCCTGCTGACCATCGGCCTTCAGGACTTGGCCTGTAGAAACATGTAGGGGTGGGGGGTGGGGAGTGTTGGTGTGGAGTCAGGGTCCTCATTGGGCTCACTCTGCTTACTTAGTAGGACCTAACATTGTTTGAAGCAAGTGAGGGATCTTACAAATGGAGGAGCCAAAAAAGCATAAAAACACCTTGCATTCTTTCCTAAGTTGATAAACTTCAAAACCTGAAGAAGCTTCAGAAAATAACTTAAAAGGCCTAGAGACAGCAAATTTACAAGCGCGTGTACCCCAGAGCACTGGGGGACTAGCGAGTGTCTGTTCTCCTTTTCAAGGGTGAATTAGGTTTCCCTCAAGCCATTGAGATGGGGTAAGCAGCCACCAGAGGGCAGCCACGATCAGAGAAAAGCTCAATGGCCCTTGGAGAGTCTGAATTCTAGCTAGAACAGGTTAGGCAGTGGGAAGGTGCAAAGGACACTTCAACTAAGGCAGATACAATGAAAGGGAAGTCTCAGAATTCATAGAACTTGGGGCTAACTTCTTATATGGGATATATTTTGTTTCCAGCTATTGACTGGCTGTTTTGCTGTGCTTGTGTTCTGAAGGCCGCAGCAGCACTGGCTTGCTCAGATGTTAAGTAAGGTTGACTTTGATTTTATTTCAACATTTTGTACCTGTGTATTTCATATAAGTGGATACTTTTATCTTGGAAAATTCTATCTTTTCTGTTCCTGAAGGATAACTTTAAAAAGGGATATATTCAGATATGTGTATGCGCAAACACATCCATGCCTTGAAATAACAATTGCTGAAAACAGAGACCAGGATCTGGAGGAGAATGGAGACAAGGGTGTGGAAGGGTTTGAAGGGAGGAACGAGAAGGGAAAACATAATTAAATTACCGTCTCAAAAAAAAAAATCCTCAAACAACAAAAAGTGATATATTCAGGAACATAGAAAAACTACTTGGTTTATAATTTCAGAACAACTGAGAAACCCCTGTTCTCCATTCTTCCAAAACCAGAGCCCATCAGGTTCCCCAGAGCAGTTCCTGCTACCGGCTTTGGTGCTTCTTGAAGGTGCACACTCCTTGCATTAGTGGCTTTTGTGTTGCTCTGAGGTTTCCTCTAGAGAAGAACATTAAAAAATACAAACTCCTGAGTTCAACTAACTTCAAGAGAGAAGAGAAATGCTTTTTAAGTTTCTTTTGTAATTCTGATGAAAGATTCAGAAAAATGTCTGACAACCGTCTCCTTGTAACTTGTAAAAACAGCATTAATGAGAAAATTTCTCAGAAAAGAAAAAGGCTCAATTAAGTGTTTGCTGTACGAACATGAGGACCCGACTTTGAGTCTGTAGCAGCCACACAGTAGCTGGGCATTGCTGGGCATTGCGGCCTGGTCTTATGACCCTGGTGGAAAGGGAGTCAGAGAGAGGAGTCCTCGGCTTGCTGGCTAGCTAGTCTAGCCAGTCCATGAACTATAGGTTCAGTGGAGACCCTGCCTCAAAAATTAGAACCACTGGCTTAGTCACCTGTACACATGCACACACCCATGCACGCCGATACACGTGCAGACACATGCACGCGCATGCGCACATGATGTGCACTTGTATGTGTATGTGAAACTGGTATTTAAAAACACCTAAATGGTCTATGAAACAAGGTTTTAGAGAGTCATTTTCATGCAATTTCATAGAAAACTTTCATATGTATGACATATTTTCATGGAGTTTATTGTATGTTTATTTTTCTCTCTTCTCATTTTGAAAAGGTCTTGAGAAGGAAACATAAAATTGTAACATTTGTCTTTAGCTTTTGATTGTGGAATTGTACTTTCTTGCTCCATTGCTAAGAAGGTGTAGCACGCCAGAGCAGCGCATAGTTCTGGGTCATGATTGGACAACGGAGATTGGTCACTGAGAGTGAATACTCACCATCAGGTAATGGAAGTACCAGAGCAGTGTGGAGGGTTGAATATCAGTGCACTGTGTGCTCTTCAATCTTTGCGCTACACAGACAAGAAACTGAGTAGCAAGGAACCATAGATGCCCAGGGCATTCTGCAGATGTTATGCACTAGACTGCTGTCATTTCCCTGTCTTTTTCTTACCCTTGTGCTGTGACTGAAGAAGTAGCCTTCCTTTTCTTTCCCACGGACATAGAGATGGATTATAGAGACAGTTGCTTTCTTCCTACCTAGCTGTCACTTTGTCTAGGGCATTGCCATTGGTTCTTCCAAACTGCCACAGTTTGGAGAGAGTTGGAGTAGGTGACAGGCTCCTGAGTGGAAATGGACAGGAACTTTCCTGCCAGGCCAACCTTCCTCATCAGGCTCAGGGACTGAAGGCACTGGCCGAGGGAGTCGGGAAGAAATGAGAAATAAGAAAACTCTTAGCCGGGCGATGGTGGCGCACGCCTTTAATCCCAGCACTCGGGAGGTAGAGGCAGGCCGATCTCTGTGAGTTCGAGACCAGCCTGGTCTACAGAGCTAGTTCCAGGACAGGCTCCAAAGCCACAGAGAA
>NC_022012.1:16951634-16972189 GCF_000317375.1 Microtus ochrogaster
AAAAAAAAACAACAACAACAACAAAAAAAAAAACCAAAACTTTTTCAGGGCCTATGTAAGCTCCCTTGACATTGACTTTTCTTGGAACAGCAAAGCTGGCTGAAATGAATCGCTAAGCCAGTGTCTTTTGCCACCTACATCTAAGACCTAGCTTGACCTTCGTTGGCAGCCTGCTGTAGGAGGGAAATCTCACAAGAGTATGAGCTCAGGGACTCCGAACTCTTTTAAATAAATGTGGATCTAATTTTTTGGTGTTAAGAAAACAAAAAGGAAGATTTGCTGTAGGTAACATTTATCAAACTTCGACTAAAGTAAACCCAGAGATTTATATGGTCCAGTTTGTAGAGAAAAACATTGGCATGAGGAGAACGGAAAACATTGCATGTAGGAAAATGTAGGAGAGAATTCGAGAAGGAAACATCACTAGTCATGACCCAATGTTGCTGCAGCCGTACCAGCTTGCTTACAATAGGAATTCAGTGTGCTACAAAGAGGGTTCTGTGAATGCCCCGTGAACAAAATGGCCGATCCTTACAATCGTTGCTGTTTTCTGAGCTCGCACGGGGTGCCAGCTAGCCCTAAGTACACTGCTCACATTATCTCTAGGATTTTTAAGGATCTCCAGTGCAGAGAGGATCGCCAGCTTTTCCCCTTCAATAATTTAAGACTTTAAAAAGCATTCCTTTTTCTGAATACTTCCCTGTAAAGTTTAGATTTTTAGGGAATAAATGGGAAAATATTAGTTAGCTTTGTGCAAGGAGAATGATGGGATTGGGCTCATGATACAAACTCTCCCCAAATTTCCCAACCTGTGGTCCAAGGAATATTCCTCCGGGAGATATTAATAGGTGTTCTGTGAAAAGCAGGGTTTGAAACCGTGCATCATGTATCCTGCTGAATGAGAGTGTCTAAGTCACTGAACTTTTAAAGGCACTGGGAAATTCTGTTCTCAAGAAACAGTAAAAAGCCATGTTGACTATTTTCCTAGTGTATCTAAACATGGAACACTGTGCATCTGTTCTCAGGCTTGTGTGGGTGGCTGCGTGTGTGCACTTGTGCATGTGTGCATGTGTGATTGGGAGATGGGAGCCCAGCCCATGTTGCCTTGTTGGCACCACAAAATAGGCTGGGTGTTTTCTGTCCCTGCTGTGAGCAGAGGCACTGACTACATTTTCTAGACCTTTTTACGGATGGCTATGGCAAATAGTTTTGAATGGTCGTGTCAGTGTCTGCTAGCAGGAAAAGATGGGCTCTTCATGGTCTGTTCTCATTAAGGTCATTATTTCTCTTCTGGGACAAAACCTGGCCATACTGACCGACCATCATAAAACACTGTTTCCTGAGCTCAGGTCCTCCAGGTGCAGCACAACCCTCCAGCTGTGTGCAGATGTGACTTCGGGTCTCTTGGATCACTTGTTAGAAGGCGAGCCTAGGAAGCTAGCATACATGTTGACCTTATGGTAGTGCAGTCCATTGCCTCCATTCAGGAGCCGTGACTCTTTCAGGCAACAGTGAAACTATTGCAATGGATTTGTTTACACACAAATACAGTGAAGTCATAAACTTCACAACTTCTGACTTGGGAACAGCTAAACTGTGTTCTTGGAGGTAAACGAGTCATGTCTCCAGAGTCCAGCTGCTCCCGACTAAGTAAGCTAGGATGAGGGAAGGGTTGAGAGGCTGGGAAGGTTCAGTGATAACTCCGATCTCAGACACCTTCCTAAATGTTCTTAGGAGTTTGCTTCCTGCCTGGGGCTGATCTAGGCAGCTTTGTCTCTTGCTGTCTTCTGCTGCTGTTCTGTTCTCCCTGGCGTGAAGTTTGTTTCTGTAGTGAAGCAAATGGCGTGGCTATGTGTGCTGCGGCACGAACGTCTCCTCAGAGGAGGAGTGGAGGACGTGCTGGTCTTCAGTTCTGCACGTAGGACCTGCTAGAACTTTCAGGCTTTTAGATGTAACCACGTCTCTCAAGCTTTCGGCACAATCTCACATTTATGTATGAAGAAGCTGGGATTCTGGCGGGTGTTTGATACTCAGTTGCCTCTGTAGGCACTCACCGACTTTCTGACCTTAGTTGCTGTGCTAAGCAGAGGCTGTTTTCTTATTTAACCTCCATAATGTGTCACTGGAGTGTTCTTCTTCTTCTTTTTTTTTTCCCCAAGGAAGCCACAGATTAGAGTTAGAGAAGTCTCCCCATGTCGCATAATTAGCTAAGCTATTGAATGCTATTACGTGTTTGTGATTTCAATACTAGGTTCCTACCACTTTATGGTGCTGATGACACTGCTTGACCATGGCTTAGGATGACCCTGTAGTCCAAAATAGGCACTTCGGAATGGAAAAGGGAAAACATGAAGAATCATTAGTTAATATATTAAAAATTGCACCGGGACAGCAGCTTCAAGCCCAGACTGTCCTGGAAGGATGTGGTTGCCCTGCTATATGCCTGAAGCACTCACAGGAACACTTGGCTAGACTTCAGTCCTGTTTGCTCTACCCATTTTTGACATGTGTGGTTCTATGCTATTATCTCCCATTGAGTCAATATGTTGAACTCAAGTGGCTTTAAATATTTATTGTGCTTTTAAAAGTGTCTTATTGCCGGGCTGCCCCGCCCCGCCCGAGAGTTCCAGTAGAGGTAAGTGGGTTCCTGCACATCCTTTTCTCACACCTCAGTGTCTTGGGGTTTTTCTAGAATTTAGTGCAGTCCAAAGTACAGAGAGTATTTATGAATTTTTAAAGCAAGCCAGGAGAGAATTATTTTCCTTCTTCCTCCACCCTCACAAACTGAGGAAGATGATTGATGTGGCCTTATAGGATCCACATTCCTCATGTAAATGAAACCCAGCCGAGAACGGAAACCGGCAACACTGCCCTGTTCTCCCACTGTCAGCTGGCAAAGGATGTTCGCTTTCTTTGACATCACTTCACTGGGAGTGATGACAGACAGAGCCAGCTCCATATACAGGCTGTAACAGCCGCAGTATTTTCCCTGTGGTTTGTATACAGCTGTTTAATTAGCTCTAGAGGGTATTGTAATCGCTTCAGTTGATTTTTCCAGTTGTGCTATTTGCTAGAGATTTTGTTCACTTCGGTGTTAGGCCAGCTTTGTAAACGCCCTTCACACGTTTCCATAATGATATAACTTTAAAGATTGTAGTCTATAAACCGACTTTGTGGTCAAATAATGTACCTTTTGGAGAGCAACAATCCACTCACAGGATGTTAAAGACTAGGAGGAAGGCTGGAAAACACTCACCTTTGCGTCGGCCAACACATCCCAAAGTTTTCAGCATTTCCCCCTCCCTCCTCCTTTTGGTGCCTGTATTGTCTGGGCACATGTAGAGGTGTGTCTACAGGGGTTATAAAAAATGCCATCCTTGCTCTCAGCTATGTCCTCACCTGTCATAGCTTTGTGTTGGGTTTGCAGTCCTCTTCTGAGTGGTTTTTACCTGGGGCTGCAAAATCAGTCAAGCTGTTGATTATCCTCCAGGTCATTGGTCTCTGTGTCCTGCCTGCTGCACGTGGCTTCCCTTCTCACTCTGTTCATCTCAATGTTTGTATCACTTTTATTTATTAATTTATTTTATTCTGGAACAATGAAAGCATCCAAGGCTATGACTTTGTCACGGAGTACAGCTTAATCTATAAACCATCCTCAGGTTTGGAGCCTCTGGCCTGAGAGACAGGTAGACGTTTACCAGGACCTGGCATTGCTCTAAGATGTTGAACCTTGACTCTGTTATTCTAAAGAGGGGCTACTACTGATACGTACCCTTCCAGTTTTAAAAAGAAATAAATTGAGCTAAATTTTCTCTTTAAAAGTGATCACAGAAAACTTAGATGGTAAATTAGATGTTGATCAACAGATGGCATCCCATTTTTTATGATCTCATGAGTATTCTGTACTTTATAAAATTGGAACTGGACAGATGGCTTGGTTAGTAAGATACCTGTTATACAGGCATGGGGTCCTGAGTTCAGATCTCCAGCATAGAAGCTGGATAGAGGCTGGAAGGATGGCTCACCAGTTAAGAGTGCGTGCTGTTCTTGTAGAGGACCTGAGTTGGGTTTTCAGAACTCAGGTTAAACAGCTCACAACTGTTTCTAACTCCAGCCTTAGGGGATCTGACACCTTCTTTTGGTCTCTGCGGTACCTGTATTTACATGCAGATATCCCCACACAGGCACACAAACATATACATAATTTAAAGCAAAATAAATAGTTTCTAAGAACTGGATTTATTATACAAGTATATAATCCTAGAGCTGAGAGGTGGAAACAGGAGGATTCCCAGGGCTTGCTAGCTAGCTAGTCTAGCTGAACTGGTGATGTCTATGTTAGTGAAAGACCCTGTTTCAAAAAATAGGGTCAACTGAATGAAGTAGATACTATATGCTGACCTCTAGCCTACACGTGCAGACACAGACTGACTGACAGATAGACATAAACACACCTTTTGAGACATGGGCCAGACTGGCTTTGATGTTGATCTGCCTGCCTCAGCCTCCTGAGTATTGGGATTATAGTTGTATAGTTCATAATGAGCGCGCTTCACCATGAGACAAGAGCTCCTTGGCACGAAGTCAGGTAAAAAGCTGCTCTACAATGGTTCTCCTGCAAGGACATGGGGTCCTCGGAGCCTGAAGAGACCAAGGTAAGCCCTGTGTGCTCAGTAGGAAGGACTCTGGTGTGCCATGACTCAGCACTGATTTGTAACTGGGCGTCTCTTCTTGAGATTGAAGGGGACTTAGCGTTGAGTGAAGATCAAACAAAGCAGCACTTTACAGTGGGGTTCGCTGCGGCTTTGTCCTCAAGGTGATTGACAAACCACAGAAATACACTCTCCCTCTGGTCTGTCAAGTGCTTAGACAGAATCATTTTTCTCAAGTTGCTTTCAGAAATTTGACTTTTGCAGTGTGGTTGTGTATAATGTGATTTTACATATCTTCTTTTAAAAAATTCTCTATATATCTTCTTTTATGAATAAACCTAAAAGATTCCTTAGAAGACCAGCTGACACCATTCACATCCAGGTCAGGCTCAAGTTTGAAACCATCAGTACAGTGTTTTATCTCCTTTCTTTATTGTTTTCTCAGAAATAATTTAATAGAGAAAATGGGAAAATCAAGTTAATTTTATTATACCACGGAAGAAGATATGGACTGAAAATGACATCGCCTATAATTAGGTCAATGGGGCCCTGCCATGAGCATCCCCAAACAAGGCCCGTCTCGTGTTAGCATGCTTTTCTTGTTTCTGAGTCACTCTTCTGCTGTATCCTTTGTAGAACATTTGCACTAAGAATTTCCCTCACAGGATTTCAGAGTCAAAGAGCCTTTTACCCACGGGGCCCCTTTCTCTCTCATTCTCTCCCGAGGCTCTGATGTGTTCTATAATTCTAGCCCTTGGTTGAAAAGGAGCTGCTGTGTGTGACTAAGAGGGCTTGCAGGTTCCTTGAAGCATGTTTCATCAATCACCTTCCCAGCACACCGAGAGTCTCTCTAGAAACTGGGTCATCTCCACATTCCATACTAGCAGGTCCTTGATTGGGCTGCAGATCATGCTGCTGTATTTGCTTTGTTTTGTTGTTTGTTTGCTTGTTCTGTTTCAGCATAATTCATATAATTTTGTACAAATTACAGAGATGGTAATTAAACAGTTGGGTTTTCTAACATCACAGATTTTATTGAAGGGGATACCGTAGGTACACAAAAAGGCACTTGAAGTCATCAGAAACTTGCTGTCAATCAGCCACAGGCCAGTGCCTTTCCTATGGCACTAGCAGGCTCCTTCTGGCAGACCTGTCACGGCCCTCCCACACCCTGGTAGACTGGGTCATAGGAAGATGGCTGTTTTGTGCTTGCATTTGAAATGTCCTTTGTTTTTACTCTGGGCATTTGTTTTCCATCAGCTTGTAATGTGGTCCCATTGATTGGTGCAAGTAATGTATTATTCATGCACTCTGGTTCATTCCATTAGTGCTATCAGCCTTAGTGTTCAGTCTGAAGCGATACAATTATGTCAGGAACTCTCTGTCCCAGCTTGTCCTGCTTGCATTTGTTTCATATTTATAGAAAAGATTTCTTGTAGAGTAGATCTTTTAATTTTATTGATGCCAACTAGAATGAAATCATTTGATATGAGACTGATGTAAACATTATCTTTTAAGTAATTTTATAATTTACAAATACTATTGTACACAATTTGAAAAAAATTGGCACGCACAAAATTTGGAATTATGAGGAGGAAAATAAAACTACCTGGAATTTTTATGACTGATTAACATGTTCTTCTAGTCTTCTGAAAAGTTTTAGGGAAAGTAAGTTTATGTTGTATATACAGTTTAAATACAAGTATTATAGTGTATATATTGCCATATTACATTTTTAAAATTAGGTTTTTAATGTATGCATGACAATTGTTTATTTTCAACTATTTATTTTCTTTTATTTATTTATTGAGAATTTTATATATGATGAATGCCGTATTTCCTTCTTTTCTGTTCTTCTTGTCCTTCCTCCAACTCTTCCTCCATTGCCCTGTGCTCCTCTAATTCATCACTTCTTATTCTTTGTATTATTTATAAATACCACCTGCTGAGTTCATTTAGTGCTGCTCCCATGCACAAGAGTTCAGAACTGATTGCTTGGGATTGGGATAGCCTATGAGGGAGATCATCCTAGAGAAGATTAATTCTCCCTCTTTCAGTAAGTAGCCTTTAATTCCCTACAGGAATTATCACCAAGGAGTGGCGTCTTGTGAGATTCCGTCCACCCAAGTTGGCATGGCAGTTGGTCTCAGCATTGTTCAGATCCTGTAGACAGTCATGTTGTTGAGATTCATTTTATAGATACAACTTCCCTGTCATACATAGAAGACACTATCTTTCAGCAGACGTCTTCATATCCGGGTTCTTAAAATCTTTCTGGCCCCTCTGTTGCAATGATCCTGAGCCTTAAGTGTAGGAAGTGTGTTGAGGATTTATCAGCTGAGGATGGATACCATGGTCAGTTGTTCTCTGCATTTTGACCAGTTGTAGAGTTTGGTGATAGTCTTTCTCTGATGGAAAAGAAGCTTCTTTAATGAGGTGTGAGAGTTAGACTTATCTGTGGATGTTTAGAATGCAGTTAATTTATACACTAGTTTGTGAAAGTGATAGTTGTAAGTTTTTCTCTTGGGACAGTGGCCTCACCAGCCATGGGTAGTTGTCTGGGTTTACATGGGCATGGAATCCCTCCTGTTGAGTGATCTTTAAATCCAATTAGGTGATTGTTGGTTACCCCAGGACATAAGTGCCACTATTGCACTTTTGGGGATATCTTACCATTCAACTCATTGTTGTGATTCACAGACTTTATAGGTGGTTAGGACAACTGATTGCCTTTCTCTCTTGGAGCAGCATATCTCCTTCTGGTACTGTGAGAGCTGCTTACAGATTAAGTTCAGCTGCATTCCTCCAAGTCCTATGTTAGAAAACCTTCAGTTTTAGGGAGGCAAAGAAGGGCAATGACAATAGCCTTTATTGATTTTGGGGTCTCTTGGACTTTCCTGATCAATACCTCAAAAGGAGATTCCTATGCCTGGCATTGGGATTTTTGTTAGTCTGTGGCATATATGTGTGTACAAACACGCACACACACATGTATGCACGTACACATTATTTTCAATTACATTCTGCTGTTGGTTTGTTTTATAACTAATATTCACTTCTTTCTTTAAAACTCTATGTTCATATTGCTAATGATTTCTTTAGGATAGATTTCTAGAAATAAAGTTATTAGATCAAATAGTATAGAACTTATAAAATTCATCCTGTATATTACTAAACAACTTTTCAAACACTGAGCCAATACTTTCTATTTGGTTTAAAAAATATACTTTTCAGATTTTAGCTAATATTGCTGTGGTCATTTTTGTTTTTGTTTTGCATATGTTTTCATTTCAATGATATATTTGTATAGAAAAATTTTTCTGCTAAAACAACCAGAGCACTTTGGGGAGCAGTCCCTAACAGCTGCCTGATGCTTGGGGACCATCCTTTCTTAGCACGTAATTTTTGACAGCTTAAATTGCTAAATCCTCTTAGGCCTGTAATTTGGAGGTGGTGTAGATCTGAGCATCTGCCATGGAAAAGGGGAATCTGCTGTCTGCTGCTTCAGAAGCGATTACTGAGCCTGCATTATGTTTTAGCTCATTTGCCGGACTCTTCCATGACCTAGATTTTTATTTATAATCATGGCAGAATTAATAGAGTGCTTGATTAGACTAATCTAATCAAACAGGTTATATTTGGAATGACAAGTCTGCCCTTTTACTTACTGGATCTGAAGTAATGAAGTCTGAAAACGTTCAGTGATGGCTGTGAGCAGTGCAGCTTAAACTCAATGCATGATTCTAGCTCTGACTGGAAATACCGAGCTCAAAGGAGACATTTTAACCACAGTATGGTAACTCTCTTTCTTTCTTTCTTCCTTCCTTCCTTCCTTCCTTCCTTCCTTCCTTCCTTCCTTCCTTCCTTCCTTCCTCCCTCCCTCCCTCCCTCCCTCTTTCTTTCTTTCTTTCTTTCTTTCTTTCTTTCTTTCTTTCTTTCATCATTCTGTTACAAGTTAATAAAAATTAATAAATTTCACCTCCCCTTAAAATGACAAGTGATGTTTACTGACAAATGAAGCAAATGATGATTTTTAATGTTTTAACTCCATTAATTAATTTTAACTATCTATAAATTTTTCTTTAAAAAAACTGCATGAAGAAGAGACTTTTCTTCTTCTGTCCTACTTGGTAGAAGCAGTACCTTCATACTGCAGTCTGAAAGGTCACCTGATGGTCCTTCTACATGAGCGCATCTCGTGAGGTCCTGAGTCTGTGGAACTGTAGTAATGATGGAGGGAAGGACACACCAGCAATCATCAGAGGGCAGAGTCACTTAAAAATGCCGTTAGTTCAGAGAAAGAATGGTCCTTTCTTTTAAGTCTGTGGTGTTTTGGATCCCCAGTTTACTCATCTGAGAATGACGGGCTCTCAGAAATAATTGATGAAGCTATGAGTGGCGTGTTACAGAACGTCCTTAATACATGTTCTCCTTTGGCCCTGGTGGAAGATGAGGACTGGGCAAAGGACTTTACCGAAAGAAACCGAATCCATTAAGCGCTCACCACTGAGAAAAGTGCTGTTTTCACAAAGGTTTTTACCCTTCCTTGCAGTAGAGACACAGCAGTAGACACTGAGCTAAGTGCCATACTTTGTTGATAACATCTTGTGTTTGCAATTGTTTGACCATTGTGCAGGACTCACAAATATTATTTACAAAATAGCACTGCATGTTCACTGTTGTGATGTTTTTCTTTTCCTTTTCAAAAATTTATTTATATACTTCTATCTTTATGTTTTTTGCCTGCATATATGTCTGTGTGAGGGTGTTGGACCCTGAAGTTACAGTCAGCTGTGTGATGGAGGATTCTCCTCTGTAGAATGTGAATATCATTGGTTAATAAAGGAACTGCTTTGGGCCTATAGCAGAGCTATAGGGGAACAGAGCTAGGCAGGGAAAGGTCCTTTTACAACAGCTGCGAGCTGCCATGTGGGTGCTGGGAATTAAACCTGGGTCCTCTGGAAGAGCAGTCAGTGCTCTTAACCACTGAGCCATCTCTCCAGCCCGGAGATGTTTTTCATAAATTTGGTAAATTGGTTCCAAGAGTACTAGGTGTGTTCTAGATTCGGGAGGTTTGTCTGCTCATCGCTGTGGAGTGTGTTGGGTTGGCAGTGCCAACGGTTTACTCTCAGCAGCCTTACTAGTTTTCTATACAGAGAGTTTATGTAAAGCTTTAAATGCATTTTGAAGACATATGAGCCTTGGCTTTCAGGGATTGCTGTCCTGAAGCTGGGGCTACCACCCTTTGGGGTCCCCTGGGGGAAGTGATTATGGTTTCCTTCCCCCACAGCCTTTCTGCTGTTTTAACTGAGCCTAGAGATGTGGGACTCTATAGCTAAAACATGCCATTAATATTTTTATCCATATGAATCTGGATCATATTTTATACTACGAAATATTGTAGTATACTTGAAGATGCTCTCCAATTAAAATTTTTGTTTTGTTACTATTATGATTGGCATAATAGTCTTTTGATTAATTACTATGCCATCTTTGACTCTTCTCACACAATCAGAAAGTAAGTTTCCTAAGAATTCCATACTTGACACTTCTAATTATATGATTCATAATCTCAAGTTCTCATGTGATAGTGAAGAAGAACATTTTTTTTTCAAATCCGAACCAACAGTGCCAGATTTGCTGATGTTACTCAAGATCTATCTTTGTGGTGACTGCTCCAGCACCTGCCTCTGGCTGAAGCTAGGCTGTCCTCACTGCTACGGCAGCCTTGTAGGTTAGTCTTTACCAGCGGAGCATTCAGAGGGTTTGCTTTACATGATCTCATTGCTTATCAGATGTTATTGTTTGGTTTACAGAACAGTGAACTGTTGAAAAGGAGGACACCTTTCTCTTTAATGACAACCATTAGTGTGTGTCGCCATTGTTAAAAAGTAACAGATAAATGTTTTTCAAGCTATCTTTAACTGATTTAAACATGGAATATTATATAACATGTTCAGGCCATAACGCATCAGTGGTTGAAGGTTATTTCTGTGTAATTTGACTTGTCACTATGACTTGATTTATATTTATCATGAATTTTGGTGGTAAGATTTTGTACACAAGTGAGGACATTTGGATATGATTCAAAATGTTGTATTAATAAAAGAAAAACTTAGCCCACAGCCTTCAACATGCCTTGGAATCTATCTCTGTCCTCATGATGGCTCAGCTTTTGAACCATCTCCGATGTTAAAATTGTGCCTAGAAGGAAGGTCAGAAGTTGCCTGGTTCCTGTCTATTTCTCTTAAGTTGAGTGAGGATAAGTGGGAATTTGCCTTAGTGCTAACCTTTCTAACAGGGTTTACTCTTGGTGACAGGCCAACCAGCCGACCTCAGCTCCATGCCTATCTTCTTCCAAATGGTGATTGAGACCACTCATGAAATGAACCTAAGTGCTAATCCAGCTAACCCAAGAGCATTTTCATTGGGCAATCAGAGAAATGCAGAGTACTATCTGCTAGAAAAGAATTATTTTCCATATCTCTGGGAAAGTTAATTTTAGTTTCACATAAATTCTTTATCTGGAAAAATGATTGATCTATAGTCAAGAAGTGAGTATTTCTTGACCAGCAGTGTTCGTATGTTTTCAGTGTGTCTTTCGAAGACCAGCAGTGTTCGTGTGTTTTTAGTGTGTCTTTCGAAGTCCAACAGTGTTCATATGTTTTTAGTGTCTTTCGAAGTCCAACAGTGTTCATATGCTTTTAGTATGTCTTTCAAAGGCCAGCAGTGTTCATATGTTTTTAGTGTATTTTTAAAAGTAGCAGTGTTCATATGTTTTTAGTGTGTCTTTAGAAGGTCAGCAGTTTTCATATGTTTTTAGTGTGTCTTTCAAAGGCCAGAAGTGTTTATATGTTTTTAGTCTGTCTTTAGAAATGACTTTTTCACTTAACAAAGAAAACATTCAGAAACTACTTTCGTTAGATGTATTAGGTTCTAAAATATGCAAATGATAAAGGCACGTTATCAATTTTAATCTACTGACAGTAAAATATTAGTATCTATTGAATATAATATAAAATGACAAAACTGTGTTGTGGTAAGTGCCACAATAAGCATATTGTATGGTTTTGTGTTTTCAAATAGCACAGAAATAAACTGATTATCTATATATACAATTTTTAATTGAATCCTTACTTCACACCATAAACAAAAAGAAATTTTAAGTAAATTGACTACCGGAATAAGAAAGGCATAGCTTTTATAAGAATAAAGGAGAGCCTGTGCTAAAATCCTTGGGGTGAGGAAAGACTTTTAATCAAATTATAAAGAGCACAAACTCACAGAATTAAAATGTGATACATTTGATTAAAGCAAAACATAATTTTGCACATTGAAGGAAACTACAAGCGAATGAGATAGGGTGTCTATTTTTATTTCATCCTAACAGCAAAGGAGTGTGGCTGCCCCATAGTCAGGGAACTCTAGCAGGAGAGTCAGGCAGTGGGCATGCATGGAAAGTCCTCAAAGAGAAAGTAGAAATAGCTCAAAACAATGAGCAAGAAAACCAGAAATAGAAACAAATAGTGGAATTCCATTTTCTAAGTATCAGACAAAGAACAGGAGAAGAAAAGGCCCGGGTGGGTGGTTTCTCAGCAAGTGTGCTGTGCAATGGGAGCCTTGAGGGTACTCATGAGAGCGCAGGTCAGGATGGTCCTGGAGAGAAGCTCAAGGAGCAGCCTGGGCAGCGTATATTAGTCTATCCTCCCGAAGCCCCATACAGGGAGGAAACAAACAGAAGCGTTGATGTTCATTTTCAAGGCAGGTTCATTTGCTTGTACACTGCTGTTTCTGTGTCTGTTGTTGTAGTATTAGGAGCGGCGGGCTGCTTCCCGCCACCCGGCAGCCATCACGGCTAGCTTTGCCCGAAATAATTACACGGACACTGTATTCTTTTAATCACTGCTTGGCTCTTTAGCTTCTCGGCTAACTCTCGCACCTGGACTAACCCATTTCCAATCATGTGTGTCGCACCCCAAGGTGCGCTTACCGGGAAGATTCTAGCCTACGTCCATCCTGGGTCGGAGCTTCATCGCGTGTGCCTCAGAGCGTGTGCGGGCTCTCGCCTCTGCCCGCAAGAGAGGAGCATCGTGTCTCTCTGAGAGGAGAGCTGTGGAGTCTGACCTCACTTCCTCTTCCGCCCAGCATTCTGCTCCGTTCACTCCGGAGCTCTGCTCTCTGAGAGGAGAGCTGTGGAGTCTGACCTCACTTCCTCTTCCGCCCAGCATTCTGCTCCGTTCACTCCTCCCCCTACGTTCTAACCTATCAGGGCAAGCAGCTTCTTTATTTAATTAACCAATGGCCTTCCTCCATCATGTTGTCAGGACCAGAGCTGCCCTGGAAAGCAGTCGCTTTGGCCTGCATTTCTAACATTTGGTTATTGCTCACAGCATTTGGTCACTCTGTCAGTGTCCTGACAGGCAAGTCACTAAGAACAGAAACAGAGCTTTAAATTTTTGGATTCATTTACATCCAAAATACTTGTACTCTTAAGATTAGACCTCAGGACCTGCTAGGCCTGGTCTTGGTATCCTCTCCTCCCTGAGCCAGTGGGGAAAGACTGTTTCACCCTCTCCTGCCACCAGAGCTCAGTTATTCATATATTCATTATTCCATTTTCAAATCCATGTATTTCCTCCCAGAACGTTCTCTTAACTGCTCTAGAGTGATGGTTTTGTTCTTGTTGCCTGAGTTCTTGTCAGGTGCATCTGTCTGGGCTCCATAGGTTCCATCCTTCAGGAGAAATGCCAGCTCATGTTTGCTGTGCTGCCCCTGACTTGGCAGATTTCCAGCTTCCCTCCTGGCTTTCAGACAGAGTTGAAGCATCCTTGTCTCCACAAGGCTGTGCCATGCCCACTTGTCATCTTTAAGGGGCTTCCCTAGCTGTCCTGGGACTTGGGCCCGAAGAACTGACTGCGAGGTCAGTAAGACATTTGGCTTTTGCATGAGCTTCTTGTGTATCGCATTCCAGGGAAATTTAACAATATTTTTGGTGATATAGTTTAAAAAAAGGGGGAGGGGGAGACTTCAGAACTAGTCATTTCTAGTTAGATGATCTTGGAAAGTCTCACAAAACACTTGAACTTGGGATGTCTGTTTCATAAGAACTCTATGTTATAGTTTCGTCCAGGGTGGAAAGAAAGCAGGCAGAATTGTGTCGCTTACTCTCTGTGAGAAGACTGTCGATAAACGCCCACTTACACACGAGTATGTTCATGGTGTCTAACATTCTTTTAGTGCTCTTCATTTTATAGCTACATGGTGCTTGTGTGTTCATAGGCCAACACAGAGACCCTCTCTCTCCTGTTAGCTTTGCGGCCGTTAAGTTTTAAAACATTGTCAAACTTGGTGAATATGGTCTTTACATATGCAAGATCGTGAGCCGCAGGCCCCAGGTTCGGGTGGCTGTCCTCTGGTCTTCTGAGACCATGTCCAAGGCTTTGGGGCAATAAAACCAATCTATCAGGATTTCTGTGCTTCCTCCCTAAAGGAGTTATTTATCAGAAGCTTCAAAACTGATTGCTTTGCAAAACACTGTGTAAATTGACATTAGGCATGGAACATTTTTAATAAAAGAAACTTTTTTGTTGCCGTTATATCTAGGTTTATTTTGGGGTTAACCCCATTAAACCTCTCAGGGTCCAGAAGGATTCACTATGGCAGGCGAAAACTGTTTTATATGATTTTATGTATTAGTGTATACATCTTGCCTTGTAGGTCGGCATTGTAGTTGGACTTACTTCTCTAACAACCTGAGTCTTATTTAGAAAGCCTTTACCTATGCTTGTATATAATGTTGTGTTCCTCACTTTTCCCTCTAGAGTTGCAGATTTCCAGGTTTTATACCGGGTTCCCTAACCTCTCTGGAGTTGGTTTTTATATGAATGAAGGATCTAGTTTCATTCTTCCACATGTAAATACTCAGTTTTCCCAGCACTGTTTGTTGAAGATGTTGCCCTTTCTCTAGGGTGCATTTTTGGCTCCTTTGTCAAAATTGTGGTAGCTGTAGTTGTATGGCATTATAGCTGGATCTTCTAGTATGTTCCATTGATTAACATGTCTGTTTGTGCCAGTACCATGCTGTTTTTATTACTAAGATTCTTTGGTATATCTTGGTGCCAGGTGTGGTAATAACTCTGTCAGTATTCTTATTACCCAAGATAGATTTGACTGTGGGGGTATTTTTTATTTACATTTAAATGTTAAGATTTTTTTTTAAAAAAAATCATAAGAATGGTGCCACAATTTTAATTGGGATTCCATTGAATCTATTGGTTGTTTTTGATAGAATGCCATTTTCACAATGTTAATATTTTCCATTTATGAGCCTAAAAAGTTTGTCCATTTTTCTAGTGACTTTGTCTCTTTTTTAGAGTAGAAAGTTCTCAAATATAAAAAAGCTTAAGATCCATTAATGCAGCATTTAGAGATGAAGTTCAAACCCAGAAGAACCCAAGAGAGTACACCATTGTGTAGATGTACCACATTTTGCTTATCCATTCTTCAGGTGAGGAACATTTAGGTTGTTTTCAGGTTCTGGCTATGACAAAAAAATGCTGCTATGAACATAGTTGAACACATGTCTTTGTGGCACGATTGAGCATCCTTTGGATATATACCCAAAAGTGGTATTACTGGGTCTTGAGGAAGATTGTTTCCTAATTTTCTGAGAAATCGCCACACTGACATCCAGAGGGGTTGTACCAGCTTGCATTCTCACCAGCAATGCAGAAGTGTTCCCTTTTCCCCACAACCTCTCCAGCATAAGTTGTCATCAGTGTTTTTGATCTTGGCCATTCTTACAGGTGCAAGATGGAATCTCAGAGTTGTTTTGATTTGCATGTCTCTGATGACTAAGGATGTTGAATATTTAATGGAGTACTACACAGCAGAAAAAAATAATGACAGCTTGAATTTTGCAAGAAAATGGGTGGAGCTAGAAAACATTATTTTGAGTGAGGTAACCCAGACATAGGAAGACAATTATCACATGTACTCACTCAAAGGTGGGTTTTAAACATAAAGCAAAGAAAACCAGCCTACAAACCACAATTCCAGAGAACCTAGACAACAATGAGGACACTAAGAGAGACATACATAGATCCAATCTACATGGGAAGTAGAAAAAGACAAGATTTCCTGAGTAATGGGGGACCTTGGGGAGGGCTGATGGGGGGAGGGAAGAGGCAGAGAGGGGAGTGGAGAAAAATGTAGAACTCAATAAAAATCAATTAAAAAAGAACTCAAGAGAGTTCAAAAACCTAATGAAGGAAAATCACTCATATCTGTCAGATGGGGTCCTCTTGTCTGGCTGGACAAGCGAGGGAACAGACTCTGGACATAACAGCATCTCTGGGCTTTAACAATGTGCAGCAAGTTCTACAGAGACTGGACAAAGTGAGCAGTATGTGAGTTTTCAGAGAATAATCAAGGAATTGGATTTTTGAGTACAAGCTAGCTTTGTATACATGTACCCTCATGTGGTAGAACGAGGCAGAGTATTGATTCTTGCACCATCGGAGCTAGTATGATGAGCTTGAGCAATTCAGTTGCTGAGTCTTTCCCTCACCTATGAAGTAAGACCCTAAGCAATAGAGGAGAGGGTGCCTAAACTAGCCTTGCCCTGTAGCCAGACTGATGACTGTCTTAAATGCCACAATAGAACCTTCATCCAGCAACTGATGGAAACAGAGGCAGAGACCCACTGCAAAGCACTGGGCTGAGCTCCCAAAGTCCAGCTGAAGAGCGGAAGGAATGAGAATATGAGAAAAGAGGTCGAGACCATGATGGGGTCACCCACTGGAACAGATTACCTGAGCTAATTAATGGGAACTCACCAATTCCAGCCCGACAGGGAAGGACCAAACTAGGCCCTCTGAATGTGGGTGACAGTTGTATGGCTGGGGCAGACTGCGGGGCCACTGGCTGTGGCACCAGGATTTGTCGCTGCTACTTGTACTGGATTTTTGGAACCCATTCTTTCTGAATGGATACATTGCTCAGCCTGAATATGGTGGGGAAGGCCTTGGACCTTCCCCAAAGCAATGTGCCTTACCCTCTGTGAGGAGTGGATAGAGGGTGGGATGGGGGAGTGGGGAGGGGAGGGGAGGAGGGGAGGGAGTGGGAACTGGATTAGTATATAAAATGGAAAAAGATAGTTTGTTTTCTTTTTAAAAAAAAAAAAACCTAAATTAAAAAAAAAAGAATATCATTTGCCCTTGCCTGCATCAAAGGCACTGAGCTTTGACAAGGTGATGTATATTACCTGCTGTGGGAATATAAGAGTTAATTTCCAGGAATTCATTTAATATCCTTACGTTATCATCTACTCAAGGACTAAATCATACAACATCTTGTAGAGTTGTCTAGTTTGTTAATAATTGGAAAACACGTTATATGTACAGTTCAGTAGCATTTTATGTTTTTATTTTATCCAAAGACCAGATTTATCTGTGCTGCAAAGTCAAGAAATGAGACTTTTGTGTTGGTAATGTTTTGCTTGAATAGTCTGACTATTAGTTCAACAAACAAACCTAATGATGAAGGGGGAGAACCTCGGAGCCAGAGAAGTAGGTGAGCATTGATTCATAAAATATTAGCAGGATTCATCACGTTGTGTGTGCAGTGTGCTGGGTATAATTTCTAACTTCACACACACGTGTGCACATGCACACACATGCACACAATCTATAGGGAATTAGGATCAGAACAATTGCCTTGAGAGAAGCAGAAAAAAGAGTGGGGGAGCTTTCTGAGGGGTGGAATCTTCTTTCTCTTGAGTTCAGCATCACTTCCACTAGTGTGTGCCATTGTCAAAACACATTGGAGCAAATGCTAAAGCTGCATCTTCTGTAGACTTTAGCAAAAATGAAAGTGTAGAAATGTCTACATGGAAAAAGTGCTAGCTATGGAAGATAACTGAATGGGTACTGAGGATAGTAGAGAAGGAAAAATAGTCGTGGAAAACAGTGAGAGGAATAGTCCGTGTGCAGCTCCCCGAGACACACCCTCATGTGCAAGCGGGATCATGATTTGTTCTTTATTTGTTTACTTATTCATTTATTGCTGCAGCAGATATAGTCCAGGGCTTTGTGTATGCTAGCGGAGTGCTCTACTGGTGAGCTATGGCCCCAGCCTTGGATTCTGAGACAAGAATGAGCTTTAAGTTGACAAAAGGAAGGAAAGGGCCTTGGAAGCTCTGGGAACCACACACACAGGGTGAGTGGGAGCAAAGTATGCGCTGAGGCCAGATGGGTTCCAGGAGTCGATGGTGGAGAAAGCTGCTTCAGCGGCTCTGCTCACTGCGGGAGAACCGTAGCCGCGGCTTCTAGAAACTTGTCCTTAGTCACGTATTCCTTTTTGAACTGTAAATCGTACGTAAGTTTTTAGGACATTCTTGAGTGCTTCTATGATCCTTATGACAGCGTGAGCTGCGACAGTCCACGCTTGTGTCTGTACCTCTCATGCTTTCTTGTATCAGTTAGTCCATGTGTTTCTTAGTTCACCTGGTTAGACTAATGTGGATTTTGGTGACTTTTATTTTGTCTCAATATATTTTTAATTTGTTTTCTAAGATGCCATCATTATATAAAGAGTTGGACTCAGATTCTTTGGAACCCAGATAATTTAATATATGTCAGAAGAATTTCTTTAATAGGCCCTTTTAACTGAAAGATTGTCCACCAATCACAGGGATGTTTTCAGCCATTTACAGCATATACTTCTAAGAAATGTCTGCACTCAGATAATTGACAGTTAAATCCGTGAACTCTTTGTCTGAAAGCCCTTGATACTAATTACAGTATTATGTCCTTCAAAGATCAGGAAAAAGATTAAGATAACGGTAGTTGCATAACTCAGGCGCTAGTGTCACTCACATGAAAAGAGCAGTGTGGTTTGCGGTTTGTGCGCCAGGCGTGGAATACGTAGAACACACATCTCAAGTACGGACTTGAAAAGAAATGTCAGGAAAGGATCAGTGAGTACTTTGGAAACATTTTATTAAATTATTAAATCTGTGGTTTAATAGTTTAGTAAGACAGTTTTTAGTGTAATATCTTAGTAAGCATAATTATAATTGATGGGGATAAAAGGGAGTCCACTTTGGTTTGATATATTATCAAGGTATGTAAATATTGGCATAAACAAAAATTACTCCTAAGAAATAGCTTTGAAGACTAGGTGGTCTCTTAGATGCAGAGACTTAGTTGATATAAAAGTTTGTGGAATTGGTTTTTAAAATATTTTTATATATTCTTTCAAAATTTCACATATTTATACAATGATTTTGATAATATCTACTCATCCTCACCTCCCTCTAGCTTGACTACTATCTACTGCAAGAAGATGCTTCTCTGACCCGAGTTTAGAGCCTCAAAGACCTATGGATATGAATATAAATTTTATAAGCCTATTTGACAGCATGGAATTTAATATAACAACAGTAGGGTACCACCTTGGGCCTGTGGCCTCCGTAGTCCTGGGCTTTTGACCAGATCTCTCCCGTACAAAAAGTCTCCCACCTAGAATTGATTTTTATGTCTGACAAAAGAATTGTTCTTACTCTACCGTCATGTCTTCTGTCTAGATAAATGGGTGGATCATGTGTTCATTCCTATGAAAAATTGTGACTACTTTGTACTCGAAGTGGCAGTGTATGCCCAGTGAGAAATTGATATCATTACAAAAAGACTTGGCATCTTACATTGGAAGCCAGTACACATGAACATACACTTTTCATTAAAACTGAAAATAATTTGTTGCTTCTCCATCTTGATGTTTAAGGCTCTCCTTTAAACATGGACCTTTTACCAAGTCCAAATTGGTTTTGTGTGACCATGGACTCCTCTGTGTGACCACGGACTGCTCTGTGTGACCATGGACTGCTCTGTCTGACCACAGACTGCGCTGTGTGACCGTGGACTAGTTTTGTAAACGTAGCTTTACCTGAAATAGGTTTAAGATAGTCAGGTGAATGCCTGAGGAATGTCATCAGGGAGGCCTACAAGTTGAGGACACAGAGAGCTGGCCCTGTGCCTACTGTGGAGTAGCTCACCAGAGCTGGAGTCTGAGCTGATACGCTATTTCAACTGGAACTGGTCGTCTGACCTCTGGAATGACCTTTGCCTTTAGCTCCTCAGGTTAGAAAGATAATTGCCATCCCCTCTTTCCCCCTGAGGCGGCCCTGACCAGAACTGCTGCTTTTCCTTTTGAAGAGGGATCCTGTGGCGCCCTGTGTGCTGGGTCAGGGTGTGATCTTGCCCATCCTTGTGTGTCTGGGACCTCCAGGGATGGTTGGCCATCTGTCTTGCTGTCTTTGCAGACACTTTGGGGCCGTGCTTCCCCAAATACTCACCAGCCCCCATCCTCAGAGCCCCTAAAACCAGGAGGGTCCTTCTCTTCTGCTCTAAGACTTCTTGTTTCCTTGTCAGTTCTGGAGAATAATAACCATTCTTCAGAGAGATGAATATGAAATAAGTTTCTCGAACTTAGTTAAGCAGTTTGGACTATCTGAGATGTTAATATCACTTTAAATTTCTCCCATTTTTCAACATGTTTAGTGTCAGGTCCAAATCCTGGTGGGTAGACAGAAGCCAGCATTCCTTTAGGGCTTGTGAAGCTTGCTCCTCTCTACCAGAGGAGCTGTTCCCGTATTTCTCCCAGAAGGACAATGGCTGTATGGTGCCCATTAGCATACCAAAGAACCTGCTGGCCCCCAGGCTCCCTTAGGACCAGGAGAACCTGTTACACTTTTCAGATTCCACACTGGCTTCCTGGCTCTTCTCATCCAGCCCCCTACTCTAAACTTCTGCATAGGAGCTGCCCTCCCCATCCCTGGCTTCTCTTCCTTATAACCCTGCTATTTCAGCTCTTCCCTCCCTCCCTCCCTCCCTCCCTCCCTCC
>NC_022012.1:16972499-16973391 GCF_000317375.1 Microtus ochrogaster
CTTCCTCTCTTAGCACTGTCTCTTGCCCCTCTTGATTGTCTCCTTCTCTTCCTCTCTCTGCTCCACCTTCTCTCCTCTCATTGCCAGGTCCAGTCTGCCCGCCATGTTCTGTCCTCTGCTCTCTCTCTGCTCTGGACTCTCGGACGCCCCCGGCTGTGCTCTCCCTCATGTCTGCAATAAAAACCTTGCCCTCTGCTATACCATGGAGTGGTCATGTCCTCACTTCATACATTCAACTGTTGTCTTTAGAGAGCTTCTGGAATTGCTGTAATTAATAGCTTAATCAATTCATATAAACTTGTTGTCCACTGCTAAAGTCTTTAACTGGAAATACAATAAACCCTTCAGCAAGGATTAGTCATTACAGAAAGCTGATTTGCAACAGTTAAATGTCATATTACACTGAAGTGAGATATAAACACTCCTCTGTAACTTGCATGTCATTACAACACACAGATGTCTTGGCTCCAGGAGCCCATGTATTAAATGAGTGCTGGCTTGGACATATGCCAGGGTTGAGGCTTAGTGATCTCAAGTAAAATCCCAGAATATCGCCTGTTGAGAGGTCAAGCTAGCTGCCTTTAGTTCCGGGAGCTCTAAGCCATACCTTGGAGCCTGTCACTGATGGAGAGAGAGGTGAAGTTAAGTGTAGTCTATTCATTTCTAATATGAAATAAGCTTTCTCACAACCAAAACCCTTCTTATGAGTTCCTGAAGCCCTCAGAGAAGTAAAGTCTTGAAAACAAACCTCACAGAAGATTCTACTTGGGGAAATGGCAGTTGGTTTTGCTGCTTCCAGACCCTAGAGTATTTAGCAGTGAAGGAAGCAGAGAGTTCAGGGTGCCCCCTGCCTTCGGTGTGTGTGTGTGTGTGTGTGTGTGTGTGTGTGTGT
>NC_022012.1:16973491-16982768 GCF_000317375.1 Microtus ochrogaster
GGGGAGGTATGTGTTGAAAGAGGACAAGGAAGGGGGAGAGGATAATGCTGTAGAGTAGCTTTGAGTCTAGGGACAGTGGGGCTCAATCTACATAAGGATTGCATCTTGTAGAAGGAAGCCCAAGCCTGCATTTTCAGGTTTTTAAGTGACTGACTGACCCCTAAGTGCAAATACCAATAAAGAATGACCTGTAGTAACATTCCTTTTAGGACTTAATATTTTAGCTAGTGCTCTGAGGAACTATATATGCTTTGAGTGGCCTATCCTGATCCCATTATCTTTAATGTGCAGATTTACAGGATGTGACATTTTAGGGGAAAACACATGTGTTACATTTATGTCAGAAATGCTGGGCTAGCATGGTCAGTGTCTATTCAATCAACTACAAGTATATTGATATTATAAAATTAAATTTAGTGAGATCAGATGAGAAATTGTACTATGAAAAGTTTATTATAGCTAGAATGTTCTCTACTTGCTAAATTGTGCATCATTTTGTTAAAATCATTGGAATCCATCTGCATTAGTAAGGGCTCTCTCGAGGAACTAGCCAACTGAATATATATTAAAGGGACTTTTATTAGATTGGATTACATTATGCCACCAGGGTACTCCAACAGCAGGTGCCTTCACACAGGTGATGCTGAGAATCTGATAATCACTCAGTCCATGAGGCTTCATGTCTCAGCAGTCCAGATCTGGTGCTGGAGGATTCTTGGAGAGCCGTTGGTCTTCAGTCTGATGCTCCCTGGTGCCAGCTCTGCCAGTGAAGTCAGTGAAGGGACGCAGTCATAGCGGCAGCAGGGCACATGAACTTGCCTGCAAGAGTGAAGGCAAGCAGGCACAGCAAAGCCGCTTTTTATCTGCATTGCCACCAGGAGGGCCCAGGCATGTGTAGGGTGGGCTGCCCCATTCAAATAATCGAATCAAGGAAACGCCTCCCCAGGGTGCTCGCTGCTTTGTCTTTTGGTTGATTCCCCATACCGTTAAGCTGCAGGGCAAGATTAACATCACACCAGCTAGGTTATATTAATGTAGCTTTGAGGCGGATCATGTGTATTGTAGTATTGTTCTTTCAGATTGTAAATAACAAAAAGCTTAAACATAAAGTTATTTGATATGAGAATAAAATTTCTAAAATATGGTTGCTTGATATCAGAAGGACCAACACCAAAACCCTTTTGCCATAGAAACATGGTCTAGCACTTTACATGTAAAGGAGTAAAGGAGCCCTGGAAAGGCCTGATTTATACGAGAACTTCTGTGCTTCTGTCTTGGTTAACACCTTGGTAATGATGTAAAATTTATACTTAGTAATTAAATATTTACTCAATTTTCCTCGAAGAGCTTGAAGTTCCTTCTGGTGTAAGGTGTCATGAGTTTCTCAACTGATAGAAAACTGATTGAACATGAAGTATCAGCTGATACCTGCTTGGCGTAATGACCACATAAGCAAATGGCCTATGGGAAACATTAAGGGTTTTATTTAAAGTTGGAACCTGGGTATTTAGGCCAGAAGAGACAGAACGTGATTGGTCGAGAAAGCACCTGCATCCCGCCTTCCTTGTCCCCCCCCCCTTTATCAAAAGTACTCCACTTTCCAGGGAGTTCTTCCCTCTGCTGCTGCTGGGATGAGCGAGGACAGCCTCCTCCTCTCCTGCAATTGGGGAAGTGAGTTCTTTCCTCTCTGCTCCCCTCTGCTAAAGCATTCCAGTCCTGAGCCTGGCTCTGCTGTCGAGCCCCTCCAAGGCCTTCCAGCTGGCATCTGGACAAAGCCTGAACATATGGGGAACAGATTCAGTCCTAGGTATCTGCCAGGCTCATTCCTCCCTAGACTGACCGAATGTAGCAAGTCCTGCTACCGGGAGGTTTAATGATGGGGACAGATGCAGGCAGGAAGCCGTCCTCAGCCAGAAAGAAACTAATGAATTAGAAAGACAGTGAAGAGGTGCATTGCACTGCTGAGGGCCAACATTCTGCACGCGTCCTCCCAAACACCATGCACACATCTTTAAGACTGTATTTCTTACACCTTATCATCGAGGAAGAAACAAAAACAAACATTGTTAAAGATGTGCAAGAAGACACAGCCAGACTGTTCCATTTTGTTCCTGGTTGGCAGTCTTCTTCCCTCACCTCGAGGCCAGATGGCCAAAGACTGATAACACATGAACCAAGAAACCATTGATTAATTCTTTTTTTTTTTTTTTTGGTTTTTCGAGACAGGGTCTCTCTGTAGCTTTGGAGCCTGTCCTGGAACTAGCTCTTGTATACCAGGCTGGCCTCGAACTCACAGAGATCCACCTGCCTCTGCCTCCCGAATGCTGGGATTAAAGGTGTGCCCCACCACTGCCAGAGGCAGTGGGCACGTCACAAAGAAGCAGACTCAGAAGAGGATGGTGAGCTAGACCCCGGGATGCAGAGCACAGGACACCATAGGCACGTCCATGGCACCTACCATAATACATCCCCGCAGCAGATAACCTACATCCGCAATGCCCACGATCTGACTCAGAGTGCTATCCTGCCTTCTAGAACATTTTGCATATGGAAATTTTAGATAGTATTTGGATGTTAGATTAGTTATGTGTTTGTACATAAATCTTACTTTCTTCTATAATATGTGGTGGTGTTTTTTAGAAATGTGTCATTGGGCTATTAAGCATGTATTTAATATCTATGGAAAAATTAGGCCAGTGATCTGATAAAGCTGGTATAGTAATTGTATTTACTAAGAATTTTGATGGTATTGAACCATTCAAACATCAGTTTGTGGTGGCATTTGAGCAGGTCTAGTAGGCTATTTTGAGGGAGTTTCCAAAAGGTGAAGAGTCAGAACAGATTTTAATGCAGAGTGAAAGGGGGGCATACTGTTCAAAACCACCTTGTTGTGTCTGTCTCTATTAACACATGCACCCCAGTTTTGCCTTGGTGGTGCAAGACAACGTAGGCACACAATTTTGTGAGTACCTAGTGGGGGTGTTGTTTTAGCTCAGAGTGGACAGCCCTTATCCTGGCCTGTGTGCTGACAGGGGAGCCTCAACTTGTCTTCCTAGGAGCAGCATTGCATGCTGGGGTTGGGGAGTTCTAGTTCAGCTTTGTGTAGACACAAAGGTATTTCTCTAGGTTAGGCCTCTCTTCTGGTGTGCCCCACCTTTCTAGCTGTGGTTGATATCTTTAAATATCTGTGTTTCAAACTGCAACCTGAGACATCTCTTCTGTTGGCACTATTGTCTACCTTAAGGGGTTCTAATCTCTCCTTTACTCTTAAGAAGGCAAATAGGGTAAGGTCTAGAGCAAAGACTCTGGAGCCAGACAATCACACGAATTTGAATTCTGATGGTTATTTACCCCCATCCCTCGGATTGTTGTCCTGCATGTTATAATGGGTCTCTGTTTTAACCCTTGAGGAAATGCCACACCATTGCCATAGCAACAGCATCATTCTAATTCCTATCAACTGTACATAAAGTTGCTTGCTCTTTGCATCCTTGCCAATCTTTACTATTTTTTAAGTTTTGTTTCTATAGTGGCTTCCCTAAGGCCATCTTCATTAGTCTACTCTGATGTGCTTTCCTTGAGGATTAAAGATGGCTAGCGGGCTTTCCTATGCTTCATGACCATTTGGACATGACATTTGTCTCACTTGGAGAAATTTCTGTTCAGTTCTTTCCCATTAGTTTTGGAAAGTGAGATTATATTTTTGTTACTGATTTTAGGAACTCTTACATATTGTGGATATTAACTTGCCACTATGTATCGTTTCGTAAATATTGTCTACCATTTCGGTGGTTGCCTTTTCCCTTAGTATTTTCTTTGCAGTGTAACAACTTAAGGTTTGCTAATTTCTGGCTTATTTTTGTGTGTGCCTTTGTGCTGTGTCAGAAGAAGTCAGACTTTTGTACTGGGTGAGGGCTCTGCAGTTTCTTCTTGTAGCTGTGGTTTTAGGTCTTATGTTTAATATTCAATCCATTTTGAACAGCGTTTGTTTATGATGTTCAGGGTCCAGTTTCTTTGATTTGCGTGTAATTGTCCATTTCCCTAATTCCATTTGTTGAATAGTCTTATCCTTTCCCTCTTGTGTGGTTTTGCTTTTCCCTCATAAAATTTGCTTGACCAACCTAGTGGGTATATTTATTCTGAACTCCTTATTCTGTTCAGTTGCTCTGCGGGTCTGTTTTTATGCCAGCACCACACTGTTGGGGTTTTTATAGATTTGTAATTTGTCATGGTATCAGGAAGTTTTGTTCTTTCTTATCAGGATTATGTCTGGCTTCCATGAGAGTTCCTATGAATACTAGAGCAGAGCCATCCATGAGGGACATGGGGAAGAGGGCTGGAGGGAGGCGCAGGCAGTTTGGGTGCTGGCTCACAGGGGGACTGTTGTGGCCCCTTGGTTTGCAGAGGAGTTCAGGCCCAAGGCAGAGAGGCTCTTCCTTTATGTAAGGGCAGAGCAGCTGTGATACCGCAGTGAGAGGTAGCTAAACCACAAGCGCTTGGCATTTGTGTGGGATTCTCTGAACCTCTGCCTGCACAAACCACTGTCAGCTGCAGACAGGCCAGCTCTTCCAGAGCGATCGGACTTCTTCTCTTGAGCAGTTTTTCAGCCTCAGCGCACCGGACATTTCGGGCCTGATGCTTGTCTGTTGTGAGCAGTGTCATGCACACTGGGGGAGTTAACAGTGCCCTAGGCCTCCCTCCACCAGACACCAAGAGCATCCTCCCTGCCCCCAGCTGAGATCATCCAAAACTCCAGCTGCTGCTGTGTGTCCTGGAGTGAGGGTCCTAAATCCCTACTCCTCCCAACTAAGAACTAGGGTTTTTTTTTTTTTTTTTCCCCAAGATAAACTTTTCAGCAAAACCAAACCAAAATATTTCATACCATTTTTTTCTTTGGAAAGTGGAGATAGTGCTGCTGTTCTCCAGCTGATCGAGTTGTTAAGGCTGTTTGAGCTGGTGTGTGCAAGGCAGTCATGAAATGTCCACTTGTATTTATCCACCTTAAGGGACTATCAGATGTCCCCTGACTGACACAGAGGATTCAGTGAGTTACTTGTCCTCTTGGGGACAACAGCTCTTCATGTATGAAATGAGCAGAGCGACTTCTACCTCAGACTCAATGGTGAGAACATGAAAACACAGTGAAGCAGGGTGGTTCAGTGTCGAGAGCTGCTGGGCTGCTGGTGTCCTCTACACTAGGTGGGTGAAGCCTTCTCGGTGGAACGTGCCTTTGCCTGGATAGTCTCCCCATGCCTCAGAGAGCCTTACCTCCTAAAGCAGGACCAAGGCACCCTCTCCCCCACTTTGTCTTTCTTTTCCTATTTTCCTGTTCCATAGTCTAACTGTCAAGTCCAGTAGATTTCTTCTCAAGGCAATCTGACAAAGCCACTTACCCTTTTCCATGACCACCTTTTGCGACTCCCTGCAGTCACGGCTGAGAGCTTACTGTGGCATTAGAGGCCAAGAGAAGCCGCCACTGGTGTAAGCACCTTCATGTAAATGGAGATTAAGGAACTGGGGTTCTCTTTTCTTTCTTTCTGTTTAAGGTCTGCCTGGATTGGGACTCCAAATCACCCAAGTTCAGAACCACAGAAGACTGTAGGAGAAATCGGGGCTGCCAGTTTTGTGTCCTGTTTTAAGAGCTGTTACTAAGTGATTGCTTAGTGGCTCATATTTTGTTAGCCTATTTGAAAACAAGGAAACTATTTACTGTTCAATAAGTAAGTCAGTGTGTCCACCATTTATATTTAATAACGGTTTTGGAAGTATTTGAAATTTGCAGATATAATGAAATTCTCCTATGACCATCAAAACAGAAGCATTGGATGGGTGTGTGAACCCTTTACTCCTCTTGCCTCATCCATGGTCCCTTATTCCAAGATTTGAATGTTTATGCAACTTTTTTAGTGTCTTTTGGTAAACAGTTTTTATTGAATCATAGAGACTACAAACAACTTTACTCACAATTCACAGTATCTTGGAACAAATTTGGGAATGGGAAGTCTTAATCTTAAGCTCTGATTTTAAATCCTTTCAACTCTTAGGCAACTTTAAATTTCTCTTGGGTTTAGAATTCAAGGATTGGCCCTGAAATGTGCACTTCATTGAGAAAGCAGTGTTTACAAAGCAGTGGTTGCATGGTTGCGTCACCGTTGGCATGAATGCAAGGGCAGACACGTACTGCATCAGATGGTGTCTTCCTTCTCATCTGTGCCTGTCCTCGTTCCTATTAATGGAAGCAAGGAGACAGTGGTAGTACTAATTAGAAGACTGCTTTGCTTGGTTCGATGTACACTTTGAGTTTAAAAAGCACAACCTGAATTAAAAACAGGGCTTCTTCTTTTTATTTATTTTTTAATTCTTTCCTCCCTGTATTTATTTTCTGTATCCTGGATATGGGTAAATAAATGTCTCTTCCAGAGAAGATGGGAATTTAGGAGTGCTGTCATGAATAACAAAAGCCTGGATGTCAGATCCTACTAAACATGCCATTGCATTGTCCACAGAGCGTCTCTCAGCTGCAGCTATGCTTCAAAAGCAGGAGGAAGCCACCCCATCCAACAAGTTCACATTTTAAAGTAGAACCCAGAGAAAGGCACCAACTGGAAAGATTGCAGTTTAGCCACTTTTGGTTATGATTTTATGTGGGGTTTCCTGAACAGACCCTTTTCAGAACCAAGTCCCATTATTTGTTAGGCTGGAACAGTGCAGTGGGCTGAGTCTGGTCTCCCTGGTGCAGGTTGGTCAGTGTGACTGTGCAGTAGCCGTCCGGGCCTCCTGACTTAAAGTCCAATATCTTGGGGCGAGAGATTAGGCTTTTTTTTTTGCTTTGTCCTCTCTCAGGGTGTCTGAAGAACTCTTAGGATGCTGCTTACACACAGGATCATCTTTGTGGAAAGATCTTGGGACACTGATTGATCAGTCACAGAAGCAATTGGCCTTGGGATTCTGAGTGTCAGTGGCAAGAGATCGCGTCCTTGCTAAAGGTAGCAGAACGCTGTTGAGAATAAAATGGGTCGCTTTGTGCTTGTGTGGAATAGCTTTTGTCTCTTAGCACTGATTAGTTTTGGGAAACAAGATGGGGCAGATGGCAGCGCCTCTCTTGTGCCTGCCCCAGGCAGGATGGACCTCGTGTCTTAGTTGGTGTGACCTTCCTGAGAGTGCTAGCGACTCAGGCCTGCACAGTGAGATCACGGAGATCCACCTCTCCCATAGCTAGCCGATCATCTCCAAGTCCACACGGATCTAGCTGGAAGCCTGCTGTGTATATCTGGGGAACAGCTCAATGAAGTAGTTCCGAGAGGCTGTTAAAGCCACAGCATCTCTATTTACAGTCTAAAAGTAGAATTTAATGTCTTTTAGCCAGTGCTCTTAAAATGCCATTCCATAAATTAACATGCCATCTGCCAAATAGTTGCCACTTATGGATCAATAAAAGTTCAAAGAGGTTAAGTAACTTGTCAAAGAACCCAGCAAGTGGCACAATCAGGAGAGGATTTGAGGCCTTTAATTTCTAGTCTTTTTCTCTAAAGCAATTAGCTGGTTCTGTCCCAAGATTAGCGCAAGGCAGGTCAAGTGGTGTCCACAGGTGCGCCTGGGAATGGGGCAGATTTCTCCCTGGAGAAATTTGACCTTTTCCCTTCAATAGTACTCATTACAGTGAATCTCTGGATTTGGCTAAAGTCTGTATTTCATGCTCTTTGTAAGGGAAGACATGTAAAATTCAGCCAAGGAAGGGTTGAATGGACCCACCTGGAAGGGCGATTTTCTAAATGTTGCTGGAAGAGTGAAAGAGAAGCAGGCTTCTCCGCTGTGAAGGCGTGGCCGCAGCCGGCGTCCTAGCTGCGCACTGTGAGTGTGGAGAGGTGAAGACGGTGTGTAGGGTTAGACCTGTTTTGAAGTCCTGGTCCCCTGTAAGAATTTGTGGGATTACTAACCCCTAGAAGAGGGTTCTGTTAGCAAGTTTGTGTTCCCTTCTCTGTGGAAAATGCTGCCTAGTTTTTGACTAAAGGAACAAGAAGCTATAGGTTGCTCGCTGTCTAGAGCACAGCAGTGGAAGCCAGTGCTGGCAGAAGCTGAATGAGTTACACTGAATTTGGCATGGGGTGTGAAGAGCCAGGCTCTCTGTCTGTCCAAGGGGAGTGCACTTGCATTTTTTTTTCAGACATATGGACGAGTGATTCTTTGAAATAGGTGAGCCTGTCTCAGCTTCACACCCGAAGGTGTAGCTACTGTGGTTCTCGTAGCCTGGTTCTCCTCAGGCAGCAGAGACAGGACTCTGTAAGGGGTGACTGCCTCCTTAGGTGGTGTTTGGGGTCAGGCGGCTGACCTTGTCTCTAATTGAATTGCTTCTCACCCGGTGCCCTGAAAGATAGCTTTTGTGGAGGTGTCAAGCACTGCATTTTTCAGTTCTTTAGGAGCACTTGGGATAATGAAGTTTGGGGATCAGGAATACAATGCTAAAACAGTCATTAAAAAAGCCTGGCTGCTGACTTGCTGAGGGGGGAAGAGTGAAAACACACAGCCCAGTCTCCCTGGAGGTCCCCTTCCCCTAGAACTCCACATGAGCCCCAAGGTTACAGTTTTCTTCAGTTTGTTTCAACTATCTAATTTTATTTAGTTCAGATTTGGGAAGTTTCTCTGAAAAACTAGTTTTCAGTGAGGGGTAGGCAATTTAGGACCCTCACTCCAGGACATACAGCAGCAGCTGGGGAGGTTTTTGATGATCTCAGCTGGGGGCAGGGAGGATGCTCTTGGTGTCTGGTGGAGGGAGGCCTAGGGCACTGTTAACTCTCCCAGCGTGCATGACACTGCTCACAACAGACAAGCATCAGGCCCGAAATGTCCTGTGCGCTGAGGCTGAGAAACTGCTCAAGAGGAGGGATCCAAAGGCCTGGGAAGAGCTGGCCTGTCTGCAGTTGATGGTGGTTTGTGCAGAGTAGCCCAAGCGAGTGCCAAGCGCTTGTGGGTTCTTTGAGTTTGCTTTTCCAGGCTGCTCCCCGCTCATCCATGCACTGCTTCCGGGGCTCCAGTGTTTTTCATGGAGGAGCAATATTAGAAACCAGGATGTGGACATTGGCTTTTAATCCTCCAAATCCAAACGAACTTTACTTATGAAGTATGTTTTTATTATTTGGTCTTTGCCAAAAACCCGAGTATATTTTAAAATATGTTCTCCATGTTTGAGGTTATGTGAGACAAATGGTACTGACGTATAAAAGGACAGCCTCCCTAAACCAAAGTGGTGACCATGTACTGACGTATAAAAGGACAGCCT
>NC_022012.1:16983173-16984708 GCF_000317375.1 Microtus ochrogaster
CCTAAACCAAAGTGGTGACCATGTACTGACGTATAAAAGGACAGCCTTCCTAAACCAAAGTGGTGACCATGTACTTAGTAAAGGATCTTTCTTTTCTGATATGCTGATGATGTTGCGAGGATTGGTGCCATAGGGCAGCCTTGTCATTGGGCAGCTGATTTATTTTGTTTTATCACAATCTGTTAAGCTATATGCTTCTCAGTCCTGTCTGGTGTACACACAGATAGTTTGTTCTGCTGTGTCAAACATCCGCAGTGGTGACCCTGCTGGAAGAGTTTTACTGAGTTAAGTTTATTAGATGCCTTTTCATTAGCTAAGTTCAATCATAGAAGTTATGTTTATTCTTTATTTTTATTGAAAGCAGATTCTTCTCTCATATAGTACATCCCAACCAGTTTCCCCTCCCACCCTTCCTCCTGGCTCTCCCTACTTCCCAAAAGTTATGTATTAAATTCTTCTAAAACTTAAGGTTCCAAGTCTTCATGATTTCTGAATTTTTTAACTTTGTCTATTAACTGATTTACTTATTTAAATATGATGTTTGTTCCCATGCTTGATGTGTATAACCTGTCAGGGTTTTCTTGTTATGTGGCATCATTATTTTTATTTAAAACATTTTTAGGAAAAATGAAAATAATTTTGGTTTTAAAACAAGATTCTTTCTCTTATTTCTTAAATATTCCCGTATTTAAAGAACTCTTGGAGATTCATCTAGACACAAATTATATAATTTTAATAGCTAAGCATAAAAAGAAAATACAAAGTGAATTGTTCAAGGCACTATAAACACACACACACACACTATATATATATATATATATATATTATCTTCAGGGTCTATTTGAAAACACTTTCAATTAAGAGTTCTCCAAGTCTGTATTTCCTAAACACCATTATTATTAGTTTTGGCTAGACAACATTTTAAAAAAGAATTTATTGAGGTGAAACTCTCATTGCTAAATCACAAACCCTTTAGCTCACTCTCTCACCCACCCTTGCTTTCTCTCTCTCTCCTCTCTCTCCTGTCTCTCTCTTTCTCTATCCCTGTCTCTCTTCTCTCTCTTTCTCTCTCTCTGAATCAGGCCTCACATGCTGTTTGTCAAAAGATGACAGGCCCCACTGTGGAGATTAGAGCACAGAGCCCTAGAGAGAGATTGGAGGGGAGCAAGCACTGTCATTCCCCTTGCACCTGCAGGATAAGTTTAAGGTCTTCTCCCCCTTCCAGATGGACCACGCGTCTCTGGCATGATGTTCCATCTCCCCTAAGCCTTCTCGCACTTCAGGGTCTAACCATGCCAGCCTCTTCCCCTGTGTCTGCAAGCTTCGTCTTTAAACAGAGCTCCTTTTCAAGGGTAATTTGATGGCAGCTCCTTCCCCCAACAACCCTGCATTTATTTATTTACATATTTGTATTTTTGTTATAACACACATATTGTAAATTAACCATTTCGAGGTGAGGAATTTAAAGGCATCGAATATGTTGTATGATCATCACTTCTGCCTAGTTCCACAGTGTGTCTTCTCCCATAGAGAAC
>NC_022012.1:16986305-16990193 GCF_000317375.1 Microtus ochrogaster
CATAAATAAAGGACATTGAGCCTATAATTCGTGATCCTAGAGAAGCTAAATAAGAAGGTGAACCCAAAGAAAGACATATAGGCATCCTCCTGAATATTAACCTTCATCAGGCGATGATAGGAGACAGAGACAGAGACCCACATTGGAGCACTGGACTGAAATCCCAAGTTTCATCTTTGTAGCATGAATTATTTCTTTACTTTTAAGGCTGACAAATAGCTATTTGAATGAATGCACCACATTTTCTCCTCCAGTGGTGGGATTTTGTCTGTTTTTGCTCTATGGGCCTTTTGACTAGTGTTGCTGTGAGCATACATTGCTCATGGTCTCGAGTGCCCAGTTAGAGTTCTTCGGGGCAAGTACCTTGGTATGTGATTGTAAGGTCTTGAGATAGCTCTGTTTAACCTTGGAAAACATGGAAAACCATGGTTTTCACAGCAGTGGGATGATTTTCCAAAATCACTTCTAACTTATGTCTGTTATCTAAATCAAAATACTTTATTTGGAAACATACTTTCCTTGATGCTTTGATTTGCTATTAAAAATAGATGATCTTCAACATATCTACCCCTGTTTTCCAAAGTAACTTAAAAAATAAATAAATAAACAGAGCAAAAACAAAACTTTGGCCAATTTCTGTGTTCCTCGCATGAGACTTGGCAACACTCTCTGAAACCAATTCCAGGAGTTTATGTTCTAGTCTTCTGCTCTCAGACAATTGGCTTGCTCTCCCCCGAGCTCAGGAAAATCCAAGTTAAATGTTCAGGACCCATATCTACTTCCTGTCTGGCTTGATCAAAATATAGAAAAAAGCAAGTCAAAAATTATATCAAGTGCCCAATAGCCCTTTCTATAATTAAGCAGATGAGAAGTGAAGAAAAATCTGATAGAAAAAGAACATGGGCCAATTACCCTTAAAATCATGTTTCTTTTTTCCCTTTGCTGGAGTTCTGAGTCTAAGAGATGCTCATGAACCTTCACACAATGTAGTTTGTGAGCTGTAGGCCAGCAATGCTGTTCAAATCGTTAGTAACTGTCAGTCACTCAGTACTGGTTTCTAAGCACTTTATTTATATAAAGACATAGAAAGGGAGACACATCCTGTGTCAGTTTTTGCTACTTTCAGATGGGCCCGCACAGCTGGCTCACTAGAGGTCCTCCATCGATGCCTGCTGAACTCAACTGAGAGGAGATTTTCAACACAGACAGCAACTTTGTCTGGTTTACAAGACTGTGCCGTGTGCCCAGCGCTGTTCCTTCTACACAGTGTTTGCCGAGTGAGTGACTCTAGGTGCAGTATGGAGAGCTTCGTTCCTCACTTAATAGCTTGCTGGCTTTCTTTGCCATTTTTCTTTTTTTGATATTCAAACATAAAGGTGTGTAGTTTTTCTTAGAATGAGTATAATAGGCTAATTCTTTTTATTTATTTATTAATTTTTTAAACACACCAATCCCATTTTCCCTCCCTCCTCTCTTCCCACCTCCCCTCACCTCCCCCAACCCCACCCCATCTACTTCTCAGAGAGGGCAAGGCCTCCCCTAGGAAGTCAACCAAGTCTGTCCTATCACCTCCTTGAGGCAGGACCAACACATGCCTAGGCTGAGCAAGGTTTCTCTCCATAGAGAATGGGCTCCACAGAGTCAGGTCATGCATTACAGATAGATCCTGTTCTCATTGCCAGTGGCCCCACATACTGCCCAAGCCACACCACTGTTACCTGTGTTCAGGGGGCCTAGTTTGGTCCAATGCGGGTTCCCAGTTGTCAGTTCACAGTCAGTGAGCTCCCACTAGCTCGGGTCAGCTGATTCTGTGGGTTTCCCCATCATGGTCTTGACCCCTTTGTTCCTATTATCGCTCCTCAGCCCAGTGGTGAGCTGTGGATCTCTGCATCTGCTTCCATCTGTTTCTGGAAGAGGGCTCTAGCTTCTCGGGGATTGTGGACTGTAGGCTGGTTACCTGTGCTTTATGTCTGGTATCCACTTATGAGTGAGTACATACTATATTTGTCCTTCTGAGTCCAGGGTACCTTGCTCATTTAAGAATAAGCTACTTTTTAACTCATAAATGAAAATTTGAAAGCTTTGAGTTTAAATAAATCACATAAATTGTTTTATTAGCGTAATTCTTGGTCATGTGTCCACTTTTTCTCTTGTGAAATTCCTTCATTGTAGTAGATCTTTAAAGTACTCCACATTTGCATATCTCGCCAGTATCCTGTGTCTCTTGGGTCTTACATCTCCATTAGAGGCCGGTCAGTGTGTCCTTGAAGTGATTTCTCTGGTGAAGGAAATGGTGTTTCCTCTTGTCAGTGTGGCAATGAAGTTAGAGTCGGGCTTGGTGCTGGAAGATGGCTGCAGCACCTGTAGCTCTAGGTCGCTGCGCATCACAACATTCTCCTGTACTTAACTGGAGACACTGTGGGCCAACAGCAAAAGCCATTACCGCAGACGACTTTTGAAATTGTAGTAGCTCAGCTCAAAGCTGCAAGAGCCGATATCAGTGTGGTCCACATTGTTTCTGACCAAATGTTCACACCTGTAAGTGAAAAGTGAACTGTACTTAGGCACACACTTATGGGAAACCATTTAAAGATTATTTGGCATAGGTTCTTCAGAATCTGGGCCACACAAGTGAAGGGTATTTACTCAGAAAAGTCGGCATGAGATCACCTATAAAGGCTGAAAGACATGTCTTAACTATCGCTCTTCCGTCCGATGGCATTGCTTATGTGGGTTTGGCCCAGGAAACACTGAGGAAGCCCAGGCTCCATCTGCTTTTTTAAAAAATGTTCTTCATTAGGCAATGTTTAAAGAAAGTCTGAGTGAGGAGGTCAACTACACAGTTATTTAAGTATTTTAAGACTTGAGCCTGTAGGAATAGGCCAGGAGAAAGCGGGTGCCATGGGGTGTGGGCCGTGTGTGATGACAGACTGGGGAGCTGGTGGTCTGCATGAGGAACTGTGGAGCCGTAGTTTCCTTACAGGACACAGTGTGCCCACATCTTCCCTGCGTTTAATTGTTGCTGGCCATGAAATTGGGGCTGTGCTGTTCAGGAAAATAGTAATCAATTAATTGACAAAACCAAACCAAACCAGTTGCTTGGCATGCAGGGAAAAATGCAGACTTGCACGTCCTTAAATTCTCCCTCTTTAACCAATTGTGCAGCATCACGTATTCAGAAGGCAACAGCAAGGGAGCTGGCGTGTTGACTTCCGGACCTGGAAGCTCCTGTACCTTGCACTGGAGATCTTGTTTCAGTTGGGAGCCTTGAGAAAGCAAAGACAGTTGTGTTGTTTGGATCAGCGGGCGAAATGGGTTCCAATGTATTTCCTTGTTACAGCGATCCTTTCCAACTCTGAAAGTGCTGTTTCCAGACTGTGAACTTAAACAGTATCTCTGTGAGCCATGGTGTGCTTTTATTTTTGTTTGAAATAAAATTAATCAAATTCCTCTACACTGGAACAAGCTTCAGTAAGCACAATGGAGCTATTGCAACCAGATATAAACAAACCTAAAATCATGTTTTCCAAGTGTTTTAGGCTTTTAAGTTATTCTATTTGCTAAAGCAGAAGAGTATAATTTATGGTTGGCCCATGAAATATTATGCCAATGTAAAGATGACAAATTAATTTATGGAACAATGACACCTAAAACATTTTAAGTTTTGGGCCTGGAGAGGAGGCTCAGGGGCAAAGTGCTTTCTTAGTGTGTGTGAGACCCCAGGTCTCCCCTCTGTGTGAGGCCCCAGGTCTCCCCTCTGTGTGAGGCCCCAGGTCTCCCCTCCTGTGTGAGACCCCAGGTCTCCCCTCCTGTGTGAGGCCCCAGGTCTCCCCTCCTGTGTGAGGCCTCAGGTCTCCCCTCCTGTGTGAGGCCCCAGGTCTCCCCTCC
>NC_022012.1:16990558-16992540 GCF_000317375.1 Microtus ochrogaster
TTGGAGCCTGTCCTGGAACTAGCTCTGTAGACCAGGCTGGCCTCGAACTCACAGAGATCCACCTGCCTCTGCCTCCCGAGTGCTGGGATTAAAGGTGTGTGCCACCACCGCCCGGTTTGCCTCTCTCCTTTGGGTAGTAGGTGTATTCTAAAGATGAAGATACTTGAGCCCGGGACTTAGTTTGTTTAACTAGAGGTAAACAGTCTTTACTTTCAGGAAGACTGTATCAGAATAAAGCACAACAGCATCACAAAGGTAGGGAGCTACTTATCAGAGAGCCGAGGGGATGGAGCAGTGTAAGCAGCATGGACCAGAAGTTTGGGGATGCGTGCGTTCTCCACTTACCTACTAGGTCTTCTCTTTGCAAAGTGAGGCAATATTATCTGTTTTCTTCAGAATAGGTAGCGTGAGGACAATTGTGAGTCATACAAAACAGGAAACCTCTTATTCCGCACGAGCTGTAATTTACAGTAGCTTTCTTTCAATCAGAGCGTTGCTGAAAACTTTAGAAGACCACTGTTTAGGCCAGCCAGTTGTTTGATGGCAATAAATGTGGAGCACAAGTTCATTTGTTTTTAGTTTTTACATCATGCATTTCAGTGTTGTTTTACATGAGAAGATGCTCACTGCTTCTTGCTTGACTTTGTTAAATTCCCACAGTGCACCCGTTTCTGTGGCTGTCATATGTGCATGTCACAGAACAGGAGACAGAGACTTAGACTCTCATTCTTCTTGGGTAGGTCGGCTCATTGGTAAAGGTGCTTGTGGCACAAACCCGACCAGGGTCGTCCTCGGACATGCACGTTGTGATATCCACATGCACACGACACATCTACACAGACAGTCAACAAGACTTAAAAGGACAAAACAGTAGTTCTTCGACTATTTGTTATCTATGACTCCAGGTGCCACTGATGGTATGCACCAGTTCATATGGCTTCAGAATCTGTTACTTAATGTTCCTTCCCAGCTTTGTCAGGACTTCCATGAAATCCAGGGTTCCCAAGTGCCCTTTTGCTATTTGGTGGCAACTCAGGCCCAGGTGGCATACATGGCTCTAACTGCAATTTTTGTTTCACAGAGACTACACTTAGAGCCAGAAAGCCCAAGTCTGATGGGAAGAAATGCTGATCGTTTTTTGTCAGGTTCATCCCGTCCATGCTGCCAGGAGACATTCATTATCACAGCTCTTCTGTGTGGTCTCTTCCTGGGTGAAGGTGTGGGTGGGCGGGGCATGACCCTGTGTGCAGAGGAGTAAGAGGAGATCACCGTTCTTGAAGAATTCTGCCTTCTTCTCTTGTTTGTTATACCAAAATGAGAAAATTAACCCTTCTTTCATATGAGTCGAGGGTACTTTTCCTCAGTCTAGAAGCTGGTTTTGAACTTTGTAAACCTGTTTGGGTTTGAGTCCTACCTTCACAGTGCAGCTGTGTGCTCCAGGGCTCCTTGCTGTCTATATTTAAGATTCTTAACTTGTGGAGCAGGGTAACAGGAACTTCTTTGCTTTTGCTGTTGTAAAGACTGAGCTGGTAAGACAGTGCATGGCACCCACGAAATTCTCAGGGCTGTTAGCTAACTGAACTAGGAACTTTACAGTTCTTTATAACAAAGAAAATAATGATTTCATTTAACTATAAAAATAAATCAATATAAATTAGAAAAATCACTTAATTAGGGACAGTGACAGATTTTTCCATTTTTTTTGAGGTATATTTGACCACAAGTTATAGATATAGAAGGCTTCCTCCTAAGATTTTTTTTTTAAGAATTTATTTTATACTTCTCTCTCTCTCTTTCCCTCTCTGTCTCTTTCTGTGTCTCTCTGTCTGTCTCTGTCTGTCTCTCTGTCTCTCTCTGTCTCTGTCTCTCTGTCTCTGTCTCTGTCTTTGTCTCTCTCTGTCTCTCTCTCTGTCTCTGTCTCTCTCTGTCTCTCTGTCTGTCTCTGTCTCTCTCTCTCTGTCTCTCTCTGTCTCTCTCTCTGT
>NC_022012.1:16992640-17006594 GCF_000317375.1 Microtus ochrogaster
TCTGTCTCTGTCTCTCTCTGTCTCTCTGTCTGTCTCTGTCTCTCTCTCTCTGTCTCTCTCTGTCTCTCTCTCTGTCTCTGTCTCTCTCTGTCTCTGTCTCTCTCTGTCTCTCTGTCTCTCTCTCTCTCTCTCTCTCTCTCTCTCTCTCTGTGTGTGTGTGTGTGTGTAGGTAACATGCGTGAGGGTGGGAGAGGCCCTGAAGTCTAGAAGCGAGTCTTTTATCCCATGAAGGTAGAGTGGGAAATCACTCAGCATGGCTGCTGGGCACAGAGCTCGGGTTTTGTTCAGGAACAGCAAGTTTGAGCATCTCTGTAGGCCCTCAACATTCTCTCTTTGGAGGAATGTTTACATTGTGGTGTGATTAACCAGCCAAGCTACTTTGTATCCACTGCCTCTCAGTTCTGGTTTTCCTGTGCTGTGAGGCCATTTATCATCAACTTCTTAAAGGACATTTAAGTATGTAATCCAACTTTCCACTGTTGCTTAGCTGTCCATTAGCTCTTCAGAACTTAACTGTCCCGTGTGACTGGACCGTTGCTTTGTTTTAAAGACTTATTGCAAGTGTTAGCAATGACACAGTTCATTCTCAGCCCTTTGCCATCTAACTTGCCTTATTATATCGTCATTATAGGAATTTTTGAAAGCTTAGAACTTTTGAATTTTTTGTCCCTGATATTGAGTAATAGCTAGAATAGATTCTGTGACAATTCTACTATGTTCCCATTCCAACCTCTTGTCATGAGCCTTTAGATATTTTAATCATGATAAAAGTTATATCTTAGGCTAAAATCATGATGTATAATCCCAAATGCTGGCCTCCCACGCAAACCTTTTCATCTCTTATAGATCTCAACACATGCCCAACTGAGACTCCTGTTGTATTTTCTGACATTGCAGCCATATTGGGCAATTCAAACCATAGATAAACCCCAGAGCATGCTGAACTTCATCTGTTTACCATATGAACATGAGCTCTGATTTTGGGCATCCTATATCTGCATACTGAGAGGGAAGGAAACACACATCACCTGTAACATGATGTCTTTGCTGAGTGGCTGAGATGAAATACAGGCCCAGAAGAAACGGAGTGAAAGGGCGGGTCCTGTGCTGATGGAGAATGAGGTGCGCTCCAATGTGCAGAAAGAGTTGTGGAGAGAAAGCGTGAATGCTTTTATTAATGGGGAGGAACAAGTGGTAGAGAAGTTAGCTTAGTCTTGGGGCTAAAGTGGGCATATAGCCTGCTTAGCAGCTGGTCCAGCCACTGGCTGAAGAATGTATGAGGCCCTCTGTGTCTGTGTTACAGTTGTGTTGCCTGGTCCTCTGTGGGACTCCTAACAGTGGGAACAGCCGCTATCCCTGACTCTTTTACTGGCTTTTGGGACCCTACTCCTCATACTGGGTCACCGTGCCCAGCCTTAATACATGGGAAGTTCTTAGCAACTTGCTACGCTATGTTTTGTTGATGCTCATGGGGAGACCTGCCCTTTCCTGAACAGAAGTGAAGGGGGAGTGGGTTGGAGTGGAGGAGGCTCGACAGAGGGGAGTTTGGGGGAAGGGACTGTGAGGAGAGGAGGGAGGGGAAACTCCAACTGGGACTCTAAATAAATGAATAAATTATAAATGAATAAATTTATTAGAAAGAAAAGAATGCTTGTTGCCTTGAAAAGGATTTTTGTCTATCAGTTTCCTGATAACTGGTCAAATCCCAGGCAAATGTTCTATGATATGACTTGGCAGTATAGAGGGATGGACAGCATGTCCTTCTGAAATGACCTCAGGGTAGAGTAAACAAGGAGCGCATCCCTACAGACTGTAACAAGACCTTTGCTGGGGACGCCCTAACTGGGCTTGGCGATTTGTTTTTCTCCCTTACCTTTAGTGTATACTCTCTGATTAGCATACCCAGAATCCCTGAGTGTTTTTAGACAACGTCTTGAGCTTTGCTTTACAGCTACTGTTCCAGACATTGTCAGTTTCTATTTAGATAAAAGTGTTTGACTTGTGCTATATCATAAAGATCTATTTATTTACAGATAAAAGGGCAGCGTTACCAACTAAATAGAAAATTCTGGAGATATTGATAAAGGAAGGGAACTTTTTAAACAAGTATGCAAAATTAAATGGTTGACAGAATGGGAAAATATCTGGAGGGTTAAGATGTGAAAGTCTGTTTGAAATCTTTTTTATTTTTGGAAGGCTAAGCAAAGCCAAAAGGAGTAACGGCTTTGGACCAGACATCTCGCCCCACAACTTTCCCAGCTGTTCTAAAGGAGAGAAGCCACTCGACTCTTGTGGTGGCTGAAAGCCTGTAACCCAGGCTTGAAACTCAAACCTGCAGGCTATGTTGTCTGGATTTTCTTACAATAAAGCCATCCCTTTCGAGAGGATACAATTGTTAAGTGTGCTTACGGCCCCTTTATTTTAATTACCATAACTAGCAGACATTAGTGTGCTGGATTGGATTTGTTCTGAGAAAGCTTTTGTTGAGTTTGGAACTGTAATGTAAGCTGGAAGAGAGATGAAGCCACGTCTTGTTCATCTTTGGAAGGGAGGACCTAACCCAATGCCTGGGCCCATGGCGGACCCTTGTGAAAGACCCAGCTATAGGACTGCTTTGCCCTGTTGTAGCAATTAGAACTACATGGGTATTTACCCCAGAATATCACACGTTTATTAATATTTTATTTACTTCTTGTTTTATAAACAATAAATAATAGCATTCTCTCTCTCTCTCTCTCTCTCTCTCTCTCTCTCTCTCTCTCTCTCTTTCCATATAAATGATTTGGTGCCGTTCACTCAACTTGTCTCCTCTCTGGGGAACTAGAACTTAGATTTTTTAAAAATCGCTGTCAGACTTTGTAAGATTTTACTGTTTGGTTGAAATTTATTTTTTTAAAATTTATTTATTTATTAAAGATTTCTGTCTCTTCCCCGCCACCGCCTCCCATTTCCCTCCCCCTCCCCCAATTAATCCCCCCCCCTCAGCCCGAAAAGCAATCAGGGTTCCCTGTCCTGTGGGAAGTCCAAGAAACCCCCACCTCCATCCAGGTCTAGCAAGTTGAGCATCCAAACTGCCTAGGCTCCCACAAAGCCAGTGCGTGCAGTAGGATCAGAAACCCATTGCCATTGTTCTTGAGTTCTCAGTAGTCCTCATTGTCTGCTATGTTCAGCTAGTCCGGTTTTATCCCAGGCTTTTTCAGACCCAATCCAGCTGGCCTTGGTGAGTTTCCGATAGAACATCCCCATTGTCTCAGTGTGTGGGTGCACCCCCTCGCGGTCCTGAGTTCCTTGCTCGTGCTCTCTCTCTTTCTGCTCCTGATTTGGACCTTGAGATTTCAGTCCTGTGGTTGAAATTTAAATGTGTGTGTAAACTTCCCTTTCACTGGCTGCTCACTACAACCTGTGAATCGCTGCTTTCGTTCTTCCTTTACTGCGCACGGCTCTAGTGCTCCACGATAAATTCCTTGCACAGGGCCGCTGACATTAGCAAAACAGAGCATGTACAGCGTGACATAACAGAGCTGTCTTAGCAAAACAGAGCATGTACAGCGTGACTCCATGGGAGGAGGCACGGCATGGGAGGCGTGGCCACTGCAACTCGGATGAAATCCCGCTTGCGTTCTGCCTCCCTGTAAAGAGAAGGCACACACCAGTTCCAAGGTGATGTATAAATAATGCAAGAGAACCCTTCTGCCAGCTGTCACTGTGGAGGTCTGGCCAATGGATACGGAGAAGACGTCGTGTCGGGATGCTGCTCCCAGGGAAGAGGATGTTAAGTTTTAAGTAAAAGCTTTCAGGAAACACCAGATGTCTCCTGGATTGATAAGCTGGTGGTTCTTTGAGGGCTCTAAAACCTCCTGTCACATACTGGCATAGGTTATCATTATACTGTGAACTAGTTATTAGCAAACAAGGTTTCTAAAATACATTTCTTTTTCGCACTTATTAAGTGTGCGTGCGTGCGTGCGTGTGTGTGTGTGTGTGTGTGTGTGTGCGTGTGTGCGTGTATGCATATGCATGGTCGCATATATGTACCATGGTGTGTATAGAGGTCAGAGGGCAATTGGCCATTCCAGTTCCAGGAATTAAACTCAGGTCGTCAGGCTTGGTGACAGGTGCCTCTATCCACTAAGCCATCTTGAAACCCCTGTTAACCAGTTCTGAATATGATATCTTTACATACACAATAATCTCGGGAATTTTTAGTTGATATTTACTAAAAAGTGTGTTTTTCTTCAGTATGCAGTTAGGGTAACATTTTGTTATTTATCTGGCTAATTATCTAGCCCTCAGTTGTCCCAAGTTTCTTGTTTCTACTGTCTTATCCAGTTTTACTTAATTTTTGAATTGGTAAGTGATGGAGGAAGGTCATTGGCTAATAAAAAAACTGCCTTGGCCCATCTGCTAGGGCAGATTTTAGATAGGCGGAGTAAACAGAACAGAATGCTGGGAGGAAGAGGAAATGAGCTCAGAAATCATGCAGCTCCTCTCAGAGCAGGCGCAATGAAGCAAGCCACCAGGTCAGACGTGCTGAATCTTTCCTGGTAAGACTGATGCTACACAGATTATTAGAGATGGGTTGATCGGGATATGAGAATTAGCCTGTAAGGGCTAGAGTTAATGGGCCAAGCAATGTTTAAAAGAATACAGTTTGTGTGTTGTTATTTCGGGGCATAAGCTAGCCAGGTGACCAGGAACTGGGGCGGCAGGAACACAGCCCGCAGCTCCCCACAACAGGTAAGGAAGTGATATAAGAGAGAAACCCGGAGTTAACAGTCTCTCTGCTGCCCTGAAATCATTACCTATTTGCTTACATAGATGTCGGTAGAGACATTTTTAAGAGTTGGCCAAAATGAAAGTGGAGTTTGTTTTGGGTTTATCAGCAGCATTCCTTTCTCGGCATCGAGGATAGTAAGTTGATGGTACAGAGAACCAAGAAAACCTGAGCATGGTGTTTGTGGCTATGTCCCTGTCACCCACATGGCTCTTGATAGATGCCTAGTAGCTGTCAGTGGACTGACTGACTACAGCTGGAGGGACCTGGGGGATGTGGAATCCAGCCAAGAGGTGTAGGGCATGCTCGTTAAAGACAGTGCAGGCCTGCACCTAGATCCCTTTCTTGTCTTACACAGATTCCCACTTCCATATTGCCCGAAGCAATGGCAGTGCTGGCTGCAGCTAGCCCAACAGCCGAGCCGGAGACTGCGCCCAGAGATGGTAAATCCAAGGCAGCTGAGCAACACAGATTTCTTGCCAAATTCATAATGTTGGTTTTCAGCAAACCAGAGCTACAAGAACCATTTTAGAATATTTCCAGCTAAAGTGGAATTTTCAAAACCATCGTCAGGTCAGGGAAGCTGCTTTTATGGGAAACTAGGGTTCTGCCCAGCTGAGCAACTGGTAATGGTGGCTTAGGCGGAGGACTTCCTCCTTCAACCACAAACACCTAACATCCGCGCTAGGAATTGCACTCCTGTCATTTACCAGGGCAAAGCCCAATTTCCCTTTAAGGCCTTTGATTCATAGAACAACTTAATGTAGGCTCCGATTGAGAAGTAGCGAGGCAGACAACAGGGCTCGGGGTGATTACCCAATGATAAATGGTTGAATCGTGCAGAGAAACAATATTTTTATTCCTTTAGAGGCAAAGGGCATACCTAAAGCACTGTGAAGCTATCCAGGTGAGTTGATTAGGTTTTGAATCAGAAGAAATAGATGGAGAACAGATGAGGATCTTGGATAAAGGCCTGAACCTTGATCATAGAGAATTTTATTTATTTTTTGATATTAAAGTGGATAATAGCAAGACAGAATTCACAAGGAGGATCATTTTCCAGAAAAAAAAGTAGCACTGCTTCCTTATGCAATACTTGAGAAAATATCTGACAGAAAATATTCTGGGTCTCATTCTAGTATGTGAGCCAAGTGTAATAAGTAAGCTTGGATCTGGATGGCCTTTAAGATTAATGAGATGAAGGCAGGATGGTGGACAACATGGAAGTCAGGCACTGTGATGAGCAGACCAGCCTGAACAGGCATGGTTGCTAGTTAACCACTGAGAGAGTCTTTAACAAAGAGGGGACTATGCAAAACTTTGACAAAAGGGGTTTTAGTTGGAACAAACTAATAAGATACTAATGGCTCATTTAATTATGTGAGCTACAAGGGCATCTTCTTAGTCTGTGTTCTTGGCTTCTAAGCTGTAGTAGCAATAGCCCCAACCTCTAAGCCACCCTTACTGTTCTGCTGTAGTAGACATGAAAACTTTATTGTTTGTACCCCATAGTAAACTTTGTCAGTGGTGGCAGTGACCACAACCACACAACAAATTACTTCTATATTTGGCCAACCATATAATGAAAGGGTTCATCCCGGAACTCTCCTTCACAGTGACAAGGGTCGCTTATTGGTCTGATTCCTTCCTGGTGTAGAAGTTGCCTTCTCTGGTCCCTGAGTTGGCCGTGAAGACCCAGGATGACCCTGCTACACCCAGGCTCTGGGATTGATCCTTCTTTGTATTGGGGAAGACTTCATCCCTCATGAAGCTGGTACTGTCCTTGGAAAGTTTGTCTTGAAGGATTATAGCACTCCCTTGCCAGTGTGCACTGAAACACTAGTGAAGACAAATCTCCAAGTGCAGGGAAGGTTGAAGAAATTCTCCCTGCAGACGCTTTCTGCTTGCTTACTTTGTGAGGTGGGATATTGCTCTGTAGACCAGTCTGGTTTCAAACTCAAAATTTCCCATCTCAGGTCTTCTGGGTGCTGGAAAAGAGGCTAGTTTCTCAAATGGTGGCTTCTAGAATCTTCTATTTGTATGTTAAATTGTAGTTTACAATTTTTTCTTATGCTACTTGGATCTTAACTAGATTATTTGTCCCTCTTTGTGGTCATAACACTGAAAAATGTTAATGCTGTGATTCTTTTGAATACAGTTCTCTGTGCATATTTATTATTTTCTCTACCAGATATAAGCCAGGGGCAGAGGAAGGGGCTCATGATCTATTTGCTCTTGTCTCCAGAATCTTGCACTGTGTATGATGTCAGTATAAGCTGAGAACATTATACACTTGGAAACAAAGTTGTTTAAGTACCAAAGATTTTAAATACCCATTTGGTTTGGGTTCATCACAGATTAAAATTGATTGAAGTCTAAGTTATAGTCCTTGCTGATTTCTTGGAGAAAAGGCTTGCCAGCATAGGGAGCTTGTGCACCTGCTCACTGTGAAGCTTTGGTTGTATTTCTTTAACTGTGGCTAGATGTTTATTTTGTACCAGTTGCAAAGGAAAAGGAAACAGTCGCCACAATTGTTGTGGGAAAAACTTAATTTGTTTCAAACCAGAATTGTTTTACTTTAGAACTTGTATGGGTGAGAGCTCCAAACACACATACATTAAAATGGGCTTAATGTAATTAAAAACTTCTGTGGTTGTTTGGGTTCCCAATCCCTGGATTTTTAGCTTGCTCTTTTGTCCTTAATTTTGATTCAACCCCCCACCCCTTCACTCAAGTAATACAGTTTCAATGAGGAAAGACATTGAACTGTAGGTACTAGGTTTCTTCCGCTCCTGTCCCATGGCTGTGAGTGGTTTTGTTCTTCCTCTGACTTTCTGCTTGCAAAATGGCCAGTATCTCCCCAGTCCCACTAGCCAGTGCACTAGCTAGACAAAGAACGCATGTGTCCTCTCGTGCCTGTGTTCCTTCCAGAAGAATGTCTCTCTGTCGTCCCATCTTCATACCCAGCAGCATTCCCTCTTTCATCCTGTAGATCCCAATTCTCTCATGGCTTCCTTGGACCCCATCTTAAATCAATAAGTTGCAAGAATACCAAAATCACCAATTCGACTGTACCAAGAACTGGCTGGCCAACCTTTTTTAAAGGTGTAGACAATAAATATTAGAGACTATAAAGTCTGTATCATGGTTTCATCTTTCTCATTGTAGCAATAAGTAAGTGAGTATGTGTGGCTCTGTTTCAATAACAAACATGAAACCAAGAGGTAGACCACGATTGTCTGTCGGCAACTCCTATTCCTTCAGCATGGGCTTGGAAATGTTCCGTCCATCACAGTTAACCTGGAGTTTGTTAAAGCATGCAAGCCCATCTCTATAGTTTGGGGGTGGAAATAGGGAATTTGCATTTTTAACAAGTTTCCATTGTTAGATGCCTATGCTTCTGGATAAAGGGCCACCCTTTTAGAACCAATGTCTTGGTCTAGCATTTCTTGATGTTAGGGGTGGGGCTGTCCTGTGCGTTGGAGGAGGGTTAGTAGCACCCTTAGCTTCTACCCTACTAGATTCAGTACCCTCCTGACTCTCTTATATAATGGCAAAGAAAGAGGAGGGGGGAGGAGGGGGAGGAACAGAGGGGAAGGTGAGGGAAGGAATAATAGACTGGAACATTGCTGTTTCCTATGGCTCCAGATCGCTGACTTCTTCCCTTCTTAGGGAGGTTACCTCCAGCATGCAGAAGTGGCTTCACCTTCCTTTGGCACATTCCAGCCAGGGATAGGCTGTGACAGAAAACACGTACAGGAATTGTTTGGCTAGACAGCCATCATTATCTTCATCAAAGAATCTTATTCAGGAGTAGAAGAACTTTCTGGAAGCTGTGAGCAAACGCAAAGACATGGGCAGTTAACAAGCATCATATTTCATGAAGTCCCAGGTAAAGGAGACATCTGAGTTTGACATTCGTAGGATGGTTTTCATGTAAAGCTTTTAAAAGAATGGTCAGCTCAGTAAAGTTCTATGAGGCTTCCAGGTGCAAATGAGCAGAATTCATCTTCTATTTCATATAATCTATATGGTTAAAATGTGGAAATCTGTTTGGACGCCCCCGTCCCTACCTCTGACTTTGGTTTCCTTGAGATAGTTTCTGTATGGAGGCTGGCTTTGATTGTTCAATGTAGCCCAGGCTAGCCTCCAACCCACGGCAATACTCCTACCTCTGCCTCTCAAGTGCTCTCCGTACCTGGCTTATTTGGGTTGTGCGTTTGTTTATGTATGTGCATGCATGTACAGGAAGTTTTTAATCTTGAACACGAATAGACCTCACTTTTTTTCTTGAAGAATAGTCTTCAGAGAAAAATGAAAAAGCAAAAAAGGAATATCAAAAATATAAACCAGTGGGTGTATTGCTCATGAATTGTTAATTATGAAAATGGGCATAAACTCAGCTATCTTCCATACAGCACTTTGACTCGCCCATGGATTTCTGTTTTTTTATCCACTAGTAGTTTTTATAAGAGAGTAGTTTTTTTATAAGAGTAGTTTTTTTACATTGGATGTAAGATGCAGAATCGTATTTATTTGTCATTTCTATTCTGCTATGTTTCTAAAAGTTGTTTTGGCTTCCTGTTAAATTGTTGAATAAACTGACTCAAATCAAGATTGATTGAAATACTCAAAATGAGAAATATATTCAGCAAATCTTAAGAGTATACTTATTTATGAATACTGACATGAATTACTGTTGTGTAGCTTTAAGCAGACCTTATTGTTGGGTTCTGTTTTATAGCCGAAGATTATTACCTGAGAGTTGGAGGTGGATGGGGTGCTCCGATGTACATGGTGATGTGAGACACTTGAGCACGGCCTGCCTTAAAGTGCCCCATTATTCCAGCCTCACACGCTTGCACATTCACCATTAAAGTTGTGGATTGTATTTTAAGACTGTCTAGCAAAATCCTTGTTGCTATTTTGGGAATGTGTTAAAAAAAAAAAAAACAACCATCCAAGTGGGTGGGACCGAGGTCCTCTGCTAGGTAGGTAGTTGTACTGTCCATCCTCAGGCGAGGAATGGAAACGCTGTGTGGTCACCTGAAGGAGAATGCCCTCATCGTGCAGGAAGTTGAACACTTGGTCCCTAATTGGTGGTGCTGTTTGGGAGATTTATGTGGCGCCCTCTTTCTAGAGGAAGTCCATCACCGAGGGTAGAATGTGGGAGTAAAAGCCAGGCTACTTTCAGTCTCTCTCCTCTGCTTTCTGCTTATGATTCAAGAGGTGAATTCGCATCCTGCTGCTTCTGCTGCCATGCTGCTATCCGCTGTGATGCTGTGGACTCTGACTCTCTAGACCCATTAGCCAAAATAAACTTTTTTTTCTACAAGTTGCTTTGGTTGTAGCATTTCATCACAGAAACGAGTAAGTAACTGATGTTCTCTGATATGCCACAGTACACTGGGCAGAGGACCTGGTGAGTGGAGGGATTCCCAGCTCCCTGATATGCCACAGTACACTGGGCAGAGGGTACTGGTGTACAGTGGGGAAGGGATTCACAGGGAGTGTTGTGGGTTAGGACATTCTGAGTGAAGGAGATCATGGCTCCTGCCTTGTGGCAGCAGGCAGACTTTCTTGACTCTGCTAGAAATCTCACATCTGTGAAATAATAATGGATGTGGGCCATTAAATATGATTGAAGTGTTGAAAGGGAATATTAAAGTTGTAGCTGTGAACCCTTTTGAAGTCAGAGACTCCAAGGGGACTTGGAAAACTCAGGGGTCTTTCCTCTAGAAAAATATGTAAAAACATGCTAAATGTCAGTTTCAGGAGTGCTATCAACCCTGGAGGCTCATTTTGGGGCAAGAGTTACAAGGCTTTAAGCTCAAGAAAAAGCTCTGGCTTTTAGGAGTATACCAATATTTGTGATTTTATTACTCACTTGGGAAACAGTGTGAGGCTCCGTGGTTCTGTGATGCGGGGCTGGCACAGCTCTAGTAATGCTTCCATGTCTTATAGAAGACTTGTTAGCAGTTGGCACAAGGTGCAACCGAGTTGAAATGAACTGGGGAAAAGTAGGAATTTCAGATGGTCACCAGGGACTTAAGTCTAGCATAGGTAATTTCACCTTTGCTTTGGCTTAGTAAAAACAATCAAAATATTTGTTCAAAATGTATTTGTAATTTTTCTTTCATTGGATAATTTTGGTTTTTTCTTTTTCATTCTGCATAAATTTTGTCATGTTTCATTAGAGCCAAATGCCTGCGGACCTTTCTTGATGTTTTCCTAGCTATCACCATTATTTGTTATAGACGGTCAAGAGAAGTAAGGTTTATGTGGGTGTTTCTGGAGTCCTTTGAGTATGGTGCTTTGTTTTTCCTTATATTGTTAATATTTAGTTGATCGTACTTTTCCATCCCGAAGTCAATATTCTAAGCAAACCAGTTCATCTAGATCCAAGGTACCGCCGAGGAAGGCAGCATCAATGCTTTAGTAGTAAGAGATTTTAGACAATCAAGTGTGACACTTGTGGCCTTGTAGCTTGGCACTTCTACACTGCTCAGGAGGACTCCAGGCATTTTCTTGCAACATTGCTCAGCAAAGAGGAAAGTCTCGGTAGAGACTTCGGGTAATCAGAGGATGAGCTCCGGAGGATAATGCTGCTGGAGTGGAGAGGAAAAGATAAACACGAGGAGGTATCGAGCAGGAGGAATTGGAGGACTCGGGACTTACTGGAAAGGACAGAGAGCGCAGTTCTAAGTTAAATGCATCAGTGTTTGGAGGGGTTTGCCAGTGCTGGTGGGGAAGTTGGTAGGGATGTGTATTAGAATTTTTTTTTTTTATGAGAAAGTTAGTTTATTAACTCCAGCCTTTCCAGTCACTGCAAAAGGATGGATAGACAGTTAACAGTGGTCAAGGCCAAAGAAAGCAAGCATTGGAGTAAGCAGAGGCTGGGGCGAAAATGTAATTTTTTTAAATCTCAAAGTTCATTATTTTTTTTTTTTTGATGTTCTCATATGTTCTTGAAGACTCAAGTGGGCATTATTTGCTTTCATTTTGGAGACTGAGAAAGCGAGAGGTTTGCAGATGGAGAACAGGACATCTGAGCTGCACTTGGGGTCTCCATGTTTGCTGACAGTCATGTTGCCTTCTATCTGAGAACATGTCCTCCGTGGTGTTCACGGTCCTGTTGGGATCAGTCTGTGGTCTTAACTCTTCCTTTAATCTGAAGGGAAAAGGTCTCTACTTTTTAGTTTTGGTGGTCTGCTTTTTAGGTTTAGCTAATAACATAGGTGAAATGCCATGAAATATGGCTCAAAATAGGAAATTCAGCTGTATGTTTGAGACAAAAAGGGATATCCTGGAAGTAATACTGTGTCTAGTAGTATTTTTTAGGACTTCTAATTACTGGTATTTCCTTTCCCTAAATACGGGTTTCAGACATTTCTTTCAATTTGAGAATTAGTCAGCCTTAAATTCATCGCTGAGATACGTTAGGAGCCACACGTCCTAGCTCAGTTGAGATTCTCTGGCACAAAGCTGCATCTCCCAGGCTCTGCAGATGTTGCAGAAGTAGATGTGAAGCATGCTAACTTTCAGAATGTTTGCATTACACACTTTACCTCCACGGATGGTATTTATTTACTCCTTTAAATATAGTATGTTAGTAGTTCCTATTTTAGGAGCTGAGTAACAAGCCAGATTCTGGGTAGAAAGAAAAGGAAAGTAAATTTATATATTCATTTCTTAGCATGAGCAAGTCATGGATTTTATTTAGTTATTGGTGTGTGAGCATTGCGTGTGGTGTGTGTGTGTGTGTGCATGTGGGTTGGGGGGGCAGTGTGCTCCCATGTGTACGTGCCTTCAGAGGGAAATGCGTGTCCTGCTTCATCACCCCCTTGAGATATTACCCCCCTGAGACAGGGTCTGCCACTGTATCTGGAGCTAGGCCAGCAGCCTCAAACCCTGGCAATGCCCCTGTCCGAATCCCCACAGGGCTTGGGTTACATGCGTTTGCAGCTGTGCCTAGCTTTTGGACTATAGTCACTGGGGATTCCTGTCCTGCTGTCATGCCAGCAAATCACAAATTTCAAATGAAGAAAAAACATTTATTTTCTTCTAGAGATCACATAAAAATAGACTGGCATGTTTGATAATTGGTAGCTTCTTGTAGAATAATTTGGTCACTAACCCAAGTGGAAAATTCTTATAAGCTATTCTGTGGTTTGAATTTGAAATGTCTCCAACAGGTCCATGTGTTAATGGCTTGGTCACTAGCTGGTGGGGCTATTTTGAGAGATGATGGGAATTTTGGGCAGTGGGGCTTTGCTAGAATAAATAGATGGCTGGGAGTGTACCTTTGAAGGTAATAACTGCTTCCCAGTCTCCTTCATTCTCTGCTTCCTGTCCGGATTAGGTGCAGAGCCCCTTTGGTTCCACATTCTCACCTCTGTCCCAGCACACGGAGCTAGCACACTAGGGCCTGTGCCCTAAAACCATGCGCCTGGAACCCATCTTTCCTCCCTGTCACACTGAGAACACTAATGTGTGCAACAAAGAGAAGCAGTCACCCTCCATATAGACCCAGTTCAAGATGGAAAGGGTGGGGCATCAAGATGGAAAGGGGCCAGGGAGCATTTTTGGACCTTGGAGTACTTAAACTCTAAATCTTGTATTCTTCATCTGGTTTTGCCATAAGAAAACTTTCTATAACTTTCTGTCTGTCTTCAGCTTGTTTGACATAGCCATCTTCATCGTCTATAAACACATTGTTAGTCCTGCTCCAGTGCCCCTACTGGTATTTTCCTCATCCTGCAGCCACCGTGATCCTCCATAGAGATAACTTGTTCATCAAGCTTCAGGGAGGCTTTTCTGCAGCTGCCTCCTTCGCTGCTTAGTCCTCTCGAGGCTGGTTAGAAGACATCGTTCAAGGTTTACCCCGAGATTCAGTAGCACGTGACACTTGCCTTTGTTCAGGAGGCGTCAGTTCAATCTTAACACTTTAATTTTTGAGGACAGGTGTAGAGAGAGCTGCGTGGAGCCACACCTGATAATCAGCTCCTAATATTGGCTAAGGCCTGATCATGCAAAGATTGTCAGCTGCTTGCATTTGCATGAACCTATGGGCAATCCTGGGTTGGTGGCCTGTGACTTTTTAAGGGCTGGGAGAGGTTTGCCCCCCGGGGGAGAAGACAGAGAGAGAGAGAGAGAGAGAGAGAGAGAGAGAGAGAGAGA
>NC_022012.1:17006694-17012789 GCF_000317375.1 Microtus ochrogaster
AGAAATCACAGAGAGAGAGAGAGAGAGAGAGAGAGAGAGAGAGAGAGAGAGAGAGAGAGAGAGAGACAATTGTTTAAAAAGGTCCTGAATAAACTGCTAGCAGGAAGAGCTCTGGTGTTGCGTCTTTCTTGCTGGTCGAGGAAAGCCGTGACAGACAGGAATCTTCTCTTTGAGGCAAAGAATCAAGAAGATAGTTTAATCTGAATAAGTGTCATTATCATTGCGATGGCATGGAACAGTTAGAAATATAACTTATGGAGTTGCGTCCCAAATATGTAGTAATGCTGATAAACTAAGACCCTGGCAGGAACCATTTAAATCTAGCCAAAACTTATTTTTCAGTTAGTAAAGTCAGTCCCATAATATCCAGAAAAATCTACAAGACAAAGATTAGGATTTTTCAAGCAGATTCAGCCTGCATGATTTACACCAAGGAAAATAATAAAAGAGAATGATCAGAGAAAACTGAATAATAATATAATATGATAGGCATGGGCACAGATGTGACCTTTTTTTTCTAATCAATTCAAAGTTGTAGCCACTGTTACTGTTTGAAATGAACAGGTATATGATGTTTCTTCTGGTCATTTCTTGTGTTTGCCATCATGACATGTGGTAGTGCTGTTTGGTTTTCAGTGGTAAATGACATTTCCTAATGCTAAAGGTTCAAGAAGGAATTTTCTTCCTGGTCTTTATATGGTAGACGCCATGTAATGTTGCCAAGAGCTGGGAGATATAGTTAAACTGCCTATTCATTCAGTTCCCAAATTAAATAGTTGATTAGGTGTGAGCCTTAAGAAGGCCACTGGCTCACTGGTCTAGCATTGCCCATTTGCCAGTTCTTTTCTGTGGTGTGGCTAGCCAGTCACCTCCGTCAAAGAGGAAAAATGACGAATTCATTCACCGATTAAGTCCAGGACCTGATGACTCATGAGTAGTTGGGCCTAATTCTTGAGACCACACAATGGTGGGTCGAAGCCTGATTTCCTAATGCTGGAAATGAATCTTTTAAACATTCTTTTAGATGGCAGTATGGTGGTGGGAGAGTAACCAGAGCAACCTCTGTATTTGAAAGTAAGGGACACAATTTAACCGTATCGCCCAGGAATTCCTGCCAAAGTTGTCCAGGTAGAATTTTTTTCCTTGGTATAAATCACACAGGTCTCATTTGCTTTTCAGCGCTAGTCGGAGTCTACATGAGAAGAAAGTTGCTGCTTCTCAAATTGGTAATATAAGTGGGCTGTCCATGGCCTCCTCATAGATGTGTGGGTCAGGGGAGCTCCAGAATGAGCCCAAGGGAGAGGTGCTGGGAGGGTGCCCCGGCAGCCAGAGACTCTCCTTCCCGAGAAGAGGCTGTAGAGAAATGTGATTTGCTTACATCTAGTGCTCGTTTTCTGGTCCTGCTGAGTCCTCCTGCGAGCTGTCCGTTAGCGTGAACAAGCCCTGCATTGTGTAGTTTCTGTGCATCCACAGGTATTTGCCTAATCTTTGGACTCAGGAATTTTAAGTTGTAGGTTGGTGACAGCAATGTAGGCTTTGGGGAACAAAGTCCAGATCATTCCTGATCCCATAGAGAAGTCTGCTTCTTATTGATGTTTTGGTAGGTGCAGAAGAGTTTGCGGGAAAGCAGGTTGCCCCTCCAGACGTGACCTTGCCAACCACTCCAGTGGAAGCGGGTTCTGGGGGAGGCAGATATTTCTTCCCCTTAAGACCAGTGCTGGTGCTCACCGGTGCTCTCGTTTTAGCCAATGTGTCTTCCATGCAGCCCAAGCTCAGGTTGTGATTTGGGTCTCATCCTATGTCACTGTCTTGTGAATGTGTGAGCGGGTGCAATGGTTTATTTTATAGGCTTGACTGTAACACCAGTGTTACAGAAAGCAAGAATTCTTTCTTTAAGAATCTTTTGATCCTTACCTTATTGGAAGCCTATTCTGTCTTGTGTGATCTAGCAGCTCTGTTCCCACACAGCTCTCTTTATCTCAGGACATATGCCTAGGACTCGTTGTCATGCGCGGCTTCCCCAGTTTTGAACTGCAATTCTTCCAGATGCTAGTGGTTCTTCAGATAAGCTACAGAGTTTATTCTTTTCTCTTGTAAATAAGTTGAACAGCAGGCATTAGTTTGGGAAGTATTAATGACGAATATTTAGAGACCTTTATCTCCCTTATTCTTCTGACATCATCAGACTTAACATCTGTCCCATGTCTGATGGTTTATTAATGTTTATCCCCATGTCACATTAATTGGCCATCACAATGACCAGGAGGTAAGTTAGTGTTACTTTGTGACTTTTTGCATCAGAAAAATAGGAGAATTGTCCTGAAAATCAGATTTGGCTTAAGGTGAAAGGTCAGAGCTTAGACTCCAGTCACAGGCTGTGGTCTTTGTTCGTCAACAACTTCCAGGCAACTGTTTGCTGCTGGAGAAGGGATCCACACTATTTCTTTCTCCTTTTTGTCCATGCTGTCATTGTGGATCTTCTCATCCCAGTGACCCTAGAGAGTGGCCAGGAAGTGTGTCTGCCATCTCTAAACCTTGTGCTCAGCAGTCAGGGAGCATTTCCTGTCTAGCCCGAGAGGTAGGATAGCTCTCGCTTATCTACCCCCGGGGTAATGAGCATCAAGTGTAAGAAATGTGATAGATGGTGAACTATATGTGAAATCATACAAAATTTAAACTGTAATAGTGGAGATAATTATGGTTTAGAGAAATGGAATATCAGCCCAAATGAGACCAGGCCTCCATTTTGTGGCGTGACCTTCCGGGGGCTACACGTTCCCACGCTGACCCAGGCACCTGTGCTGCCCTTCATCTGAGCCCCTCTGTGCTGCTTGTGTGCTTGCCTTTCCTCTGCTCCCCCATCCCCGTGCACACACTGGAGACCATACTCTTTCCTCTGCTCCCCCATCCCCGAGCACACACTGGAGACTGCACTCTTTCTTGCCTTCCTAGTCTGTGCTTTGTATGGAAGGCATGTCTTCATCCTTGGCACCACAGAAGCAGAAGCTTTGGCCTGGAGTTTTAGTTTGATATCTGCTTTTGGTCCTTGGCATTTTACATCCCTTCCTCATAAAAGGGAGATTTAAATGCTTTCGCTACTTATTCATGAAGGTTTGAATACTTAATGAGCTATCTATCACAGGTAGACATCTCTGAAGATGTGGCTGTGAAGGATTACCCTAGATTTAATACTGAGCTGTACGATTTTAGGTAAGCCAGTAAGCCTTCTTGGATTGTAGGAAAAATCTTGTTGTACTTAAAACAGCAAAGGGTTTAGATTTATTGATTTTGAAGGTCTTCTTAAATTCAGTCAGTTGAATTCAGTTGAATGTATTGACTGTTTTCAGTATTATTCATTGTAAATAAGGACATTATCCTAGTATTTAAAAATACAAACAACACATAACCTAGAAAATAGAGATAGAAATAAGTACTGTGATATTTTAAATAGCCAGTGGTTGCAAAATTCATCTCTGTTGGTCTCAGTCGTAATTTTCTCTGGAGAAAAAGGACTCACCCAGATCCCAGGATGGTGGTTTTTACATTAGAGGATGGCGTTTGCTTTTGGGAGCACGTTGGTGGTGACTGAGAGCAGACATGTATCTTTGATAGCAGATAACAGTCAGGGTAAACCTTAAAAGTCAAAATAACCTATTTCTTTTTTTCCTGTTATTGAAAATAGATTTTTGTTTGTTTGTTTTTGTTTTTCAAGACAGGGTGTCTCTGTAGCTTTGGAGCCTGTTCTGTAACTAGCTCTGTAGACCAGCTGGCCTTAAACTCACGGAGATCTGCCTGTGTCTGCCAAGTGCTGGGATTAAAGGCATATGCCACCGATACCCAGCAAAAATAGAATTATTTTTCTCACACAATATATCCTGTTTATAGTTCTCCTCCCTTTACTCCACCTCCCCTCTGATTTGGATGCACCCATTTTCTGCCTTTCATTAGAAAACAAACAGACTCCTAAGGGATAATAATGAAATATAATAAGATAGACAAAACCAAACACTTCAGAATAGGACAAAACAAGCAAGCAGAAAGAAAATGTCCAAAGAAAAGGTATACAAAACAGATAAAGATGCAGAAATCCACTTGTTTGTACACTTAGGAATCCCATAAAACACTAAAATGGAGAGTCATAATATATATGCAAAGAACCTGCGAGGTAAAAAGGAGGAAAATATAAATAAATAAATAAAATTAAGGTAAAATGTAAAACAGCAAGCAAACCCTGACAGCACATTATGAGATAGGAGCCTCCAAAGATTCCACCGCTTTGTTTTCTGTTGATGACCCCTGGGCATGCAGCCTACCTTTGTGGGCCATTTGTTTCTCTCTTGGAGAAAACTAAGTTTTCATTTTCATGTGCTTATCGGTTGGAGATAACTTCTGGGTTGGGGATGAGGGCATGCATCCATTTTCCTTTCATCTCTAGGATCTGATCTAGTGCAGACCTGTGCAGGCCCTGTGCATGCTGCCTTAATCTCGGTGAGTTCAGATGTACTCTCAACTCGTTGATTTAGGAGGCCTTTGTTCCTTGGTTTCCTCTTTCTCCTCTGGCTCGTACACTCTTTCTGCCTTCTTTTTTGAAGGGTTCCCTGAAGGGAAGGATTTGATGGAGACATCTTATTTAGGACTGTGTGTTTTTAGGTCTCTCACTCTCTGCACATTGTCCGGCGTGGGTCTCTGTCTGTGTCTGTTGCCATCAGCTGCAAGATGAAACCCCTGATGAAGGCTGAGTAAGGCACTGGTCAATGAATATAGCAGAATGCCATTAGGAGTCATTTTGTTGCTGTGTAGGTTTGTTTGTGTTTTTAGATCAGTAGTATTTGGTTTTACACTAGATCCTTTGACAATGTGGTCTCAGGCTTTTGGTTACCCAAGCAGTGTTGGGTATGGGTTCCATCTTACGGAGTGGGCCTGTAGTTAAATCAGACACTGGCTGGTTACTCCCACAAGCTCTGTGCCACCACTGCACTAACAGATCTTGCATGCAGGACACCACTGTAGATCAAAGATGTTTGTGTTTATATTTGTTTTTTGGTAGCATGCAGAGTGCCTTCTGGAGCCATAGAATAGGCGTGAAAGCTCTGTGTAGGCCCCAGCTTAACTTCTCCATGTTCAGTGAGTTGGTAGGTATTGTCTTCGGTGATATGGCCTTCCTATGAGTTTGTAGAGAGCAACATAAAGTCTTGGCAACAACCTGAGTTGTTTGGGGGGTTCCCATGAGATCCATTTAGCTAACAACTTAATTAGATGTAACCCAATCCTGGTACTTGAAATTTCATTTGTTGACAAATGATTTCCAGTTGGGTCTCTGTGTCCCCCCCCCCCATTATTTTATTTAGTTATTTCATTTATATCACTAGTGCATATGTACACACACACACACACACACACACACACGAAAGCTTCTGTTGGATTAGGTTTCCATATTGCCCATCAAATGCTTCTTTAATTTTGGCCACCTCTCTCTCTATTCTCTATTCTCTCTCTTTTCCTCACCTTCCCTCCCCCACACCATTTGATATTCCTGTTCTAGCTCCATCCTACATCCATCCATAACTATCTATTCTAGTTCCCTTTCCTAGGAGATCCATCTCTCCCCCAGTCCCTTATTCCATGTTTAATCTCTACATATTGTAACTTGCTTATCATTGACTTAACAGCTAATATCCACATATAAGTGAAAACTCTAATGACAGCCTTTGAAAAACCATTGGTCTGATGTTTTATGGAAAATGTCATTGTGGATATTACTAGTAATATTTTCTTAGGAAAGTTTAATTAAAGCAAGAGATGAGTAGTCGCTGGTAGAAAATTAATCTCTCTTGTTTTCTTTTGGGATTTTTAAACAGGATCTCACGATGTAGATCAGGTTGGCCTGGAACTTACTATGTATTCCAGTCTGACCTTGTGCTCTTTTATCTTCCTGATGAAGACTCTCAAATGCTGGGATTAACATGTGATCCACAACACTGGTTTTTGTTTGTTTCTTTCTTTCTTCCTTCCTTTCTCCCTCCCTCTTTCTTTCTTTCTTTCTTTCTTTCTTTCTTTCTTTCTTTCTTTCTTTCTTTCTTTCTTTCTTTCTTTTT
>NC_022012.1:17012996-17053842 GCF_000317375.1 Microtus ochrogaster
TTCTTTCTTTCTTTCTTTCTTTCTTTCTTTCTTTCTTTCTTTCTTTCTTTCTCCTCCCCCCTCTCTCTTTCTTGTGAATTGATGCTTTTTGTCATCAGAATTAACTCTGAGTTTTCTCCAGTAGCTAGAAGGTAAGCTTGGATACTTAGTTGATAACTCATCAAAGTCATATTGATGATCTGGAACTTCTGTTCTCTGTTCAGGCAATGGTGGAAGACAGGGAAACAACTTAGGAACCCTGAGCTTGGCTTGCTGTTCTGGGGCTCCTGCTGAATGGATGTCTCGTATGTGCCACCTGTGTAATCTGTTTTAGTATCAAGTCTTATTACTCTGAAGATTGTCGGAGCCTGTGCTTAAAATTGTTCTTGGGGGAGTTAAAATGGTGGCTGCAGAAGGAAGCTAGAGACCTGAAAGGAAGAGGTTTCGGGAACTCTGACTGTTCTCACTAGACATGGCGCCTCTTCACCATGATGACATTCTCTCCCCAGCTTTACAACTGTGTGATTGAACTAGTGCCTGTTATGCAGAAATGCTTTCAACTCTTCATCCAAGTTTTGGGAATTAATACCAATAATAATAAAAAATAGCCATCTAGGCGGTGGTGGCGCACACTTTTAATCCCAACACTTGGGAGGCAGAGACGGGCTAATCTCTGTGAGTTAAAGGCCAGCCTGGTCTACAAGAGCTAGTTCCAGGACAGACTCCAGAACTGCAGAGAAACCTTAACTCCTAAAAAAACAACACAAAAGAAACAAACAAAAAGCCATGCAAGTTAGCTATTCACAATGGTAAATGTTATCATTAGCTTGCTGTTCTGAAACGGATTCAGAATTCTTATAAGTAGACACTATCGGGATATTAATTCAACCAGCCTCATGGGTTAAATTAGGTAAAAAATAAATTGTTTGAAAAACTAGCTTAAACTGCACATCTCTCTCAAGTGTTCTAGCCTACCTGTGGCCCACTTAAACTGTGTAAAGAGAAGAAAAGAAATGTTTCTTAAATGAGCAGCTCTTCTAGTCTAATCCACGTTTGGGCATTTTCAGAAAAGATCCTGTTTTTATCTGTACCATTTGCTTACTTGTGTTTGTATTTTTTTTTCTTTGCTGAGGGAAAAATCAATCTTTTTCCTTGTTCTTGGCCTCTTTTCTTTTTCTTTTTTTTTTTTTTTGTGTGTGTGTGTGTGTGTGTTGTGCTTTTATTGAAGAAGCTATATGATAGAAAGTTCACAGAAAGACCAAAGCTATCTTCCGGACCCTTTAAAAATTATTAGGGCTGAGGCTGTCCACGTTATTAGCCTGTCCATTGGTGTCGTCCTTGTTCAGCTCTCGTTGAGGCAGCCATGTTGGTGAGAATTTATGGATGGAGCTCCTGACATTGCTAGGAGGCACAGCTCTCGCAAACTCCCCATCTTCTGGCTCTGCAATGTTTCTCCTCCTCTTCCACAGTGAACCCTGAGCCTCAGGTGTGAGTTGTGCTGCAGATGCCTCAGCTGGGACTGGGCAGCAGAACTCTGCATTTTGATGGGTTATAGTTTTCTATAGTCAACTCTGTTGCAAAGAGAAGTTTCCTTGATGAGGGGTGAGGATTGTGCTTCTCTGTAAGGACAGATATTAAGAATGCAGTTAGGGATTATGTTGGCTTACAAAAGTCTGAATCATATACGTTCTTTCTCTAAATCCATGACTTCACCACTCCTGGGTAGCTGGCTAGGGGTCAGTACTAGGCGTGAGTTCTCTCTTATTGATTAGGTCTTTAGTCCACAAGCTATTGATGACCACCAAGGTGTGCATGCCACTATTGTCCCCTTAGGGCTACAGGCATCTTAGGAATTCTGAGAGCAAGAAAAATAGTCTTCCCCAGGGAGGAGCACACTGATGGGTTATGCAATAGGCAGTAGTCACATTCAAGTAACATTATAGGGATTGAGCATGTTCTATTTATATATTTAGGAGTATATACATACATGTATATACATACATACATGTATGAAACAGCAATTAACAAACAAAAAAGGAGCCACAAATTTGAAAGAATAAGGAGGTGTATATAGGAGGGTTTACAGGGATAAAAAGAAAGGCAAAAATTCATATAATTATATTATAATCTCAAAAATAGAAATAATTAAAAATATTAATCTAAACGTATTTCTGGGGACTGGAGAGATGGCTCAGCAGTTAAGCACACTTGCTACTTCTCCAGAAGATATCATTTTGGATCCTCGTACCCACTTTGGCCAGGTCATTATCTCCTGTAACTTCACTTCCAGGGACCCAATGCCTTCTAGTTTCTGTACACACACATCACAACAAATAAATAAATAAATCAGTCAATAAATAAAATCTTAATCAAATTCTGATCTACATTAGAAAATTACAGCGATATCTACTATCTTTTGACTGGGTCAAAAATCACTAAGAAGATAGTACTTAAAATTTATCTTGTAACAATGAAAATTGAAATTGTCCAGTTAATGTTATTGCTTTTACAGTGATTTTGGTGAACCAAACTTCTGTCCTAGTTCTGGCCTTTGTTGTGTACCTTCTACATGCTAGGCACTGTGACAAAATGCCTACTATGTGCTAGGTGCAGTGACAAAATGCCTACTATGTGCTAGGCAATGTGACAAAAATGGCTATTATGTGCTAGGTGCTGTGACAAAAATGCTTCTATGTGCTAGGTGCTGTGGCAACCATGTATGTTACAGAGGAGGAACAGATGCAAAAAGAGATCAAGTAACCCTCTTAGAGCCAAATGACAGGCCTGGATTTGGTTTTTCATTGGTACTAGGTTGGTTTCTTCTGATGTTTGATGTGCCTGATCATTGCAGGGGTTCCAGACTCAAATGACTATAAGGCCACCATGCAACATAGGTATAGATGAATGACAAAAAGAGCAATTTGTAGAACACAAGGATTTTCCTGAAGCAAAAGTAATTGTATACCCCAGTGTGGGCTCATTTATTTATTTATTTATTTATTTATTTATTTATTTATTTATTTATTTTTTGGTTTTTCGAGACAGGGTTTCTCTGTGGCTTTGGAGCCTGTCCTGGAACTAGCTCTGTAGACCAGGCTGGTCTCGAACTCACAGAGATCCGCCTGCCTCTGCCTCCCGAGTGCTGGGATTAAAGGCGTGCGCCACCATCGCCCGGCGGCTTATTTATTTTTAAAACACTTTATTGATTTTTGTGGATTTCACATCATGCATCCTGATCTCATTCATCTCCCCATCCCACCCTTATAACCCCCCCCCCGAATAAAATAAATTAAATTTTAAAAGAAAAAAATTTCATCATGGAAGCTGTAGTGTGACACAATGAGTCACACAGTAACCCTTCAGTCAGTAAAATCTTTACTTGCAAGTTCTCATTGCAGTGAGTCGTTGGTCTGGTCCAAGGCCTCTGACTTCTGCTGCACTATTGATCCTGGGCCCTCACTGGGACTCCTCTTGGATATTCTATTGATGTGTGTGTGTGTGTGTGTGTGTGTGTGTGTGTGTGTGTATATTCTGTTAGCCTGTCTTTTTATTGGTGAATTGGTTTAATTTATATTGATAGATGTTAACGACCAATCATTGTTAATTCCTGTTATTATGTTGTTGGTGGTGGTGGTGATAGTGTCTCTCTGTGTGTGTTTCCCTTCTTTGGGTTTTGTTGGTGTGAGATTATCTATTGCCTGTGTTTTCCTAGGTGTAGTTAACATTCTTGGGTTGGAGTTTTCCTTCGAGTACTTTCTGTAGGGCTGGGTTTGTGGATAGATATTGTTTAAACTTGACTTTGTCATGAGATCTTGTTTTCTCTATCTATGGTGATTGACAGTTTCACAGAGTATAGTAGTATTGACCGGCCTCCATGGTCTCTTCAAGTCTGTAAGACTCTGGCCAGGCCCTTCTAGTCTTTATAATCTCCATTGAGAAGTTGTTTATAAATCTAATATTTTTGCATTTATATTTTACTTGTCCTTTTTTTCCTTGCAATTTTTAATATTTTTTCTTTGTTCTGTATGTTTAACATTTTGATTATTATGTAATACAGGGACTTTTGTTTCTGATCCAGTCTATTTTCTGTTCTGTAAGCTCCTTGTGTCTTTATAGGCATGTTAGGAAAATTTTCTTCTATGATTTTGTTAAATATATTTTCTGGATTTTTGAGCTGGGATTCGTCACCTTTTCCTATTATTCTTAGGTTTGGTCTTTTCACAGTGTCCTAGATTTCCTGGATGTTTTGTGTTAGGAGTTTTTTATCCAACATTTTCTTTGACCTATGAATCTATTTATTTTATCATATCTTCAACACCTGAGATTCCCTCTTACATTTCTTGTATTCTGTTGGTGATGCTTGCATCGGTAGGTTCTGTTTGCTTGTCTAGATTTTTCATTTCTAGATTTCCTTCACTTCATGTTTTCTTTATTGCTTCTATTTCAAATTTCATGTCTTGAATGGTTTCCTTTACCTATTTTTTCCTTGACTTTCTTGTCATTCTTTAAGGGATTTATTGATTTCCTCCATTTTTTTTTGGTTGCTTTTCTTTGATTTCTTTGAGTTTTTCATTTCCTTTTTAAGGACCAGTGTCATATTCATAATGTTGACTTTATGGTCATTTTCTTGTGTTTCAAGTGCTTTGGAATATTCAGATCTTGCTGTTGTAGGGTAACTGGGCTCTGGTGGTGCCATATGGCCCTGGCTGTTGTTGAGTGTATTTTTGGGATAATGAGGTCTAGGCCCTGATTTCTGAGTTTGTCTTTGTTGGATAGGTTTTTGTTCCTGGGTTTTTGTTTCCTCTTTGGTCTTCTGGTCTCTGTGACCTGGATTTCTGGTGGCTGGGCATGACCTCTGATCCTGGAGGGAGCCTCTGTCCTAGCTGGGAGCTGGCCTTCTGGTGGTTAGCTCAGCCTTCATTACAGCTAGGGGTCTCTGTTCTTCTCACTGGTGTGGGCTGTACCTGTTCTTCTGACTAGTATGGCCTGTACCTGAGCAGGTGAGGTCTCCTACAGTTGGGGAAGGGCTGGCCTCAGGAAGGATGATGGGGTCTTGAGGGCTGGAATGGGTTTGGGAACAGAGTTTAGGGAGTGTGGTGGTTCAGCTGGCAGGTGATCACTTGCCTCTTCTTTTCACTGTTGTGGCCTGCACTAGAGTCAAGGTAGTCTGCCAGAGTGGAGGCAGGACCTAGCTCCTGAGCAGGTGAGGTCTCCCAGAGTTGTGGGGTTGGACTGGCCTTGGGAAGATGAGGTGTGATGTGTGAGGGCAAGGTTTATGGAATGGTTCTTAGGGAACAGAATCTGGGGAATGGAGAATTTGGCTGGCAGGTAGGTCACTCACCTGTTCTTCCCAGTGTGTAACTCTGGATTTTTTTTTTTTGTGTATGTAATACTTGTATCATAATGAGCATCATGGCGTTTCCTTAAATGTGCAATTCCTAGGATTATTTAAACTCAGGACTTGGACCCCATCCCACAAGTGGATTACTGGCTTTATATGTCCTGATCTTGCAAAGGAGAGTATGGATATATTTGTCTAGACCCTGTTGAGAATCCATAATTATTTATAATTATTAAATTTGTAATACCATCAAACAGAACTTATTTCTGTTAGTCATTTTGGTAGTGCATAGTCTCTAATGTTGACCGGGAGACCAGGTGCCTGAATGTCTGTGCTCTGTCTCTAGGGTTTGTTCCTAATAGAAAGCTTAACTGTTCTAAGTCCATGGACTCTAGACTGGAGGATCCCTGCTGTGGGAAGTCCTTCTGTCTGTGTTGCTTTTATTGGTTAATGAATAAAGAAACTGCCTTGGGCCTATAGCAGAGCTAGGTGGGGAAAAGCTGAATGCTGGGGAAAAAGGAGGCAGAGTCAGAGAGAAGCATTGGAGCCCCACCAGAGCCAGAGGGAACTTTAGCCGGTAAACCACAGCTATGTGGCTATACACAGATCACTAGAAATGGGTTAAATTAAGATATAAGTGTTAGCCAATAAGAAGCTAGAGCTAATGGGCCAAGCAATGTTTTAGTTAATATAGTTTCTGTGTGATTATTTTAGTTTTGGGCAGCCGGGACAAACAAGTGGCCTCCCTCCTACAGATCCCAACTTTCTGAGAACATTGACCATTTGGCAATGTCTGCAAATATTTTTGGTTATTATAGTTAATGGGAAGAGCTCTGGTGTGTAGGGCTTGAGATGCTGTGTACTTCCCTCAGTTGCCGAGACAGCCCACGACAAAGACTTTTCTGGTCCCCTAACATTGCATTGGTAGCAGTAAAGACTTGGAAGAATTTACCAATCATTGATAATGCTTTGCATGTAGGAGATGTGAATGTTGATCCTGGTTATTTACAAACTATGGTCAGCCTAATAAATGACACAGCATACAAAAATTTTCTAGAGATGATAGGCCTTGTTCTTACTCTCCTGAAAATCACACTTGCACCGAGCAGGCTGTGTGGTACTCTGATACATTGTCATCTTTGTGGATGCTCTCATTCAATGAGTCATCAGAAGTTTTTATTTATTTTAGTACATCAACTGCTCAAGGAAATCTTTCCATGTGCCAGAGACTGTGGGCAGGCACAGCCAGTAAAAGGACAGTCGCTTTAGAGTTCCCACAGGCTGTGGCTATAGAAATACTCACAGCTCTCGGTCATGCCACATGAGACCAGGTAACTCCATGCATCGCCTTGTATATTAGTTCCATGTAGTCTGGTCATAAACATGTACTGCCAGACAGTAAGGTATAAAAGCAAAATCATAAAAGAAAACCCACAAGTGTTTAAGAGAACCAGGCCCTGTCTACAGGCTGTTGTTATGTACTCTGGCTGGCTGGGAACTTCTGATCTTCCCACCCCGCCCCCGTATTCCTGGGAGTCCAGCCTACACACCACTGTCTAATTTAAAAATCTGGATATCCTAAAAGATGATTCATAGAGTGGACAGATTTTTGTTTGCTTGTTTCCCTGTGTGTGTGGGTGTGTGTGCGGTGCATGTGCACGCGTGTGTGCTCATGTGTGTATGTACATGTGAGTGTGTGTATATGTGTGTAAATGTTACTTCATTTCAGGAACTCTGATCACTGTTGTCACCAGCACTGCGAGGAATCCGGGTTCTCTTTTTTTGCCATCATAAGTGGGTCACCAGCATACGCTAATCAATCACATGTAGAACCATGTCTTAACGCTGACTGCCTTAGGTAGGGGAATGTTTGGGACACCCAGCCAGCTAGCTCCCCATCTCACCATTGTTCCCCTTCATGGAAAATGGCACTCCATGCTGTGTGGGTAGCTTCTAATCATAGACACATCTGTCTATAGGCTGTTGCTCAAAACATTCTAAAGTTAGAAGCTGTTCAGACCCCACGGATGTTGTTGTTGGAGAGATAGCTGTGGCATTCTCCAGGGCTTGTAAAGTGAGCTCTAACGTTGCCAACAGTGATTCCTGCTTTCCTAGCAATCTGTTCAGTGACAGGCCACGGCCCAGAAAACAGTCTTTTGTCTTTTTACAACCTGACTCCATTAATTATTATTTTTTAAATTTGGGTTTCCCTTGGCTATAGGTAGAGAATTTTATAGGAAGAGGTAAATCTTTGGTCAGATGTGGGGGCAGAGGTGGGGAGATAAAAATCATAGTCAGACCGAGAGATCAGTCGAGACAGGCATTGGAGTGAGTCCCTTTCAGCTGATTAAATTACATGTCTCTTTAGTGACTAAGCTGTGCAGAGAGTTTCTCTGTGTCACCTTTAAGTTATTTTTGTCTGTCTCATTTCACATTTTTATGTATCAGTGGTATACATTTGGAACACACCAGCCAACGTCTTTGTCTCAACACTGCTTATATTTTATATTTTTCTGGACAGAGCATTTAAAGGGGAAGAGTTTTTCTTATATAACCAAGTTTCTCAGGATTAATTTGTTTTCTAAAACAAGTTTTATGTGAATTCTCAAGGCATTTGGCAAGTGTAGATTAACGTCGGGGAAAACTCTTATCCTGGCAAGAACTGTCATGGTTTTGAGGGTCCCAGGAGCCATGCCTTGTTGTTCCTGACTGTTAGGTTGTTTCCTTATCGTTTTATGAATATGGAATGTATGAGTCAAGCTTTAATGAGACATGACCATTGATTTCTACTGTTCTTAGCTGCCCAAAATGGTCCTGGGGAAAATGTATCCTAATCCCAGGCGTGGTTTAGAAATTTAAGCTCCGGGTTACAGGAGAGCCCAGGATCCTCTCTGTTACAGGTGCTGCAGACTGAAATCCATCCCTGTCCTCTATATGTAAACTAGCAGAACATCAAATGGCTAAGAATTATATTCTTGCCCAGTATGGTGGTGAGTTCCAGCATTGCAGAGGCAGAGATAGGCAGATTTCTGAATTCAATGCTAGTCTGGGTTACATGGCAAGTTCCAGGACAACCAGGGCCATCTAGAGAGACTTCATCTCAGAAAACAACACTAACAGCGAAGATTATATATATATATATATATATATATATATATATATATAATTATTATTGTAACAATAGATTATTTCTATGTTTTCATAATAAAATGCCCAGAGTTGGCTTTGATCTGTGCGGGAGGTAACATGTAATGAATGCGTGCAGGCTTACAAACACTCCCAGCACACTCCTCTAGGCTTTCTGACATCCATGTCCTTTCTCTTTCTTTTTGAATCTTATTTAACTTTCTCTTTGCTGACAGAACATTCTTTTGGATACAAATACTCACTTTCCAGCTAAAGGAACAATTGAGCCCTGGTAAGCTTCTTCCTTATTGCAAGGCTCTTGCCAGCCTGGGTTGACTGCTAACAGTGGTGAGAAGGAGACTGCCCTCTTTCTGCTGTTTCCTATGCTGAAAATGGATCTGACCCATGGGCTGCCGTCTGAAGAGTACATTCTTGTAGGCAGTCATTAGAACTGCCTGTATCTTGTGTGTGTGCATGTATGTGCGTGTGCACGTGTGTGTGTGTGCGTGTGTGTGCACGTGTGTGCGTGCGCCATTCATGTGTGTGTACCCACAGTGGCAGAACAGGGTGTTGAATTCCTGGAGCTGGAGTTAGAGATGGTTGTGAGCCACCTCATGGGGGTACTGAGAACTGAACTCTGGCCCTCCGCAAGAGCATCCAGGGCCTTAACATCTGAGCCATCTCTCCAGCCCCTGTCTTCATGGTTTAATAGAAGTGTAGCAAAGTAAAAGAAGGGATTCAATATGTCTGACTTTTATAGCTTTTAGTAGTATATTCGATGCAGTCTCTAATGACATTTTACTTTGAAACTTGATTAAATTTAGCAGCAGAATGAAGACTGTCCTGCTGAGGGATCACAAAGGGTGGGGCACAGAAGAGAGTGTGATGGCCAGGTGTTCCCTCACTTTCGGGAGGGTGATTGGTAGTATGTTCTAAATATCAACAGATGAATCCTCTTTTTTCAGTGTCATTATTTGTCTGATTAAAAATAATTTACCTCCTATACCTAAACAATATAGATTGTTCAAAATTGTGACATGAGCCCAGTGAGCTAGAGATGAACAAGAGGGGTGTTAGCTAGTTTTTACTGAGCATTATTCTGTAGGTGAGAAAACCAGCCTGAAGGAGATAAAGTCTGAACAGCTTGTGAGTGGCATTGCTGGTACTCACACATACGCCTTATTGGCTCAAAAGCCACCCGATTATTCTGTGATTTTGAATGTCATTAAAGCCTTCATCCCAATATGATATTAGTCATTAATGTACGAAAACGTTCTCCTGCTGCTTTCCTCACTGTTTGGCCAAATAGCTGACAAGAAGCACCTTGTTTTGGCTCTAGGTTTCAAGGTGTGGAGGCAGCTGGCTCCATGGCAGCAGCTTGCTCACAATGGGTGGACCAGGAAACCGGGAGGTGGATGCTGGTACTCAGATCACTCACTGCTTTTTCTTCTCTTTTAAACTATTGAATCCTCAGCACGGGTGATGAGCTTCTCTCTACAGCTAACAATCTCTGAAGTCCCCTCTTAGACACGCCTGGAGGTCTTCTTTGTGATTCTAAATCTAGTCAAGTCGACAGTATGGCTGAACTGTCACAACTGCCCAAGTGCTGTCTGTGAATTATGCCATCAGAGTAGACCTTTCTGTTTGACTTATTTTAACGTCTTGACTGCTATCTACTTTACGCATATAATGAACAGTTTTTGCCGTACTCACAGGGATGTACCCTGTTACCACAGTTTAATTTTGAAATAACTCATCTTCCCTAAACGAAGCCCCATACTCATCAGCTGCCATTTCCCAGGCTACCCTACCCACCATCCGACCACTTCAGTCTGCATCTTGGATTTGGCTGTTCTGAACATGGTCTTTGGAGAAAGCTTCTTTCACTTTTTTCAGTTTTTTTCCACAGCTACTCGGGTTTAATGTGTATACATACCTCTTTCTTTTTATGGTGGAATCCTATTCTATTTACATGGCTATACCAGGTTCTGTTTATTCGTTAATCAGGTTGTAGCCAGGTCTTTCTACATTTTGGCTGCTGTAAATAAGGCTGTCATAAATATCCATGCTACACTTTGAGCATTCCCTGGTGTGTTAGATGCCAGTTCCCTGACATGGTGTCGTTGGGAGGTAGTAGAAACCCTGAGGAGTGATGAGGGATCTTCAGCTCATTAGGGATGTATCCTTGAAGGGGATAATGGGACCTCAGTTCTTCCTCATCTTTTTTGCTTCCTTGCTGAAGTGAATGGTTTTATATGACTGAGTGCTTCTGCCTGATGTGGGATTTTCCTCTGTGTGCTGTGATTACCATTAATGAATAAAGAAACTGCTTTGAACCTATAGCAGGGCAGAACTTACCTAGGCGGGGAAAACTCAGCTGAATGCTGGGAGAAAGAAGGGCAGAGTCAGAGAGAAGCCATGGAGCTGCTGCCAGAGTCAGACATGCCAAAACTTTGCTGGTAAATCACTGCCACGTGGCGATACACAGATTAATAGAAATGGGTTAAATTAATATATGAGTGTTAGACAATAAGAAGCTAGAGCTAAGGGGCCAAGCAGTGATTTAAATAATACAGTTTCCGTGTGATTATTTCAGGGCTAAGCTGCCGGGAACTAACTAACACCCCCCTCCAACATCTGCCCTCATGGGTTACCACAAGCTCAAAGCAATAGGACCAAGTAGCATATCCTGATGGAATCCTCCAAAAATGTGGGCTAAAATAAACCTTCCTTCTTTATATGTTCATTTTCTTGGGTAATTGTTATAGTAACATGACTCTCTTTAACACATTTTATGATCAAAAATTTGAGTTCACTTATATTGTCATTGCTTTTGTTGGTAACTTTGGAAGTGGAATTACTGGGTAGGTCATGTGCCAATGTTTATCTTTCTGAGGAACTGCCAGACTTCTTCCCATGTTTACCATATTACATTCCTGCAGCTCAAAATTCTCCATATCCTTGTCAATCATTGTTAATGCTTTTGTTTCTCTCTCACTCAAGTATCATAATGCTATGTGTCTCTGTTAGGGTTTTTATTGCTGTGAAGAGACACGACAACTGTGGCAGCTCTTATAAGGAAAATATTTAATTGAGGGGCTTTGCTTACAATTTCAGAAGTTTAGTCCATTATCATCTAGCAGGGAGCATGGCAGCGTGCAGACAGATGTGGTACTGAAGAGGTAACAGGAATTGGACTGAGACACTGGGTGGTAGGTGAGCATAAGGAACCTCAAAGCCCACCCCCACAGTGACACACTTCCTCCAACCATACCATACCCACTTCAGCAAAGCCACACCTCTTAATAGTGCCACTCCCTATGAGCGGTTATGGGGGCCAATTACATCCAAACTACCATACTATGAAATATGAAAAATAGTGCCACTACTATTTATTTGTTTGTTTGTTTGGTTATTTGTTTGTTTATACAGGGTCTTACACTATAGTTCAGTCTAATTTTGGGAACTCACTAAAATCCTTTTGCTCAGCCTCCCAGGAGCTAGGATTACAGGCATGAGGCAGAGTGCTAGAGTCTCCATGTTACTTCATACTTTAGAGGTGCCAAGTCTGAAACATTAAACAGGAAGGCTCACTTGTTTGAAGGGAATGTGTGGGATGGGCAGCTCCAGAGATTAAATCACCTCACACAAATGTAAAGCTTTCTAATCAATTGGATACTTAGAGATCACATTTCCCACATTTTAAAGATAATGCAACTAGAGCCCAGAAAAGGGAATTAAATTTATGCTTAATGCCGCTGCCAGGAGGGGAAGGCCTGTTTGCCTGGTTCCCAGGCCCCCTGTGTTCCAGCATGGCCTTTTCCATCCTTCCCTAGGAGCAACGTGGAGCTCCCCTGACTAACTTGTTCACCCACGTTGGTTGGTTACTGGAAAAGATCTAACTAAAACCATGTTGTATATTGAAGTTTGGCGAAAGTGAGAGCTGCCACGGGGGCACCAGAGAGAATTTGATGTCCATCCTGCTGATACAGAAGCCAGTGTGACAGGAGACAGTCAGCACAGCAGGGTGTTCACTGTTGGTCCTTCCTGCAACCCTCTTTTCTTATTCTTCAGATGCAGCCAATAGTCTCTACCCCATAGGGTTGTTCTGAGAATTAAAGGGGATAATCCCTGCAAAGAGTTCGCCTGGACTTGGTTCCTAGAAAGGCTTCAGTAAACTACTGACAATTATTACAACCATTGGCTTGTTTAGACTATTGAAAACATTGTAACTTGAGGTTTATAGAAAAATGGATGAGTCATCCTTTAAAAAAGAATAGCTTCACTAAGGAAGGTGGCCTGGAAAATCAGTCTTTTGTCTAGCTTTCATGTTTCTGAGCTATACAGAATGTAACAGCATTCCCATTGCTAAGAGAAGAAGACAGTATATTACCATCACATTCTTACACACTGTTAGCTTGGTGACTATGGACAGTGCCTAAGTATCTCACTTTGGGAAGAGAGCAGCCATTTTCAGTTAGCCTTGTGTTGAAAGCCCCAGCAATGGTAAAATATAAAGCCCAGATGTCTGTGACAGGTATGATATATAAGCAGTGCTTACCCTACATATTCCAAAGGAGGATCCACTATAGATTTTATGGGGTCACCTGTGGGCATTTGTGTTTCTATGCAAACACAGGGCATTTACTGGGAAGGCAGGAAGCGCAGGTGGCATCCTGGCACATCCTTGCCCTTGCTCATTGCCCTGGCCAGTGTGCACAGATGGCACCAAGCCTTCCTCTCTTCATCACTGAATGGGAAATGGGACGAGGTGGGGACTGTCAGTAATTTCTGTCTCAGAGGGCCGTCAAAACAACTGAGCGATGGATGCTAACGGCTCTGAGTTCACAGTACCTGGACCACAGTCAGCTCAGCAGTTCCCTTCCAAGCAGCAGCGCAGTAGGATTCTGCGTGCCACACGTGAGATTTGGAGGCAGATTGGACTAGCTTAGGTGGAGAAATTGGACATGTCTGTGTTCACATAGCATGATTCATGTCTACTCCGTTGTTGCTGCTGCTGCTTTCCTGTAACCAATTTTAGAGCCTGTCTTGGCAGCTGGAAGTATTTGGGATTAATTTCACACTCGCTTTATGAGTTGAGTGTTTTCCTGCAGCTCCCTGGGCCTCTGCCTCATTACTTTGGCATCAACTGATATGGGCATTGGACAGAGATGTCCTTTGGGGTCTCCATTTTATTTGGAAACCATCAATTTGAAAAAGCAAAACAAAGGCCATAGCACATTGTGCTTGAACTCGTTAGCATTTACTGTTTCCTATAGCCCTCCCTTCTGTAGTTCTGTACACCAGGAAATGCACAGCTTTCTCAGACAGTGGGGAGCCCTGAAAAAGGAGATCACTCTCCCTCAAATGTTAAGTCCTAGAAGCTGGTTGGCATTGCTTCTTAGTTCCAGGTGATCTGGGAGATCTTTTGGGGCTTGGCCATTCAGATCTGAATCTTGATGGGTTAGTTTTTCCAGCCCTCTTTCATATGCTAATTCTGCTTACTTCATTTGGCTCTGATGGAGAACAAAGTAAACTTGGCTGTTACATGCAAAACTAAATTGAGACCACGGAGATCTGTTTAGTATTTCATGCTGGCCAGTAGGTCAGAAAGATTTTGGGGGGGGGGGGGGATAATTTACGTAAGAAATTGTTTCTCCCATTTCTCTCCGGTTTCTGTGACCGTTTGGGGATAACAGTCTCTTTCAACAATGGCACAGAAGCAGACCCCATGAGACAGGGGCTTTGAAAAACGGAGTTTCTCCCAGATTCCTGCAGTTTGGGCCTTCTTCTGGAAAGAGCCTGTGGCTTGGACTGCTGTCTCACTAAGTCCTTCTTTCACTACAGCTGTGTTTAGCAAGTTGGGTGGGGCCGTGGACAGACACGGTGCTACACTTAGTGAGCACGCATCGAACATGGTATCCTGAAGTCCCATGAGCAAATGCCTCAAGCTTTTGTTATGCCTGGCAGTGCTCTATTGATGTCTTTGGAGTTTAGTGCCTGCTCTCCACCTGAGCTTTTCCCATGAGCGACCTCTTCATTTTCCTCCTCCTCACTGCGCTTCCTCAAGCAGTCTGTTCTCCTTTGCTTTGCTGGGATTGTATCCTCTCTTGAAGGCACATTCCCGCTACCTGTGTATTAGGAGGCCTCCCTTCTCAGTTGTGGGCAGGAGAATGATTAACATTATCTCTGGTGCAGAGGTCAGAGTGCATCCCCTAGAATGCATTCTGCAAATTCCTGCACATACCTGGTACTCAGGAGCTGTTCATGACCTTGGTCTCTCTATGAGTTCAACTTTGGACAGTGAGCATCTCTGTCAGTATCATTGTGGTCCTGCTAAGGATGCATACGATTTCAGGTGCTACAATTAAGCAAAGTGGCCTCTCCCATCTCTTCTAGGGGACTCCTTGAAGTAATGGGGAAGGGATGAGTTCCAACCCTATTTGAGTAAAATAGACCCCAGGGATATTAACTCTAGTCCATCGTAACCAGTCCTTTGCTAGCTTCTTTTACACTTTCTTTTCTGCACAATTAGAACATTATTATAATAACACTTCTTCCCACTAATTGGTTCTGTATGTACTCTTTCTTTTAAACAATTACGAGGTCCCGTGGGTTATACTCTCTTGTCTACTTTAAAATGCCAGAGGAAAGCACAGTCCTAGGCACACAGTAAGCAGTTCATTTTATGTGTTGCTGGCCTTGCTTCAGACACCATGGCTCCCCGGAGAGCTGACTGAACTGTAATTGGCTTCTGTAACTCCTTTAAGATGTTGGTCACATGGTGAAGAATCCTGGTGCGCACGGTATATTCAGGCAAAGTTCTTGGGTTGCGCCGTCTTCCCATCACTCCCATCTCATTTTCAGTGTCCCCCAGACACTCTGATGACCATCTCTGGAGAGCCCCTCTCCCCACATGGAATTTGAGAGACCACACAGCTGTAGACTGTACTCGTTTGAATGATGATGTTTTAACAAGCCCTTTGGGCCAGTGTCAATAAGCCATGAAATATCACTGAACGGATCGTCTGCACCAGACTGCCGAATCTCATCTGAGTCCTCAAGCTGGCTGGGACGTTGAGAAGGAGTTTATTACTCCAGCGTTGGCTCTTCCTGTTCTGGGGGACTATAGACGCCGTGAATCTCTGGGCCAGTCAGTTCATTACTTTTAATGAGCACAGAATTCACCAAGACATTAAAATAAAATAGAATCAAACACCAATGGGCAGACTTGGATATTCCACCCAATTGTTGCTTTAGTTCCTTTTTCCACAAGATTATTCAAGAGAGGTTTTAAGGCAGATCCTATTCGGTCCTGCCAGTTTCTATCCTAAATAGATCTGGCATTGCAAACCTAACACACCCTGAGCTGTTGTTAATGCCCAGTGGGGTGGTGTCTGACATTTGTGTTAAAATGACAGTTTTCAAACTGATCAGATGTTTGAACCTTGTTTGACCTTTACATATGTGAAAGAAACATTGGATATCTCAATGTCTTTAATCTATAAAGACAGATTTAATAGAAGTTATTTTCTGGGAAGAGAGTGATGAAGTTATTTAAAACACAGAGAAATAGTCACTTTATTTTATTTTATTTGATCAGTGTTCGTAGCTAAATATAAAAGACTGGAATAGGTTCACTCTCGAGTACTCCTATCCCACATAGTGAAGAAACCAGTGGGTAGGGAAGCTCACACGGAACAGTGTCCCTATAAAGCTGATTTTGTGGGTATTTCCACCGCTGGTCATATGGATTTAGAATTAGTTGAGACATTTTCTCACAGAAGGGAGCTAGTGGATGAATGATGACTTCTTTATTGTCCGACCTGACTGCGTCTGTGGGAGTCAGAGCTCATCAAGTTGTTCTAAAGGAAACAGGACTGTGCCAAATGCAACTTGCTGAGGGCTCGGGGGTGGCGTAAGCATCTCTAACCGAAGTTTGTCATGTCTTCAGGTGATGGCTCTAGCAGATGCAGTGGAGGAGAACCAGGACAGGCTGCTGCAGTCCTCCGCTGGCCTGAGGAGCGCCACCCATTTGCTGATTCTTCTGGTCAGACTGTGGCAGAAGCTGAGTGCCGACCAGACTGCTATTCTAGAAGCAGCATTTCTGCCATTACAGGAAGACACACAGGAACTGGTAAGGACCCACAAGCCCTGCTTGAACAGACTTTGGTTTGGGGGAGATATCACATGGCTATCTATGTTTTTTTAAAGCATCAAAGAGGCTTGTGTTTTTACAAAAACGCTGTTTTCCCTTTCTTTAAGCCATAATAAAAGTGTCATATGATGGCACTTTCTTTCCCTCCTTGAGCGGTTTTAAAAATAGGTATATAGTCTATTTTTATGTAGTACCCAGTGTGCTTTTATGGGCTCCTCAATCTCTGAGAGGCAGAGGTAGTCATTTGACAGTCTGAGTGATCACAGGAAAGCCTCTAGATTAGCTAATCCTTCCCAAGGCTGCCAGAGAAAACAGTTCAGTCATTTTAATTTGTTCAATGTTCTTAAATTTTAGTGTCGCTTCAAAGGTTAGGGCACTGAGATGGCTTTGCTGGAAGTGATGGGAATAGTTCTTTACATTCACGGAGTTCTTTATAATACTTCATAAAGCCCTCTGCCTTAGAAGAGCCGTTTCAGAATGAAATGGGAAAAGTGAGTCTGTGAGTTAGATTCTAACCAGAATCCATTAAACGAAAGCACCTCGCTTGTGTGATTCATAGATATGCACAGGACCAGGGCCTTCTGCATGGCCTCTGTGCTTTCCTCTGCGGAGAAATGATGGGCGCCTTGGAAACCAGTGATCCAAGCTCAGCTCTTTGTGGTGGCTTTTTCGGGGAAAATGATTTCAAACCCAGTTTCAGACCTAGATCTAAGAATGGTTGTGAAAGTCACAGTGCTGCAGCTGGCAAGGTCCTCAGGGCCTACCTGGCCCTGACGCAGCTGTCCCCAACTATCTCATTTCACCATAGATGTGGCACCAACGAGAGCTAAATACTGTGTCCTTCTCCATTTCACAGACAAGCCAAAACCTCAGCTTTCTATAGTTAAATGCACTTCTAACACTGGTGCAGTAGGCTCAGGATTTGGAACCAACCCATCTGCTCAGAAAATGTGTGCTTTTAGTCAGATGCCTCGTTTTAGTGAACACATTCATTGCCTTGGTTACTTTTCTATTGTCATGAACAGATGCCTCAGCCAAGGAAACTTTAAGAAGAAAACCTTCAATTTGAGGCTCATGGTTCCAGACGGTTAGATTCCATGACCATCATGGCTGGCCAGGAACATGGCGGCAGGCAGGCGTGGCAGTGGGGCAGTAGTTCAGAATTCATATCTGATCCACAAACACCAGGGAGGGAGAGAGAGAGAGAGAGAGAGAGAGAGAGAGAGAGAGAGAGAGAGAGAGAGAGAGAGAGCGCAAGCACTAGCTGGAATGGTGTGGGCAAAGCCCACCTCTAGTGATTTGCCTCCTCCAACATGGCCACACCTCCCAGTCCTTCCCAAACCTTACTACCAACTGGGCACCAACCATCAAAATATATGGGCTTATAAGGGCTATTCTCATCCAAACCATTACAGTCATAAAAATCTATTTTTTTAAAAAAAGAAAAATCTTTGTTTTGTGACCTAAAGTAGTAATAAATACACTGAAAAAAAAAGGGAAGGCACTTTTAGTTGCAAATTCTATAAAGAGACTGGCAATTTTCTTTTATAAGTCGAGTTGACCTTCAGTAGCAGAATCAGAGATGCTTAACTGTGGCAAGAGAAGGACGTTGTGCTGTGGTCAGATTATTCATAAATTTACTTTAGCAAGCCAAAGGCCTTGGTTAATCTCCAGTTTAAGGCCCACCACTAAATGACAGTCACCGTGGTCCTCGGCTGTTTTGAACTGCTACTTCTGTATCTGTAAGGGACAAGCTGGTCCCACCCCAGAGGCTGTGAGAGGAGCTGATGGGGCCAGCTGGGTAGAGTGACAAACTTTACAGGTCTGCACTGGGACTGGTTTGCACTAATCACCTTTATGGTAGTTGTCCATCTCTCTGCCATACTCCAAAGCAAGAATCATGTCCTGGGTCCTTTTCCATCCCTAGGACTTTAAGGACGGGTACATAGCCAGTATCTGTCCAGTGGAAGACTGGAGAATGCCGAGGGTGGGAGAGAAGAAGCAGCACAGGCCAAGCAATGTAATCTGTATCGCCCAGTGCAAAGGGTAGCATGAACCCCTGTCCAAAGAGTAGGTTGAGAGATGGCTCAGTGGGTGAGCGCACTGGCTGCTCTTCCAGAGGACCTGGGTCCAATTCCCAACACCCACTTGGCAGCATACAACTGTCTGTAACTCCAGTTTCAGGGGACCTGACACCCTCACACAGATATACACACAGGCAAAACACCAATGCATATAAAATAAATAAATCTTTAACTTAAAAACAGTAGGAGCAGCAGTGCTGTCGAGGCTGGAGAGATGCTTCAGCAGGTAAAGGAAATGGCTGTGCAAGCTTGGCAGCCCAGGTTCTCTGCCTAGAGACCAGGTAAAACTTCATGGAGAAAACTGACGCACAAGGTTGCCTTCTGACCTCCGCATGTGCACTGTGACATGCCATTGCCCCACCTCACACACATGCACACGCACACATGTACCCCCAGACACAATAAACTAAAAATTTTAAATCTCAGTGGATCCTTCTTCCCGAATCCCGTTTGTCTGTGGGTTCTGAGTTTCTGTGTTCTGTGTTCAACTACAGACCAAAAATATGTAGATATTGTCTTGACAAGAGGGAGACCACATTTGCAGTGTTTATTATGTATGCTGTTATGATTCTTGGATTTTATTATTAGTTATTGTCCATTTCTTTTCTGCACCTATTTATATAGCAAGTGTATATTGTATATAAAAGTATGTTTGTCTAAGGTTTGGTGCTACCTGGAGTTTCAGGCACCCACTGCAGGATTGGAATATCAGGGCTGAGGAACTGTACTATCAACTTAAAGGGTTTTGTTTTTTGTTTTTTTGTTTTTTGCAATTTCTCTCAACTTGTCTTTTTTTTTTCTCTTTTATGTCCTAGGTAAAAAACAATTGAAAACTGATTTTTGTTAGAATGAAATTTACCACTTAACTTTACTATATGCAATGCTGCTCTGTGTTCTTAAGTGTGTGTGTGCATGTGTGTGCACTTGTGTGTGCATGCACTTGTGTGTGTGTGTGTGTGTGTGTGTGTACACATGCTACAATGCATGTGTGGAGGTCAGAGGACAACTTGTCTGAGTTGGTTCTCTCCCACCACCATGTGGGTTTTGGAGTTGAACTTATGTTGAGTGTGTTCTCGGTGTAGGTCTTGAAGAACAGCATCTTTTAGAAGTACATGAGTGTGTTCACCATGAAGAGCAGAGTCCTGTAGAAATACCTGAGTGTGATCATCATGAAGAGCAGAGTCCTGTAGAAATACATGAGTGTGTTCACCATGTAAGCAGTTGAAAGGCTCCGTCCCTTCCTTCTTCGTGAAGACTTTCTATCCTGCCTCTCCACACACTCTCTTCCAACTCTCTTGCTAATGTGGTGAGAGGAGGTATATGTACTTGTGTCTGATGGATATAAGATATTTGAAAAAAGCACATAGCCTGAAAAATGAATTCAAATAGTAATTTGAATACTTCTTATTATACTTTTCATCTTTAATTGGACTGCATTTTTCACTTTGGGATTATATTGTTCGGACAGCCTGTGACACATACAGTGTGTGGTTTTGACATGCTAGTTCACAGTTCCTCATGATGCATCTATTGGCCCCACAAATAAATGTTATGTGATGAGACTCTGTGCTATCCAACTGAGACATGAAAATAAAATATTCAAACCTGAAATAATTTGAGAGGAGGGTGAGGCAGGAAAGAAAGGAGTCTCCTACCAGAATGTTGAAAATATACCCCATATTGAAGTTATTATGATACCACAAAAATCTGAATGCAATTTAGATGGTTTGGTTGAAGAAGATGGCAGAGTACATGTGTGAGGGGAGAAGCCCAGACATGTGGACACCATTTCCAGATGACACTGTCAGCTCCAGGTCACATGTCCCCACAAGTATTGAAAGGTAGAGAGAAATGCACAGATGATATTTATGTTTCAAATAACTCTGGCTAATCTGTATAATGATTTGTTGTGTTGTTATTTAGATGGAATGTGTCAGCAGGCAAGCTGTAGTCAATAGAAAACTCTAGAATAGTTTTTTTCCTAACAATATCAGCTTCACAAAGCAAACAATATTCAGAACCTTTCTACGCCAGTGGAAAGCAGCCCTCTCCACATGACGCCACCAGTGGTCAGTGGTAGTGGGAAGCAGTGACCTTTGTATGATATCATCAGCCTCAGTGTTGGTGGCAGGCAGCGCCCTTCACATGATGTCATCAGCGGTCAGTGTTGGTGGCAGGCAGCGCCCTTCACGTGGTGCCATCGCGGTCAGTGCCAATCATCGGTGTTTCTTTTGAAGCAGCATTGCATTTGCAGAAGAACTCATAGTTGTTTCTTTACCCCATCTCTTAGGGATACTTTTCCATTTTTTGTCACTTTTCAGTAGTAAATAAATGCTGATATTTCAGACTAGTGCATGTTCTTTTTTGTTGGTTTGTTTTTTAAGATGTTGAAACTTACATGCACCAGAGGTACTTTGTGGAGCTGTGTTGCCTACTGAGAAAAATATTAAAGACCGTGTTTTGTTTCAAAGAGCTCTTAAGCATAGTCATACTGGTGAATTTGATAATTAGAATTGCCACTGTCCCATTTTTGAAATGATGCCATACATGTAGTCCAAAATAGTATTTTAGCACTGCATGCCAAAGGGCTTTAGTATGTGTGTGTGTTTGTTGTGATCTTCCCATGATGCTTCACAGAACACAAAAGACATAAGGGAGTGTGTGTGTGTGTGTGTGTGTGTGTGTGTGTGTGTGTGTGCTTTTAGGACTGGCTCAATGGGATAATCTCTTACCAATTCATTTAATCATTCAATGAATTTTTATTGAAGACTTACTAGTTGTTAAATACCATTTGGACTACAACATACCTTTTAAACAAAACAAACTTAGGTGCCATTTTGGTGGTTTTAATTCAACTTTACAAGCAAACATTCTAACCCTGAGCTCTTCAATACAGTAGCCATTTACAGCATGAAATGTAAAGAAGCTGGTATGGGATCAATTGGCTTCATCATCTGTCTTTGTCTTGCTCACAGTTACCTGTGACAAGTGCTTACTGCGTTAGAGAGAGCAGACAGGAGGCCTCTTACATAGCACCCGTGGGCATCAAAGGAAATCCAGGGCTGTGTCAGTTGGATCAACCACAACACATACTAGGAAACCAGTGAAGGGGAGAGAGGAGACTGACATGAAATTCCTTCTTGATGTTTGATTTGACATTCCTTCTTTCTGGTATCTTGGGATCTGCTTGGTCATGTGTCAACACCAGGTACTTCTAGGAACAAAAGCTTTTTCTAAGAGATCTTAGAGCATCTGCATAAGAGGGAGGCGCGAGGCCAGTACGGGCTCTGCCGCTCTTCCTTTGATATGGTTTGGAAGTACTCTTGGTTGCTAACCTGTGACACTCATGGATGGTAGAACCCAGAGGAGGTGACCCCAGTGGAAGGAAGGGTGTCCCTGAGGATGTGGGCCCCGCTGGAAGGAAGGGAGTCCCGGAGGAGGTGACCCCAGTGGAAGGAAGGGTGTCCCAGAGGAGGTGGATCCCGATGGAAGGAAGGGAGTCCCTGAGGAGGTGGATCCCGATGGAAGAAAGGGAGTCCCTGAGGAGGTGGGCCCCGATGGAAGGAAGGGTGTCACTGAGGAGGTGGATCCCGATGGAAGGAAGGGTGTCCCTGAGGAGGTGGGCCCTGATGGAAGGAAGGGAGTCCCTGAGGAGGTGGGCCCTGATGGAAGGAAGGGTGTCTTTTGAAAGGGATACTTGGACCCCAGCTCTTCCCTCCAACTGTCACTTTCTCTCTGTCCTGAGGTGAGAACTTCTCTGCAATATGCTACCACTGTGATACTGTCTGGGTCTTGCCACAGGCCCAAAGGCCACAGAGCCAAGTTACCCCTGAAACAATGAGTCCAAATAAGCCTCCCTTCCTTGTGAGTTCGGTGTTAGCTCAGGTATTTCACCACAGCATCAGGGAGCCCTGTCTCCTCCATGTGGCCATGGCTAGTGCTGGGGTCGTCGTGAATTCCTTCCCTTCAGCATGCTCCTGACCTCTGAATCCCTTTGATTGCAGCCTTCTGGAGTGTTGCTTCATTTTGGATTGAATGTAGATAAATTCCCTTTGCCCTTCCTGATCGTGGTTCAGATCTGCTTCTCATTATCTTAGCAAATAGCTCAGATGGCTGGATTTTCCATCCATCAGATGGCAAGAGAGCAAGGAGGAGCAGGATTAAGATTTTTGAGTAGACTGCTTTGAGACTTTTCTTCTGAGGCTCTTGCATGTTCGCTTGGCTCTGGAGGGCCTCTAATGAAAAAAGCAACAGCGTCCTGGACTTCGAAACCTGGCTTCATAGACTCCACATGGCATAGCTTTTGGCTTGATATTTTCTTTCCTTTGAAATTGCATTCAATATCTTTGGCATTATTATCTACCATTTGAGAAAGAAAAGCTTTATTGTGTTCTTAAGGACGTAATAGCTGCCTTCCCTAGAAGCAGACTTTCGACTCCCTGGGAAGGGTAGGATGGAAATGTACATCAATGGGCGAGGGAGAATTGAACCTTGAGCATCACACTTTGATTAATTGTTCCTTTTACAAACCGATATGGAAAGGAAACTTATTTTTAACATGCTGAACATGGTTCATGTGAGAAAAAGATGTTTACGATAGGAAGTCCTATTGTGTGGAGGGACTTATCAAGGCTCACTTGGAAGGTTTAAGGGCACCTACGTCACAGGTCAGACTTGATGTCAGGACCATTGTGCCTGCTGTCTGGATTGAGCGATGACTGAGATGGCTAATCATTACCATTATTAATGACCCTCTTAAAAGGCAAACAAGAGGAGGAAGTCTGGTGTCACTATTAAGTCTGCCTTTATGACGGCTCAAGTATCATCGCAGTTGTAACTGTCTATGGGAATACAATCCAGGAAGTAAATATTCGGGTGTTTCCCATGGTCTTGGACTGCAAGATAAACATGTGGAATTAGTTTCATGTTCACAGTGGCCATATACCCAGTGTTGGTGCAACTTAGCTGTAAACACTATTGTTTAACTATATGATATTCTGTATCAGCAGAGTTGAATATAGCATATAGACCAGAGCTTTTCTTATGAATCTCTTTCTGGAAAGCTCCTTGTCTTGGGCCATTGCTTCTCTACCTGACTGCCTGTGCTGGCATCTGAAGCAGCCTTTCTGCCCATTTCTGTAGTGGCAGTCATTCACATCTCTGAACCCCTCTCCTATTCTCCCATTTCACATCTGCTTGCATGCGTCCCTTGGCTCTGTTGGCACCTGTGTGAAATCTGAGTGCCAGTGCCAGGCAGTCACATGGTTGCACCATTTCTCACTCATAAGCTCCTTTTCTGTGAACCTCCCCTCAGTCCACAGAAGCTGAGCGTTATCCAAGCAGAGCTGGCAGTGCCTTTCTCTTCGTGCAGAACAGTGCGGGATGTTCTCCCTCTTCAGGCAGGCCACTCTGCAGCCCCTCTCTTTCCTCTTGTGGACTCCACCCCTGGCATGACGACCTCACATCATACTCAGACACTGTTGTGTGTGCGTGTCCTGTATGTCCAGTCAATTCTTTTGCATCCTCACAGGGTTAAAGCAATTAAGTATATAACTATATCTAATCATTTGGGGATCTCTGAAGTAATTCAGATGTTCTTCCATACTGTACAGCTGTTCAAAGATAGCTTTTACAGAGGAAGCTTTCTACCCCTTTGCTATGCTCTATTTTAAAAGCTGTACCTCATGTTTTTGCATTGTCTAAGAGCAAAACCTGTTCTTTGATATGCCAATAGTAAGATTCCCATCCACACACCTGTCAGGCTAGAGCACCACGTGTGTATTGTCACGTGAGCATAGTGTAGTGATGCTGTCTTAGTGATGGTGTCGCAGATGTGACAGTGGCTCCCTAAAGTTAACACACCAAAGATGGTTGAGCTGTATGGACTCTGATTCTGGTTATTGGTGTGTGATGTTTTTATTTAATTTCAAAAATTTTTAAAAACAAAGACATTAAAAAATAAATGCAATTGAAATTTTAAAAAATCCACACTACTCACACAACAGATATCTGTGTGGAAGTACAGTGTAGGATCGTCATGCGGTGACATATCTTATGACACACTTCACAATCGTCTAGGGTCGTCATGCAGTCGCATATCTTATGTGACATTGCACATATAGCAGAGTGTAGCCCAGTTGTTAAACTGTGCATTCAAGAATTATTCATTCACATAACCTCCTGAGATAATACAGGAATTTTTAATCTTATCAATGATAAATATATACAAATAAAAGCCATTGTCAGATACATTTTGCTTACCCCGCCTTATCCAAATTTGTCAATAGGTGGTATAATGAAGATGTAATAAATGGACATATCTACCTACTTCTGACATTGTCTTTCTAGAGGTTACTCTAGTGTAGTGTAGATTGCTAGGCCTCCTTAGCCTCCTAATTCCCCAGGGGAAGGTGAGTGTGCTATCCGCCTGTTCTGCAGGACAGTCAGATGTGATAAGGAATGAAGTCAAAGCAGGAACTCAGTTTATTACTGTGAGTGTCAGCTTATATAGGTTAAGTGACATCGTGTGATGTGGGGTAGCTCCAGCCAATGAGAGACATCCAAGCCCTCTCTCTGGCTGGAGGGGGGCTACCTAGATTTTGCTGTCTCATCCTCATTCGGTTCCCTGAAACTCGAGCCAGGCTTTTCTTTGTCCTACAGGCCTTGAAGTGTAGGCCCTGAGGTAATTTTGTCCCAACAGTAGATCATAAAACTAATTCTATGTCAGAAATCTAAGTTAATGAACTAAGAAAATGGTCAAGTTCATTTGGTATCAGAAAGTACCTAATTATGAAGCAAACTAAATACTAATAGTTGGGAAATATAAATTGTGTTGAGTAGAGCATGATGCCATATCAGAGTCCAAGTGTCTTCTAGAAAAAGAAATGCTTAACTTGTTCTGAGTCCTTAGGCGTGTTTCCAGACTCCAAGCACTGGCCTCTTCCTCTGGGTACTTGTAAACCATCTCATACTTTAGGACCAGTTCGGCTTTGAAGGGAGTGAAATGTGACCATTCAGCTTTGGTATGAACTAGTAAACGAACAGCACAGAGGAAAAATAGGGTATTAGGAGAGCGAATGAACGTGCAGTTCCTTCTGAAGGCGTTCCTGGGATGTGAGGGACACTCCGTGTGTCAAGGGAGGCTCTGGTCAGGTTTGAGGCATTCAGAGTCGTGGCTTATGCATTAGGTTGGAAGCTGTTACCTGAGAAAGGAATTTCTCTGTCTCAGGTATATCCTTCAATGTGATATTTTTAAAGCACATAATCTGGACTTCATTATGTTTGGCTGTGACCTTACTATAAATGATCCGCTTAAGCACAATAAACAGAGAAAAAAATGCATGTGCTAAGGTTTTTCTTCCTCAATAAGATATCTATGTATGTAGATATGTATCCAAATTATATTTTTAGCAAAAAATAACCACAAATTTTATTGTTTGTTTATTTTCAATCAACTAGAACCTACACAGCCTCCTCTGACTGTTTTCATAGTAATTTCAGGATTTTGATGTTTTATTATTTTTGTCATTTGGATGGCAACAAGAACAATAAATCGGTAATAAAAAACAAATGTTTTAAAAAACAAAAACAAAATAATAGTCTCTCAAGAAACCAAATGTGTCAAACCATATTTTTAAAACTGTGATCCAGGCAGAGTATATGTAGCTAAATGATAGGTCATGTGCTTAATATGTACAACACCCTGGTTCTATCCTTAACATCACTGGAAAACCCTCACAAAACAAAACCCAAAGACATTCCTGACACACATGGAAACTTTACAAGGGGGTGTGGTTTTCACAGGCTGCTCTCTATACCCTTGAAACTTCTGTGAGGGCTAATTGAATGCCAGCTGTGGGACAGGCATGTGACAGGCATCAAAAATGGGTGGTCATTACTACTGTATCTCAACAATAGGAGGCCAGGGGAAGCGCTCACATTCCTTCAGGTATTGTTAAGAAAAACAACAAGAGCCCCGCAGTTAAACTCTGATGGTGGATTCTTTCAGCACTGAACATTTTAAGAGCTCTGTGAGCCTCCTTTAAACATCATTTTTTAAAGCATATTTTGCTCCTGAGCAAGAATATGTAATATATAAGCAGCCTTCACTGGTCCGTGTATCTCTCTTCTGTCACCTCTGTAGCCGAGGCCACAGCTCTGTGCCTCCTTGAGTGACGGCAGGAAGGTATCATGGAAGAAGGTCAAGCAAGCCTTGCTTAAAATTGTGCTGCGCTGCCTTCTCAACTGGCGTGGGCCTCAGTAGTTCTCTCTTACGGTGTTGCTTTAAAGCTTCACACAGCCGAGTCATGGGCTTCTGAAGGTGAAGACGCTTCCGAGTGGAATTCGTTAGACAGACTGATGTTCGCTGTTCTGACAGCGGTCCTATGCAGAACATAAGTTAACCAGACCACATTCATTCCAGAGATGGGTGGCTTTACTGACTCAGTTGTGTTGCTTGCGAAAGGCAGGAATGTATGAACTGTGTCATAGTAACAAGCTTTCTTTGGGGGCATTTTTTTTTGCCTTATATCTTAGGAACATGTAGCTGTGCTTTGCAAAAAAAGGAAGAAAGAAAAAAATTCTTTCTTTAGTTATTCATGAAATCTTGCTTCACTAAATTTAGGTTCATACTATTACCTTGCTTTTCTGCACATATAAGAATATTTTTGGTAAGTGATAAAATACCATATGAGTCTTAACAGTTTTATAAAAAAATTGTGTGTGTGTACACGTGTGTGTGTGTGAGTGTGCCATGTTGTACACGTGCAGGAGTCTGATCTCTCAGCCTGTGGGTTCCAGGGACAGAACTCATGTTCTCAAGCTTGGCACTGCGTACCCTTCCCAACTAAATCACCTTTCTGACTTATAGAGGACATTTTAAATACCAGTGAATTAGCTGAGGCAGCGTGAACACTGCATGAAGCTCGGCAGAAGTGGTGCATTAAGACAAGCTAAGGTAAAGTCACATGCAGTGTGTCCCAAGACAGAAAGCCAGCAGTTACTGGATCCCACTGAGAATAGGAGAATTGGCTAACCCCCTGCTTCTCAGATGTGAAAATGTTGGGAAGGAGGCTGTCACAGAATCTACAACTGAATGCAGAGCTAAGAATAACATTTAAAGTCTTTTTCTAAGGAGTCCATGAATGGTTTGAATTTGAGGGCGGAAGTTATGGAAAAAGACAGGGTCTTGATTTTTCTACCACAGAACAAGCATCCTTGACCAGAAGTACCTTTCATAGAAATATGAGAAATTTTGCTTCTAGAACAGGGCTAGTGGATAAAATCACCTCAAAGCACTTTAAGTGTACCAATCTATAAATATACTTTATTTTCTACATCACTATAGTTTTAGGATTTTTTTATTATTAGTGATACAGAGTACTTAAATGTAGGAGCCATATCTGAGTTTCTTTCATTTTTTTAATTTGACAGTATTTAATGCCATGTACCATTTAGTCATAAATGTTATTCTTTTTTTTTTTTTTTTTGGTTTTTCGAGACAGGGTTTCTCTGTGGCTTTGGAGCCTGTCCTGGAACTAGCTCTGTAGACCAGGCTGGTCTCGAACTCACAGAGATCCGCCTGCCTCTTAAAAATAAATATGAATTTGGTTTGGGTTATGGCTGCAGTGCAAGTGTGAAGCCTGGCATTTGGACCCCGGACTCATGGAAAAGGGCCAACCTGGTAGTGTGCCACTGTAATCCATATTTGCCTTCTATTTGGGGATTATCAAAATAGGAGTCTAGTGAGGGCTCTTCCTGCAGCTGGCTCTTACCCACTGATGACCTTGACAAAGCAGCGTGTAGCCACAGCCTAAAATACTGAAGCTTCTTTGTGGTCCCCCAAATAGCAAACTAGAGGGGACAGAGGAAAACAGAATCAAAGGGATCATGTATTGCTTTATACTTAAATCAGTGGTTTTACCTATTTTGGGACGTTTTTCTTGAGTTTGGTCATACAGCAAGGCCGTGGTCCAGTTCCTCAAAGGGCTCCTACTAGAAGCATGGCAGTCCAACTTGCTATTGCAACATTCCAAGAGGTTCCTAAGGCAGAGGCTCTGGGAGAGAATGAAGACATGAGGTTCACACAGTGAGCAAGAGATCTTGAGAAAAACGAAAAGTCCAATTATCTAGACCAGAGGAGACAAAAACCTCCCAACCCTGACTCTGAACAAGTTAATTTCCAGTGCTGAAAAGGGATATAAAGGAGGCAAAGTAAAATAAAATGCACATTGAAACCCATCCCTTCCCCTTCCTTCCACTGCACACATGGTTTTGTTTACTTAGGCAATGCCCTGGTCAGCTGAGAGGGTAGTGAACATCACAGATAGGGACTTGAGAACTAGCGCCAAAGCTAGGTTCCCAACAGGATACACGCTCACTTCTCTAGTAGAAGTTTGTAGTGATAATTTCCCATGTTAATATTGCATTTCATGTTGAGATCTAAGGCAAGTTATTAGTATGAATACGAAATCAAAGCTTGGCGTAAGCAGGTGGGTACGTGTGTGCTCATGAGGTCGGTGGGCTCAACAACACAAGGGCACTTAGAATAGCTTAGCCTCCAGCTCCTCCCATTTGAGTTTTGTTTCCTGTTTTATTAGGTAATTATGCTATTTGTTTAATCATGTATTACCACATTGAGATTTACCTCACAACTCTGCTGTCACCTGCTCTTGTCTCATAAGCATTCTCTTTTGTTATTGTATTTGGATTTATGCAGCAGCTTAGGCCCTCTGGATAATATTTTATTAGTAATCTTTCTAAGTATTGCCATTATGTCTCATTATGTTAAGGCACTATCTATGCTAAATAGCTACGCATTGTTTCCTGCTCTAGTTGGCAGTAGAACCTGGGAGAATAGAGCCTGAAAACAAGGCGGACTGAAAGTCTCATCCAATTGCCAACTTCATTCAGAGCACCATACAGTTTATACTCTGAGGTAGTTGTTCGCAACCTTCCTAACGCTGCAACCCTTTAATACAGTTCTTCATGTTGTGGTGACCCCCAGCCATTAAATTATTTTTGTTGCTACTTCATAGCTGTAATTTTGCTACTGTAATCATAATGTAAATATCTGAAATACAGATTATCTGATATACACCCCCCCCAAGGGGTTGTGACCCACAGGTTGAGAACCACTGCTCTGAGGGTTAGGAGTCCCATGAGTGAGTGACAATGACAAGTCAAGCTGTCCATGACTATGGAATAACAACGGTCAGTTTTAACAAATCATCTAAAGCAAGCTCACTCTTATGGGCTACACCTGGGAGGGGCGTGAAAGCATGTTCCAAGAATTAGTCCATGCTTTTGAAGACACTGAGGTCACAAGACTCCTGTCTTAGTCTCTTGACATTTTCTCACAAGTGCTCAGAACTGCCCTCCAGACACTCAATTCTTGGGCTATGTTTAGAAAATACATGACATGATTTTTTACTCTCTCTGCGAGTTGGCAGCAGGGAAAGAAAGTGTGTAGTAGAGCTTCTGTGCTGACTAAATACTGCGTCCATTTGTGTCCTAGTACGCTCCTGTTGTCTGCTTATAAACATGGCGGCTTGCTGAGATGGCCAGTCCAGAGGACACAGAAGCTGCTTTCATGGTGAAGTGACCACAGCATGTACTGATTCTAAATGATACTCCAGGATTCGCTCTTGTCCTCCAGAGGACTTGGTCAAAGGCTCTAAAAGAACTTAGAAATATGTCCTCACTTGAGAGGGTTACTGGAGGAAACTGTAGATGTTAGTCTAGTGTAGATTTTGCTTTGTGAGTGGTAGAAAAAGAGATGTTTTGTAGCATCTATTGGTTTATTTTGTTCTAATGGATTTGGGGTTGGAGGTACTTTTCAAAGTTTCTAAGTCCCCTTAATGGATTCCCAGAGTTGTTTTTTTCTTCCCTGATTTGCCTGGTGGCATCTATTATAGGTAGATAGAAATGGGCCCGTGGCATCAGAAGTTTTGGCTTACTGCTCATGGCAAGCACTGGGAAGCTCTCGTGGGTATAGAGAGTCTCACCAACTCTGCGTGCCACCCATAGGGCAGGGAGGACTAGAGGCCAGGCTTTTGGGTAGAATTTCTAGGAAACAGAGGAGGCACAGTGTCCTAATTTTCATGCCTCTAGGCCCTCTATCATAAAGATCTTACCCAGTCGTCCTTGGGATGCCTCCAGAGAGCCTTTTCGGGCTTTCCTGGCCTTGTACACTCACTGCTTGAGCCTGCCTGCGGGTGTTCCCTTGGGTGCCAGTTCAGTGTGCTGCTGTCTTCTGGGGAGATGCTGACGCCCCAGGGCAGCTCTGATGTTCCGAGAATTTCAGCCTCTGCATTTTAAGACGACCCCACACTTCCTCGGGTCTTTACTAGCCAAGAACGACTGCTCCTAAGAAAAGTGCGGCAAATAGCTATTGATTTATGTCTTTTTTTGGTCACATGATAGTGAAATGGGACTAGATAGGCCCTCATAACTTCCAAAATCATTCTTGAAAATAGTGCTGTTAGCTGTTGTCACAGCCTCGAGGCTCTGGCCAAGCTGAACTTTGCCAGCCTCTTCGCTATATCCCAGTCGTCCCTGTGGCATCTAGAGGTCTGTGCGTGCCAGATCCTCTTCAGCAGAATATAAGGCAAAAGACGTGACATTCCTGGCAGTCTGAGCCACCTGATCATTCAACAGGCGTGCACCGGCTATAGATAGCACTGGTTATTCTGTGCCTGGCACAGGACAAAAGCACTTGTCGCATACCGACACCTTTAGTCACCTGGATCCTTGGAGGAGGCTGTCAAGAAGAATTAGTAGCTCATCACCTGAAAACCTCGCTAACCGTAAAAAGGGCACTTGGCTCCCTGTCATTTGTGTATAACTTCCAAACTGGCTTTCGTCTGCAGGGCTGGGAAGAAACAGTGGATGCCGCCATAGCCCACCTGTTGAAAACCTGCCTGTCGAAGAGTTCCAAGGAGCAGGCTTTGAACCTCAACAGCCAACTGAGCATACCCAAAGACACCAGCCGGCTGAAGAAACACATCACCTTGCTGTGTGATAGACTAGCGAAAGGTGGGCGCCTCTGCCTGAGCACGGACGCTGCGGCCCCGCAGGCCATGGTCATGCCAGGTAAGCATCCTGTGCACCCTCCCTAAGGACAGTGCTCTCCCCAATTATGGGAATGTGCCTGCAGCTGTATTTGGGTTTAAATTTCATATTAAAGTGATGATAGCCAAGAAAATTGCTTTCACGTTTCCCCTCACATATCCTAGGGTAACCCCGTGGATAAATATTCTCCGGGTATTTGCTTGCTAAACATTTCTAGAATGGTATGTCTCCCTCAACCCCGTCTCTGTCTTTAAATATATCATCCATTTTGTTTTGCTTCTAACCAATAAAAAGAGGATTAGAGAATAAAAGTGTTTTAAGGAAAAGTTTTACCAAATGTGATCTCAAGATATTGCACTTCATGAATGTAAATAACATGATACAAGGGACTAATGCGATCCAGATGGGTCAGGTCCTTCTGCTGTTCCTTGGCCTGTGATCACCGGAGGACGGGACGAGAGTCCGAGGGAAAGACTGGGATGGGAGAGGTGAGCAGGCAGGCATCAGGACCAAGGCAGCTGTGTGTCAAGGTGGGGAAAGTGACCCAGGGTGACCCCATGTGGTCCTTCATTGAGAGTCTAGACAGCTCAACTTGCCTTCCCACGGTCTGGGTCTGAATGGCCAGTCACACTGCACTTGGGTGCCTTAGAAGATCCCAGGCCAACTTCCCCATCCTAGCCTTCCTATCGCAGCTCACAGAGTATAATAACTTTATAATAACCAGTGGTGTTATTACACGCCGCAGTTGTGGCATGTTTTTACTACAGCCAGCACCACAGTTCGGGGACTGGTATGATTCTCCTCTTCTCTCATGTATGTCTTTGTCCTGTCCTCTGTGCTGATTTTCTTGCTGTTGCCTCCCTTCTCCCTAAGTAGAATGTCTGGGAGTATGAGAGGATTCAGGTGAAATCTTCAAAAGACAAACATGGAGGCTGCCTAGCACAATCCGGTAAACCCAGGCTCCAGAAGCAGACAGACCAGTGTTTGGATCTTGTCTCTATTCCTTTCGGCTTAACTGTCGTTGGATGTTTCTTCCAATCCTGCTGTCTGCCCCTAGACCGGCAACCTGTAGGTGGTGACCTGTTGGAGCCAAATAGTGGACATTTACATTATGATTCCGAACAGTAGCAAATCCAATTATGAAGTAGCAACGAAATAATTTCATGGTTGGGGGTCACCACCACATGAAGAATTGTATTAAAGGGTCACAGCATTAGGAGTGTTGAAAACTACTGGCCTAAATGGTTAAGAGAAATGATACTTAGCCAGACAGTGGTGACTCATACCTTTATTCCCAGCTCTCAGAGACAGAGACAGGCTCATCTCTGTGAGTTCGAGGCCAGCCTGGTCTACAGAGCAAGTTCCAGGACAGGCTCCAAAGCTACAGAGAAACTCTGTCACAAAAAACAAAAACAAACAAAAAAAAGAAAGAAAGAAAAAAGAATAATGATTTGCCTTGCTGCCAGGACTTTCTTTGTAAAACGCTTAGCCCCATGCTTGGAATCAAAGCTATAGTTGTGCTGTTGTTGCAGGTGTGTATGATCCATCCTCTAAGTCCAGCAATGAGCAAACATCAGGCTTGTGTTCTCAGGAGGCTGAGGTAACTATGAAGTTATTATACTCTCTGAGCTGCGATAGGAAGGACCTGAAAGCTCTTTATTCTGATTGGCACAGCGTGTGCGTCCTTCCCTCCATGCCTACCCACAGGAAAAGAAGTGGGGTTTCTGGAAGGAGTGGGAGGATGGGCTCAGCAGACCTGATCCTGGGCCTAATGATCAGTGTGGTCAGCTTGACAGGATCTGGACTCACCTGGGGTCTGGCACGTCTGTGCCAAGTCCCTTGATGTGGGAAGACTCATCTTATTCCTGGGCTGGCCCATTCCCTCTCACAGACTATGCAAAACGGAAAAGCAAGCCCAGTGTGGTCTTCATCCCTCTGTTCCTGGCTCCACACACAATGTGACCAGATGTATTAAGTGCCTGTCACCTGCCCTTCCTCACTATGATTGACTAGACCCTTGAACGCCGAGCCAGAATAAAGCCTTCCTTTCCAGTGTTCCTTTGTCAAGACATTTTTATCTCATCGGCAGAAGAAAGAAGTGAAGAAAGTGGTCTCCTGTCAGTTGAGATTATGGTTGAGCAGCCGTTTCTATGGAAATCTAGCCTGGTTGGGAGCAGAAGCCCACAGTCTCCCTTAGTCACACTTACTGGTCACGGAACTTGGTCCATTTTTCTTCAAGTAACTGAGCAACCGGAAGGTTGTGTGTATATCTTAGATTTGGAATATGCAAGCTGTCAGTGTAAAAACTTTGTGTATGTGGACAGCAGAGACAGAGGAAAGGGGAGAAAGTGGAGGAAGAAATAAAAAGAGGAAGACAAGAAACATCTTTGTTCACGGTCTAGGAGTGGGAGCCAGGCTGTGCCCTTCACGTCTGTCTGGGCTCTCTTCACTGGAAACGTTGTGGCTGAGTGCGCCAGAGTCACGCTGTCACCGTCAGTCATGCCATTAGTGCTTGCCTGCTGGTGACCCTCCTTCACCCACTGTGGCTCTAATTGTAATTGTGAGCAGCTGTGCTTTGTCCCTTCTCACCATGGTGCTCACAAGCACCTGAGGTTTTTCCCACCCCTCAAATTTTCACACATTTTATCCCTGTACTTAGCGCGTTCTTGAGGGAGGTGAGACTTGTAGCAATGTTGCTCCTCCCAAACAGCAGAAGCAGGAGAAGACTCTTGCCCAGAGGTAACCCAGGTCCTGGAAGTGTTGAGTACAGAGTGCAGAGCTCCTGGCCAGCTGTGCTTTGCTCCAGAACACACAGAGCACCACAGTGCACGTTCACTTCTCGCCCCAGCTGTCCCAGTAGTGCGGGCAGAAGAGGTCACGGAGCAGCTTCCCCCAGTCTCCTTCCCTCTCCGGGAGGACAGAGCTTCCCAGGGAAGTTGTGTTGTTTGTTTGTTTGTTTGTGCTTAACTTTTCTTCTCTCCATAGGTGGCATGATGCTAGTATCACAGGAATAGTAAGCAATGCCGTGAGTCATTTCTGCCTCCAATCCATAGTTGTACATCTCATGATGATGGTATAGCTGTAAGAGCTGACTAGTGTACGGGGTACACGGGTGTGTTAGGATAAACAAGGGTATGGCGGAGTGTTAGAATATACATGGTTGCAGGGGAGTGTTGTTAGCTTATACAAGGCCACAGTGGATCGGAATGGATTGGATTTATGAACACAGGCAGACAGGTGTTTTTTTCACAGACACAATCTTGTTTTAAAATTTAGACCTGGACTTAGAAATCATTTGGTTCACCTCCCTCACTTAACAGCTGAGGTAACCAGGGCCTGAGATGGCAGTGACTAAGTGGTTAGTATTAAAAGTCAGGAGTGTGTGTAATTTTACCATGCTCCCTATTAAAGTGCAGATGGATAAACATCTCGAATAGAAGCTCTATGGTCTCTTCCAGCCTCACGACTTTATGAGCTCGGCACTCTGGATGTGCCCTTTCCATCACTGCAGTGAAGGCCCGATGAGGACATCCTCCCTGGGGGCCAGAGTCTGAAAACCTTCTCCCACTAGGAATGACCTTATGGCCGTCTTTTTAAAGCCTTCTTTTATTTTTGAGATTATGATATAATTATATTATGTCCCAGTTTCTTTTCCTCCCTCCAAACCCTCCTGGCTCTCTTACAGATTCATGACTTTGTAATTGTTACATTTGTGTGTGTGTGTGTGTGTGTGTGTGTGTGTGTATGTGTATTCCTAAATATGGAAATACAACCTACTGAGTCAGTATAATGATACTCTGTTTTCAGGACTGGTCATTTGGTGTTAGATAACAATCTGATGTGCTCTTCCCTAGAGAAGGCTATTTCTCCCTCCTCAGCATCCCTTTTATTATTATTATTATTTCTGTGGTTCATTTATTATTACTACTTCTTTAGTTTTGAATTATATCATAATTACATTATTTATCCCTTCCCCTTTCTCCCTCCAAAACCTTCCATATACTTCTCCTTGCTCTTTCAAATTCATTGCCTCTTTTCTCATTGTTGTCATGCATATATGTATATGTGTATACATATATTCCTAAATATAACCTTTTTAGTCTATCTAATGTTACTTGTATGTATATTCCCTTGGCTGCCATTTGATGTTAGATAACTAATGGGTGTGCTCTTCACTGGGGAAGCCTCTTCTTCCCGCTCTTGGCATTCCTTAGTTGCCTGTAGTTCTTTGTGTAGGGCTGAGGACTTGTGGTGTTTTCCTCGCCCACTTTAGCATGTCTTTTGCTCATGTTTAGGCAGTCATGTTGGTGAGACTTCATGGATGTACTTCTGACATCACCCTCCCAGAGAACTCCTTGGTCCTGGCTCTTAACAATGTTTCTGCCCCTTCTTCCTCAACAGTCCCTGGGCCTTGGGTACAGGAGTTGTACTCTAGGGTGTATCATTTGGAACTGGACTCCACAACTCTATTAATATGTAAGAAAACTGAACAATGAAAATTTTCAGATAAATAGATGGAATTAGAAAATATGATATTGAGGAAGGTCACCCAGACCTAGAAAAGCAATGTCACAGTCTCTCTCATCTGATGCTCCTAGCCCAGGTCCTCAGATGTGAGTCCACACCCGATGGCTTCCCTTGCCTCCCATCTCTTCTGTCTGCCTTTATCAACTATGAGCACTCTCATATAACTTTCCTGGGAAAATTCTTTGTATCGCAGAACCATCAAATTGGGCTCTCCTTAACCGTTTCTCTGATACCTCTATCATCCTGTTTGGAATTGGAGCTTACAAGGAATTCACTTTCATTAATATATTTTATAAAACTCAGTTCTATATGTTCTGTTCCCACAGCAAGAAGATGGGGGTGGTGTTTGGGTTTTAGTCCACTGTGGATGATTTGATGGTCCAGCTGATCCTCTCATCCACGGACATGACTTGCTGTATCCCTGCCAGGGCTTGGGACTGAGAGATTCACCTTCCACTGCCAAAAGCTGCTTTTTATGGCTTTGGTATCTAGAACAACATTTCAGTAACTCTGATTAAATCAAATACTTGAATCTCCCAAGTATATACATATATTATAATCCATACACAAATGAAGCTAACTCATGATATCTGGAGAGTTTTAACTTCAGAAGAACAGAAGTTTTTATTACTTCCTTTATTTGTTTCTTCAAATTTTATTTTATGTGCACAATAATAAATAAATAAATAAAAATAATAAACAATGGTCTTAATATCGAAGCACGGAGGGCAAGTGTCATGAGTCTGGAAACAGAGATGCCAGAGCAAACTGAACACAGAGAAAGAGCTTGAAGATGACCCAGGATTGGGCACGTCTTCGCAGGAGGCAGGAGGCATGACAGGCCATAGCTTCAGCTATATTTTCTTTGACTTTGTTTTATTTCAGATCTAAAAGGAAGTTGATAGTTGAAGGAAAGCAAAGAAAGTTTAGAAAGGACGATGAGCCTTTTCATGAATGTGGATCAGAAACTATATTAATTTGAGATATGGTGTGAACCACACAAGAATTAGCTTTTTTGTTGTTGTTGTTGTTGTTTTGTTTTGTTTTTCAAGACAGGGTTTCTCTGCGGCTTTGGAGCCTGTTCTGGAACTAGCTCTGTAGACCAGGCTGGTCTCGAACTCACAGAGATCCGCCTGCCTCTGCCTCCCGAGTGCTGGGATTAAAGGCGTGTGCCACCAACGCCCGGCAAGAATTAGCTTTATGTGCGCCTTTATTATATTAAGTGGATGGGAGAAAACTCGGAGCGTAAATCTTAGCACAGAGCGCAGGTGTGAATAGAGTAGCCTGTCCTTGGGGAGACATTAGTCCCCCACTTTAGGATTCTAAACTTGAGGCAATGACTCCCTTGCTTTAAGAGTTTAATGTTATTTTTGAGACTTCTTTCAAATATCCCTTTCGACAGGATTTAAATTTAATTCCTTGAACTTCCACAAGAATCTTGATAAGGCATTTGTTATTTATTTTCATATTGTTAGCCTAGCTTAACTTAATGGTCTTTTAAAAGTATTTCCTTCATATGCATGAGTGTTTTGCCTCCATGTGTGTATGTGCACCGCTTGTGTGACTGCCCTGAGGCCAGAAGAGGGCGTCAGATCCCCTAGAAATGGAGCTGCAGACAGTTGTGAGCAGGCCATGTGGATGCTGGGAATCAAACCAGGATCCCCTAGAAGGGCAGCCAGTGCTCTTAACCACTGAGCCATCTGTCTATCCCCTAATTATTGGTCTTTGAATTTTCGTAAGTTTAAGCCTTTTATTAAGGAAATGTGTATGAATTCCACATGGAAAGGCTTCAGAAAAATTACTAAATAACTTCTGGCCCTTTTTCTACAGAGACTATTACACTTTCTAAGTTTGTAAAAAGTGGCTTTCAAAGTAGGAAAATTACCTGTGTATTTTTGTTTTCTCAACTTCTATATAGAAGTTTAATGGAGCTTTCTTATAGAGCATACAAAATTCAAAGTCGTGATATATGGAAAATGTTTAGCAGGAACGTGACTCATCACAAATTCTGACTAAATACGGGGTAATAATAATAGGTAATAATAATAATAATAATAATAATAATAATAATAATAATAATAAACACTAATGTAAAATCCCAACGCTGCTTAGGTGCCTCTTCCAGAAGGACAGCGATACGATCAAGTAGTGTCTTGGCTTGGGTCTATGCTAATAAAACTCCATGACCAAAAGCAACATGGGAAAAAGGGGCTTGCTTGGGTTATACTTCTAGGCAGTGGCCAATCACCTAGGGAAGTCAGGGTAGAAACTCAGGTGGGGCAGGAACCTGGAGGCAGGAGCTCATGCAGAGGCCATGGAGGGTGCTGTTTACTGGCTTGATCATTTTTTTCCTTTAACACCCCCAGGACCACCTACCATGGGTGATATCTCCCACAGAGGGCTGGGTCCTCCCGCATGAATCACTAATTAAGAACATGTCCCATAGGTTTGGCCACAGGCCTGTCTGGCCTGGGCATTTTCTCAGTTGAAGTCTCTTCTCAAAAGACTGTGTCAAGTTGACACAGCACAAATAGGGCATTTATTTAGAGAAGGGTATGAATGTTTGGCTGCTGTAGGACAATGCATTTGCTTTCATAATTAAAGTGAGGTGAGCATACTTTGAGGATAGTGCCTGCATCGATAAATGCCATCACTGTTTACCCTTTGACTCAAGCTGGAGTCTCTCACCTCTTCATAGTTACACTGCCTGCTGCCAACAAGCCTTCTGGAGTCTTCTGTCATTTCCCTAACTGTTCTTGACCGTCATTCATCTCCATCCCTGTCTGTGATTCTCCTGTTTAAGCTACTCTAAGATGACGTCTGTACCTGGTTCATATTACCCACTATTCCCTCTCTCCAACCACAGAGCTCCTTGTGTCTACCTGCGCATTGACTCCAGCTGTGTTTATCAGAGTGCAAGTTGATAAAGGTGACCGATGGGTAGGAGTCCGGTGTCTCTGCCCAGAATTAACAATAGCTTCTAGATATCCATTTATGCTCTCCATTTGAGGCAAGGTTGGCTCTTGTATTCATTCATCCATTTTTTTTAAATAAAAAAGTTAAGTTTTCAAAGAAAGTAATGTATTTCATAAGGACATTTTTTACACATGTGTTCTAAGACTTTGTTTTCAATCATTGCCCTCCTACATTACATAAGATACTGTGAAGTTAGAAACATTTAGAGTAAGTATAGAAATGGTAAAAAGGAATGAGACAGAGGAAGGATGCAGGAAAGGGGGCCAGTAGAGGAGAACTAAGATTGAGTAAATTAAAGAGGAGATTGAGTGGGAAAGAACATGATGGATGGGGAAAAGCAAAAGCTTAAACAAAGAAAATGATTTCTTAGCAATGAAAAAATTCAAAGTCCAAACTAGATGGGTATAAAAAGATAATAAAATATGAGAATAATAGGGTTTTTAAATAAAAGAATTTTTAAAAAAGTGCCAAATGTAGAAAAGGAAGGAGGAAAACAGCACAGAGGAGAAAATTTAAAACCAAGAAAAAGAAAAAGTACTACCTCCACATGAAAAACAAATTAGCTAAGTGCATTAAGGGGAATAAGAAATAAAAACATGAAAGTCTAAACATATATGTGGGGTGTTCTTAAAGGGAATTATAAGGACTGAGAGAAAACAGGAGAGCTGGTGTGAGGCAGGCGTACTCCAGGACTTTACATTTGGAGGGTGAGCCCAGCGAACTCCTTGATTCACGCCTTCACTGTGGCTTCTGCTGCTGCTGAGGCCTTGTAAGTGACTGGTGTCCCCCTGAGCTGCCCAGTGGTAGTTTTCTTTCTTTGTGTGCCAGGGGCTTCTGGGGCCACACTTAGCTGCATGTTCCCTGGGCTGGTTAGATTCTTTCACCCTCTAGGATTCCCTAGATCACACCCCCTAGGGTGGCTGTTGAAGTTGAGGGGTGTCTATTGGGTGTGCTGAAAATATGGAAGGCAAACAGCACAGAGGTCAGTAGAGGCAGCAGACTTGCCCTTGAAATCGCCCCGTCTCTGAGTGTTGGACTAAGGGGACACAGCTGTGGGTTTCATGGACGCTGCTGGAGCTTCATTGTTGCTGGCTCAACAGAAGGGCGTACAGAAGGGCGACTTTAGAGTCTGAGCCACCTCTGGCTTTAGGGTCAGAGCGACTAGCCTCTGGGTCTATTCTTCGTTGTTAAGGTCTGTACCCAGTCATCAAGTGTAGGCCTTTCTCTTCTTATGACTTCCCAGTCTGAGCCCAGCCTTCTGCCACTGGGAGTTTCTTCATGTCTGGCCCTTCTGCTCTCCACAAGGCCTTCTCTAGGACTTCCTCAGCTCCCTGACGTGGGATATTACCTGAACTCAATCCCCTGGGGTTGTTTGCTTATGTGTATGTGCATGTACATGTGTTATATGTGAATATCTATGTGTTCATAGGTGTGTGAGAGTGTTCAACTGGTGGATATGTCCGTACAGACAGAAGCAAACATTGAAATCGAGTTGTCTTCCTCAATAGCTCGCTCTCCCTTCCTTCCTTCCTTCCTTCCTTCCTTCCTTCCTTCCTTCCTTCCTTCCTTCCTTCCTTCCTTCCT
>NC_022012.1:17053942-17076086 GCF_000317375.1 Microtus ochrogaster
TTCTTTCTTTCTTTCTTTCTTTCTTTCTTTCTTTCTTTCTTTCTTTCTTTCTTTCTTTCTTTTTGAGACAGGGTTTCTTTAACGAACCTAGAGCTCACCATTTTGGCTGTGATAGTTAGCCATGGGTCACCAGCGCCACTCTGCCCTCTCCCTCTGTGCTGAGGTTCCAGGCACTCATTACCACACCTGGTTTTATCTTTGTACTGAAATCTCAGCTGAGATCCTCATGCGTGTGCAGAGAGCATGCTCACTGCGGAGCCATCTCAGCCCCCAGCATGTCGGTTTTTAGTAGGCTCTGTCTCTCGGTGGTGACTGACCACTGCCTCCCGAGTCACACAGCATGATGAAATGGGTTTCTCACCCCTGATGACCGGCCACCAATGGAATTACTGTCACAAAAATGCATTGGATTTGATTCCTGTGAAGGCCTTTATCCTCTCCTAATGATAGGACTTTTTCCAGATTTTGTTTGACTTACCTTTGTGGAAGAACGAACCTTCCCTCCTGTGCCAGGCCAGTGAACTGCATGGTGAAGGGCGCGTGCAGCTTCTTCTATGTGTTCTGTCTTCCTTTGAGGTTTCTTTCACTTTGTGAACCTCTCATCTTCTTTCCTTCATTTGGATCAGAAACTCTTTTCTTGTTCTGCTTCTCTCACAAGTTCAGACATTCTATCTTTCTAACAAGCAATATTTCCTCTTTCAGAATCATTATTTTTTTTGAATTATTATAAAATATAAGTACATACATTGAAAAATCAGCACGATCTCAAATAACATCATGATGCAGCTTTGGGTATTAGAAAAACAAGACAAGCTATATCCCAGAGAGTCAATGAAGCAAAGAGTTGGTTCTTTGAAAAGGGAAACCAGACTGACAAATTCTTGGCCATATTAATCAACAGAAAGAGAGAAGATCCAAATCTGTTACATGTAAGACCAAAGGGAGCCCTCAGGACAGATACCAATGCAAATCAGAAAATCAGTAGGTCTTACATTAAAAACATACACTCCATTAATTTGGAAAATCCAAATATAAAATGGGTGAATATCTGAGCATCTGTGACCTAATAAAATTAAACCCAGATAAAAAGTTTCAACATTTCTTTAAGCAATAAGGTTGAAGAAGTAATTAAAAATTTCCAGTTAGAACTTCCAGAATCAGGTAGATTCAACAGTGAGTTTTATCATACCTTCAGAAAACTGACACCGGTGCTTCTCAAACAATCCCATAGAAACAGGACATAAAATAATACTGCTACACTTCTTTTGTTAAAAGAAAAATGAAGCTAGTATTACTACCCTGATACAAAAATCAAATAGACACATACACAAAAGAAAGGAAAATAAAACTATAGAGCAGTATCTTGAGTAAACATAAATGTAAAACCTCTCAACAGCACAAAGGCACAAAAAGAGTAGAACAAAAAGTCTTAACAAAATATTTCCACACTGAAAATTCAAGAATACTTAAAAAAGATCATTTGCTGTGATCAGTTTGGCTTTATGATAGAGATGCAGGGATGGATCAATACCTGTAAATCAATAAATGCTGGTGGCCTAGTTTTATTTCTTTTTGCCAAAATGAAATACCTTGACAAAAGCAACTCCAAAAGAGCAAGAGATTTGGCCCCGAATTCCAGGCTCCAGTCATCGCTGTGTCCAAGTGCAAGTAGCAGGAACTTGAATCAGCAGTCACACCTACAGTCACGTGCAGAGAGAGAAAGCAGATGCCTGTATACCTGCCCCCCAGCTACCTTTCCTACCCCTATCTGGTCAGGACCCAAACTCAGACACCGGTGCTCCCACAGCGGGCTGGGTCTTCCCACATCGGTGCATATCATCAACACAACCCCTTCCAGACACACCCACAGGCCAACCTGATCTAGGCAATGAGTCATTAAGAATCTCTTCTAATTCTATATTGTGTCAGCTGACAACTAAAATAAATACCATATGTGGAAATTATGTAAATGGACTTAAGGGCAGATAACACTTGGTCATTTTGATAAGCACAGAAAAAGACATTGGCAAAATCAAGTATTCCTTCATGATACAAGTCCTGAAGAAACTTGGAATAGGAAAATATATCTTGTCCTAATAAAGGTTTCATTTGACAAAATTAGAGCCAGCATCCCACTAAGTAGGGGATAAAACACGAAGTATTCATACCTAAATCAGGAATAGTCAAGGCTGTTCTCCTTCCCACCTTTTATTAGAACAGTTCTAAAGTCTTTACTAGAAAAATAAAGCAATAGGAACAAGTAACTAGGGCACAAATATGAAAGGAAGAAGTCAACGCATCTTTATTTGCATGTGATATGATTCTGTACATTAGAAATCCTAAAACACCCATCAGAAGACCATTAGAACTCGAAGGCTTCCAGCAGAGTGGCAGCATAACAAATCAGCATAAAAATCGGTAGCCTTAATATACCAAAGACAGACACTCTAGGAAAGAACTCAGAGACACAATCCCATTCACGATGGCCTCAAAAATAACCTGCAGTAGCCTGACCAAGGGAGTAAAACACCTCTGTAGTAAATACTTTAAAACACTGAAGAAAAACCGAAGACTCTAGGAGATAGAAAGACCTCCCATGCTCATAAATCAGAAAGAATAATATTGTGAAAATACCTATTCTACAAAAACCCTGCAGATTCAATGCAGCCTAAGTTGGTTGAAACAATAGTAACTGAAGAAGCGGTCATGATACGGTGGTATTTCCAACAGTGGAAAGGCACAGGATGAAGTAGTTAGAAACTGGTGCCATGAGCTGACCAACCATTTGATGGGAAGAAGTGTGTGCTAGCTCATTTCACATTCTATGCTACATTGCAGACCAGCAAAGAGATTGATCCAAACACTCCATCCTAGCACAACAAAAACACAAAGAAGAGTCAGTACACACCACGGATTTGGGTGTATGCCAGGCTTTTCTTGTAAGTCAGTAAAGGCAGAAAGAACACCTGTGTTTCTCAAGGAGATTCTGAACCACAGTCTCTTAATTGCAGTTGCTCTGGTGTGATAGAAGGGATCCCTCTGTTCCTTTTGGTACACACTTTTTACTAATAACATATACTACTGTTCTTAAAAGGCACTGTGATAGAAAATACCAGTAACAAAAACTATGTAGCAATACCAGAACTGGTGGTAGGAAGCAAGGACCAATGTTCATTAATAAGGAAAATTATGTCTTTCAAAAGGAAATTGTAGGGCCTGTCATTACAGGGCTAACACAAAGCTTGAAGAAAACGCTGGAGAAGTGTGCCCCTGTGCACGGATGCTGCCTGCCTTCCTCTCTCCTTGCCAAGCATAGGCCGAGCGGTGCAGGCCACTCTGAGCAGCCTTCAGTTGTCCGTTGCTAAAATTAAATTAGCAAACAAAGCAAATTTTGTTAACAAACAAACAAAAAAATTTCATCCTTCTGTCTTTTCCTCCTCCGTATCCCATATTCGTTTGCCATAGCGGCCTTGGTGGCTGTGGTGTGTTATGCAGTGAACCCTAATGCCCAAACGTTTCCTTACAAACGTTCATTGTAGCACGATTAATAAGAACTCAGAGAACTGAGAGGTTCAAGGCCTCTGACTTCTGGTACACCATCAATACTGGGCCCTCACTGAAACTTTTTTTGGATACCTGCTGTTGCCCTGAGTCATGGTTCTGCAGCTATGGTTCCACATGAACCCTTATCTAACAGGTCATGTTGGGGTAGGACACCTCAAAGCCCTGCTTATGGGCCTACATGGTAGCTGAATTGATCAGTCTGGTCTCCACCAGGATCGTCCCCCTCAGATGAGGGGTGGGGCCAGCTCTCTCATTGTGAGGTGCAGTTGTCCTAGGGCTCTGTTCCCACACCATTGGATCCAGTTTTGGGGCTCTCTTTCTGAGGCAGCCAGGGAGGGCCAGGACCAGTTCTATAGTGCCCAGGCCACTGGGGCAGCTCTCTCACGGTCCCTGGTGGTAACATAGGCAGGTACATCACCACAGACCATGGCTGCTGTTAGACTACAGGCCCAGACATTACCTTGGCTGCAGCTCTGGCCTGGATGTCACCATGGCCTCCAGTGGCAGGCAGGTCATTCAGATCGGTGTGGCCTCGAGGCCAGCGTGACCCACATATGTCAACATGGCTTTAGGTGGGAACCCAGCCCCCAAGCATCTTCATGGCTTTGATGTTAACACAGGCCACACACATCATCACAGACCTGGCTGTGGTAGGGTCACAGACCTGGCTGTGGTAGAGCCACAGACCCAGATGTGGCCCTGAGCGGCAGCTGGCCCCAGGTGGCAGTCTAAGCCACTCACGTCAGCCTGTTTCTACTGCCTTCCCTTCTTCGTTTTGGATTCTCTCCATAGTGTGTGAACCACTCTGCTTCTCTTTCTCTCCGACTTCTCCACCACACACCTGTTCACTGGGCAGACCTGTGGCTGGTTTCTGCCCGCCCCTCTGCTGGCTGCTGTCCATGGGAAGCTTTGGGGAGGAACAAGCTGCACTAAGATACATGTAAACTGCATAGAGTTAACACGGAGGGCCCAGGGAGCACGCGAGCCCACAGCTGACACTACATGGAAACTGTATAGTGTTAACACGGAGGACCCGTTGAGTATGTGACCACAGCTGATGCTTATGGAGACTGAAAAGGGAGGAATGTGGGTTGATGCAGGTGTGGAGACTTTGATCAGTAAATCTCAGAAAGCGCAAGAATGGTAAATGGTGAGATCAGAAACTAACCGTGATTTGTAGGAACCACAGAAATGGTCAATTCAGGCAACAAGCAATCGTGTAGCAGATTAGGCTTTTGGAAACACGCTTTTTTTTTCTTATGTGAAAAAATGAGGTAGCCCTTTGTTTTCAAACAGTGTATTGTTTGGAAAATGAAGCTATCTGACTAATTAGAGGAACCCATCAGTTATAAAGAGGCGGACATTCTTTCCTAGGGTAATGGAGTCTGTGAGGCCAGGAATGGAGGATTAGGGGAAGAATATTTGAGTCTAGGATTAGAGGAACTGCAGAGGAAAGCCTACCATCAAAGACCTGATGAAACAACATTATCCCAGTGTGTGCTTAGCAAATACTTGTTGATAGACATGCTGGTCAGCAACTAATTACACTGTGATGACCAAAGCCCTGGCTCCTGCAAGTGGAGATGCTGATGCAGACCTAGGATCCCAGGGGATGGGATGGGGTGAGGAATCTCTTCCTCTGCAGATGTTCATACTGGTGTTTATACTTCTCACCAGTCTAAAGACAATCAGGAAGAACCTTCCTGAATGTCGGGAGATAAATACCTTTGAAAGGACATCACCATTCTTATGTCTTTACTATCGTGTGACTTCATGGGCCCATATGCACAAATATAAAAGTGTTGGCACCCATTTACCCTCACCCAGCTATGAATGTGAGCCGTTTTTTCCCTGGACTGTTCTCATGTGAAATATTGCAGTGCAAACCTAATTGTGTATAGTTTTCAGTGTCATTAAAAATTGTACAGTTAAGCCAAAAGGAGTCCCTCAGCCACCCTCAAGTGTCCCTCAGGGAGACTAGCTCTGAGACTGTATTGTTTGAAAAATAACTATTTTCGCATATTCTACTGGCATTTGTGATTTTTTTTTCTGATACAAGGGTGAAATTTGATATTTCAGTTTCTGGCAGTAAAAATAAAATTATGAAGGATTCCTACTTCATAGGGCTCACAATCATGGAGCCCCTCTCCTACCCAGTTTTAACCCTCTGAACTATCTCTTCTACCTTCTCCTTCTTCCCTGAAGTCAAGGAACTTCAGTGGTCATCCTGTATGGGCTCTCCTCAAATTTATAATAAATTTATAGCTGTGTTCTTCCCCTTGCTTTTTATCCCCAATTCCTGCTATCTCTCTGAGGAATCAGATTTTCAACAATAAGATAAACCTGTCTTGTGAATAATACTATTGGAAGTATGCTAATTATTTTTTCACTGTCTTTTAGATTTTTGGAACAGCTGGAGAAGGAATGTTTATTACTTTAAAGCTATTCGGGAGCCAGTCACTTAAGATAGCCATTGGTGTTCTTACACCACTCTGTTTTCCGTTACAAGTTGATTGAATATGGAAAACATTTATGTACACGAGGGCCGATCCAACAACACGGCTCATGCCTGTTCCTTTCTCATTTTAATGCTGGCCAAAACAGAAACTTGTTACTTATGACACTGTCGAGTCATGACAATCAAGGGTGACAGAATTGTCATGCTGGATGTAACCAGTCTGTGTTGCCAATCTTTTAAAACATCTTTTCATAATGAACTTTGAAAAGTTTTATTTTCCACCTAATAAATCACTGAATAGTGCAGTTCTTCTAGTTTACATGTAGTAACAGTAAAATGCCAAACATAACCATTTCTTTAGTTTCTAGGGGTCATCAGCATACATTTAGGAAGCCTCGTTAGTTGTAGAGACTGCTCATCTGTTTCTTCTTAGTTTATTTTGTTATTCTTTGAAAGTTTCATACATATGTGTAATGAATTTTAGTCCTTTTTCTCCTATTACATTATCTCTTCAATTATGTTTATATTAATTTGCCCTTTTATTTTATAAGTAATTTACTTTCATTTAATGCACCTCATTTGTTTTGTGTCTTTCTGCCTTAAGTCTTCTTTCTGAGCTGCACTTGAGGGTCAGGCGGAAAATGTTTCTGCCGTCGGAAGCCGTGGTTCATGCTGACCCCAGCAGGGTGTCTGCGTGTTGGTGCCACTAAGATACTCTTGACATTTGTTAAAAATAACTTGGAAATAACTACAACTGCAAATAAACAAATAAGCCATGCTGCTGACCTTGGCAGAGGTGCCAGGCTCCAGGTCATGGCCACTGTGGTTACAGGCAGAGTGGCAGATAGTGAGGGCATAGTAGGAAACATGCGAAGTGTGGTGCCCTGCCCCTTGGAAACGGAGCATGTGCTTGTTATCTTGTGTTTAAAGATTCAAAGTTTTCCTCTCAAAATTAGGAAAATCCCTAGTTATATTTTAAAAACTGAATGTATCAGTTCATAGAAAAACCTATTCTTCTATCATTTATATTTTATTTCCACTGAAAATTAGAGCATATTCCAAGGCAAGATTAAGATAGCAGAGTGAAATTTGTTGAATGCCTACCTTATCCCAGGCATCTCTCTACATATTGGAGTTCACCATTCAACCAGACCACCACACCCCTGCTTTCAAAGAGCTTGCTTTCTGGCAGGGGCAGTCAATACATATGTGTTGTAGGACCAGCTGGAGAAGGAATGTTCATTACTTTAAAGCTATTTGGGAACCAATCACTTAAGATAGTCATTGGGACTCTTAAACCATTCTGTTTTCCGTTACAAGTTGATTGAATATGGAAAACATTTATGTACACGAGGGTCTATCCAACAACACAGCTCATACCTGTTGCTTTCTCATTTTAATGAAAAAGCTTGTTTGTTCCAGGCTGCTCAGCTCTGAAATAACCACACAGAAACTGTATTAATTAAATTACTGCTTGACCTATTAGCTGTAGCTTCTTATTGGCTGGCACTTACATCTTAATTTAACCCATTTCTATTAATCTGTATATTGCCATGTGGCTTACGGGCAAGGTTCCATCCGGTGTCTGTCTCTGGCAGGACTACATGGCTTCTCCTTGACTCCACCTTCTTTCTCCCAGCATTCAGTTTAGTTTTCTACACCCTGCTCTATTCTGCTCTTCCATAGGCTCAAGCCAGCTTTTTTATTTAATAACCAATAAAAGCAACACATATACAGAAGGACTTCCCACACACCACATATGGAAACAGATTTCAGATAAATTGTACTATAGAAAGTGCAATACATTTAATAAATAAATTAATTAATTAATGCCAAAAGGGAATTGGATGTGAATTATGGGCCTGTGACTTACCTTTTTTCTTCTTTGTCCCTTTAATCAGTTAATAAGAACTTGGGATATTTTATTATTTGAAACATAGTCTTTATATGACTAGTTAATATAATTATGTATTTGATCATTTGTGTTTAAGTTAGTTTATTAATGGTAATATTATTGGCTCTCTGTAGTTCAATTTCTTGCTGATCAAAGATTGTGTTTCAGTTTTCATAAAAGAAACCAACGTAATTATAGGGAATATTTTCTAATTAATTTTATGAAATATGTGCAGTGGCCATGAAAACAATTAGTGCCATGTAGTGGTCACAAGATCTTTGGAACTTCCTGTTCCCTCAGTGTCACACCACCTTCCCCAGCTAGATGCTCTTATCTTGCCATCAGCTGACTAGACTGGTGTGTTTGAGGACTGAGACCCTGTCACTCCTTCCTGCATCTCTAGAGAATCATCCAGAATACAGAAGACAGCCCAACAGTCCTTGCCTTGTAGTGGCTTGAGTGAACTGTTTCATGACACAACGTTTCTCCTCAGCCAATCTCCCCACAGCCCACTCTCTCCCCCTGCCTCTTCTTTGGCCTGCTGTATTCTACTCGTGAGGCATATGGATTTCTCCCTAGACTCCATGTCAGTTCCTAGCCCGGGCTCATCTTTGGCTTTCTTGGATCTATGTTGGAACTAGGAATCACTGCACAAATTAATTGTTAAACGACCCCTGTTTCATCTCCTTTTATGAAATGAACTTCACTGTGGCTTTCTCTGATAATCAAAGTATTGCTTACTTATTTTTAGTCATTTTCAATCTCATTTAGCAAAATTGATCCCCATTGTTTATTCAAGTTCACTTTTCCCTTAATCCATGAAGACCTTAATTTATCTTGTACCATGAAGTGCAGGACTGGCCAGAGCACACTCCACTGTTCTATTGGTTTCCTTAAAATTTCTCTGTGATGTGCTCACTTTTGTCCTTCATAGGCTGTTAGTGTCACCGTGTTCGTTCATGTGCTAGACGTTGGTGATGGTGACGACAGGGTTCCTGTCCTTACGGAGCTTCCCCTCTTGTGGAAAAGCCAGCTAATAAACAGTTATCCAGCTAAAGAGCAGAGCTGTGGGCTGTATTGAGTGTGTGGAAGCAGAACTAGCAATGCTTGCGGCAAGATCCCCAAGGGCTACAAGGAGTGCTGCGTGGTGTAGCTCTCCAGAGGCCCCATCTTCCTCCCTACAACCACACCACGGGGCATACAGCTTTCCAGCACTCTAGGCCCCTTGCTCCTCCATTTCCTTTTTCCTTTGTTATAGAATATTTCTTGTTGCCACTGAGGAAAAGAGTGAGCAGGGAGGGTATATCGCGTCCTTTTCCTTCCATTCCGGGACAAAGAATTAGGTGATAGCTGTCCAACAAAAAACAGAAAGCCACTAGATTATCTTAAATATCTTAACATGGCTTGAGGCATGCTTTAAGAAAGTGCTCTGCCTATTGTGTGGGGAATGCTTTGATAAAAAACTGGATCTAAAGTGAGGATAGCTAAGTCTATTGCAGACAAACAGGTGAGGGGCCACGTGACTGACACTGTGGCAATAGGGGTAAAAATAGGAGCTCTAAGGAGTCCTTCAGAGGCTGGAGTGCACAGCCATCAGCGATGGGCCTGCTGCGTATGAGGCAAATGAGAGTCAGATGATGCTAGACGTCAGTTATAAAGTGGTCATTGATGTTATTGGTGAAACGGGGCTAAGAGCACAGTGTGGGGTGAATGGGTTTCGGGTGCAGGTTCAGTTTGGCTTCATCTGAGAGGCATCACTGCACTCACGTGTAGATGTCAGCTGACTCGATCTCAGGAGAGAAGCCTGGGCTGCTGCTGGGTCAACAGGAGATGGGACCCATTTGTGGATTCAGAGCTGGATGGCTTCCCTTCTGTCGGGAGAGAAAAGGGAAGTGGGACTGCTCTAAGCTGAAAGGTCTTCTAGCATGTAGAGGTCAGGTAGGAGGAAGGGCAGGAGCCAACATCGGAAATTAAGGAGAAGCAGCCAAGAAGTGAGCGAGAGGAAAACTGTGAGAAAGTAGGCGCATGGGAGCCAGAAGAATGGAGGGTTTCCAGGGTCAGCAGATGGAGCATGGCAAGAGGCACAGACAAGAGTGACATACTTCTGCCTGAGAGTCTTCCACATTTTTAACACTACCTCTTTTATATAAAAACCCATCACTCCTTCAGTTTTACCAAGAGTAAAGTTCGCGTGCATATTGAAAACAACATTTTGGGTATATGAAGATAACAAATATAAGAACTGTATGACACAAATGAGCCCCTGCATCTTAATTAGAATCATCCTCCTATTCCCCCCTTTGTTTTTCAGTGGTGGCAAATACTATCTAGGCCTTGTGCATTTGAGGTGTATCTTCCTCCTTTAAACCTTTAGCTGGGATAGAGAAGTGTCTTCCTTCACTTCCTTCACTTCCCCGAATCTCTGCTACTAGAGCCAACAAAATGAAGAAATGATAGTTGGACTTTCATGACTTGCCCAGCGGATGCTCAACTCTGGATAAGAGCAGTGAGCCCTGGTAAAACGTGGACTCTGATGGGGAAATGGCAGCCAGACTGAAGATACTATATGAGCAAACCAGATATGGTCTGCCATTACTTTTCTCAGTGATAAAGCAATCACATCAATATTCAGTTGTAAGATGAGGTAGTGCTGTGGAAGTAGGGGCGATGGAGGTCCAGACTGGGGAAGCAGCAGCACAGGCAGAGATGAGCAGGTATTCCTGAGAGCTTTTTCAGGAGATGAAGTCCACACGGTTTGGTGGCTGACTAAGGAAGACAGTAGAGACATCGAGGAGAGCTCCTGGATTGTTGGTCCCGGTTGATTGTGCACCTTTCATTGAGGGATATCTTTGGAAGACGAAGTTCAAAGGAAACAGATAATGAGTTCAGTTGTGTTTGTGTTGTTGACCTTGACTACTTGTCATCTGCCTTTCCTGTGGGGAGCCTTCTGTGAATGAATATTCAGTGTTTTGCTGTCTATTCAAACTCCTAGAGATTAAATGTTGATAATTTCATATGCTTCAACCCAGTACTTACTGTCAGTACTGCACACTGACAATTCCCATTGTTTCTCTAATTGCTGTGCGCCATAAATGGAAGTGTAAAATCTACATCAGGCATAGCATATATATTCACTCTTTCTGGTTGCAAAAACTTGATAACACTTGGCAGAGCTTGCTGGTATGTCATTTTACATAGGGAGTTACTATTGCTACTCAAGGATTTTCTTGATAGCAGCTTCATTATGGGTTTCGTTCACTGTCTACAGAAATTCATTAGAGAACATTTATCTCTCAGGGAAACAAGAATGAGAACATTTCATTGACAAAAAGCCAATTGTATGCTCCAGTATTTAGCATGATGTGTTCAGTAAATGCAGCTATTTTCTAGCTCCAGTGGTGAAGCCCCACCTTGTCATGGTAGATAGCATTCAGGTCAGCCTCGAGTGAGATGCATGGGCTGTGAGCCCTTGAAAGTTGTTTCCACTCAGAAAAATTGCTTCTTGTGAGTTTTTTTCCTTAGAATATTATAAAGTATCTTCTAAGTTTGTGTCTTTAATAGAATTTGATAGCCCTCCTTTTACTGTTTCTCAAATTAGCCTCATAGATTTCAGCATTGGAAAATCAGAATTTTATTTTCCCAGCTGTTTAAATGTAATATATTTGAGGACAGAGGGACTGTCCTGTAAGTTTATAGCCTAAATAAATCTATTTTAAAGGTGTGCTGGTCAGAGGCCAGGTGGCATAATGGGATGACATATGAGCTATTCACATTTGAAGACCTGGCACTAAGTTCCTCTCAGGATGCCAGGAAAATGACTTTAGAGGTGTCAATTTGCTGGAGTCCTTGGTGGGCATCTGAGAACATCACAGAACTGCTGTAAGGTCTAATACAACGTATCCTCTGTAAATTATATTGCCACGTTAGCCACCTAAGGTACAAAAGGGCAGTTTGAATGACGTTAGGAGGCATTCCAAATCTTGTTTTAATGAGTAATGAGAATTACAAACCAGTCTACAAGAAAGTCTAGAGGCTTGTGTAAGGGATTGGGAATTGAAATTTAAGCTTTTCTGTTTCCCTAATCTTTATCTGGTTTATCAGTTATTCAGCAAGTATTTACTTAGGCCTGTTTTCCCGAGCCCTTGTCATCTCAGGCAGGGATTTTATAACAGGACCCGTTACCTTCCCCCTCTCTCTCTGGCTGTAGGTCTCCTTTAAATGCCAATAATAATATTTCAGAAAAATATTATTAAGAACTTACTAGTACTTCAAAACTGCTGTGATAGCCCCACCTTGAATATTTATAAAGTCATCTTTCAGGAACCCAGGTGTTTAACGCCACTCCAATCAGATGATCTCTTATGGTTTTACATTTGCATTTGCCAAGAAAGTGCTATAATTAGTCACTCAGTTTCCATCAGACTAGATTTTTTAATTACTTAAAAGGTAATCATCATTAATTCATATTTAATATCTGAATCAAAGATTTCATTATTGTAGGAATATCCTCTTTGACTAGCCATAATTGCCCCTGAATTTGATGAAGATGTTCATAAGGTAATATTTAGACTGTTTTTATTGCATTTATTTTATTTACATATATGCATGTTTACATGCTGTGGCACACACGTGAAGGTCAGAGAACAACTTGCAGGAGTCACTTCTTTCCTTCTGCTATGGGGCCCTGAGGTTCTCAGACTTGGCAGCCAGTGCCTTTATCCATGAAGCCATCTTGCTGGCTACAGAATTACCTTCTCCTGCCTTGACCTATTTAACTCCATTTCTTTTTCTCTTAGCTTTATGTCTTTGAACAAATGCTCTGAATAGTGGTTTATTGCCAAGAAGTCTCAAGTAGAGAAGACAGTAATGGCAGATCATGGTACCGACAGGAAGGCAGAGATGGCAGATCACGGTACCGAGGGGAAGGCAGAGATGGCAGATCATGGTACTGACAGGAAGGCAGTCTTGCCAGAGTATCTGCTCTGTCTTCTGTCTACCTGAGAGTATGTTTTAGTCTGAAATGTACTGTAGGGTTTGGCATTCCCAAATGAGTCCATCTTGACTGATAACATTCCTGGAGGTTTCAAGATCTTTCTGTCCCACAGGTAGCGTGGAAAATCTTTCATGGATTGTAGGATGCTGACAAGTGGGTGGTCTCACCTTCTTTGAACCTCAGGTTTTACTCTCTCTGCCTTTCTCTGTTACTGTATCAACATCCTCTGTGAATGAGAGTCAGTCATAAAACCCTTGGCCCCCAACATCCTGGGTTCCAGGCCACTGCCTATGACTGATTGCTATGGGGGAGCCCTTTAATATGATAGAAAATTAACTCATTCATGATGGAAAGAACTGAGGTGAGCTGTAGACATATTGAACCTATTTAACTAAAGAGGTAATCTGAGGTTAAAATACATCATCATCATCATTATTTTGACTTCATGATTAAATTACAATTCAGTAGTAAGTACTACTTGGTGTATAAAGGGTGAACGGAGAAACAAAGATGTGGCCCTAGTAAAGCCTCCATCCCAGCAGGGAAGGGAAATAGTGTGCACACAGCAGAAATGAAGACTGTGGTAGGTGGTGAAGGCAGCAAACCAGGAAATGGGCACCAGGTAAACGGCAGAGGAAGAACTGAGAAGCTGTGCCGTGGAGAAGCACTTGTGAGGTTGACGGTCTGAGGGCAGGCTTGTCAGAGTGCAGTGTGAGAGTGGGGGTGGGGACAGATAGCCTAGACACTGAGAAAGGACAGACAGGGGATTCGAGTGAGGAAAGGAGGCCATTGTGTTTAGGGACAATGACACAGTGCTGGAAATTGAGCAGGTGATCATGCAGAGGTCTTATATCAAAACATGGCTTTGTTGTTGTTGTTGTTGTTGTTGTTGTTGTTTTTGAGATAGGTTTTCTCTGTAGCTTTGGAGCCTGTCTGGAACTAGCTCTTGTAGACCAGGCTGGCCTCGAACTCACAGAGATCCGCCTGCCTCTGCCTCCTGAGTGCTGGGATTAAAGGCCTGCACCACCACCGCCCAGCTCAAAACATGGCATTCTTAAGACAGCCTACTTCTCCTGAACCTGTTCTCTCAGACCCGATGAAGGAGCCAGCACTAGCTCTGACTAGCAGGTCGGCATGCGGCTCCAGTGTGAGCAAAACCAGCCCCCTGGAGGAAAGCATTTTATTACAGTCAGAGGCCTGCAACTGCTCCATTCTCAGGCATTTATCACGTGAAGTGGAGGAGTCAAAAAAATGCAAGAGCATTTGAGAAAATGAATAATTTAAAGAGGATGAAAGCATGAATAATGAATTTTAGAAAGAGAAACTCCGCTTTGATTAGAGGTTTCTGATTCTCCCCATGCAGCAGAAATAGCGTTGGCCACCATGCATCCCTGATTGACCTCATCCCAGTACAATTAGGTGCAACACATTAGTGCCCTGATGTGAAGACTGAAGACTAGCTTCTTGTGTTGAAACCATTAAATTTTAATGTGTTCAGCTTGAGCGTAAGTGGCCACAGATGATTCACAAGGCTGCTCTCTGTTTTTGGTGAAAATGATTGTCAGCAAGAGAATTGTCCCAGTGGCCACAGTGGTCTCCGGAGCTGATTTCCTGACATTTCCGTGTTTGTGGGGGATTAGAAACAAACGTGGCATCGCTGGGCGGTAAAGCACTGTGATAATTGCTCCAAAACCACAGGAAATTTGATGATGATGAAGTAGAACTCGGTGACTCCTGACATTTTACTTTTAAAGTCTTGGCGTCAGGAAGGCACAGTGATAAAAAGCTGCTCTTGAAGAATGGAGTTAGCCGACCATGAGGACTTTGGCTTTTCTTCTTCTTTAGGAAACAAATGCCAAGACTTGCCCAAGTTATTGTGTTATCGTCATTTAGCTCCTGGCCAGAGACAGAACCAGCTAGCACACTGCCTGGCTGAAATTTAGATAGCAGCTTAGCCTAATCTAGACAGGTTTGGGCTGGGGCACACGAGATGTGATCGCCTGGAGGTTATGCAGCTGTTCACCAGGGTCAGCCACTGTCCCGATACTAAGGAACCTGTCAAACACCCACCAGCTGAGTTTCCTGATCTTGTGCAGCCCATGGAGGCGCCTGTGATGTCACAGCTCTCGGCACTTGAAGTTCCTCACAGCCTCCTTACAGCTCACAAGCTTGTCCTGGTCTGGCCTGTGTCTCTTAGTCCCTTTACCTCACTGCCCCCATCTCCTACATTCCTCAAGGTATGCTCCTCCGCTTATGAACCCCATCTTGCTACTCCAGCGTGCTGAATTCTGTATCCCTTTGCAACATGGACACTGAGGTCACCTGACTTCCCAGACCCCTTTCTGTTTGGGCCATAGCTTCACCCATTTGCATAGTACACTGTATATAAGGTCACACTATCCTAAGGAGATAGAATTCTCATAACCGAGCCCTGATCTTGGCTGCCTGAGAACAAAGATTACGTTCCTTCCTTGCCTTGACACTCCCATCTCTCAGCATGGTCTGCGGGTGATATTCAGTGGAAGACGAATGGGGGTAGGCAGTGTCGTCTGTCTCTAGGCCCCAGCATTACAGAGAACTGAGTATTCTTCAAATTAAGTCTAAGTGCCATCCTGGAAAACTCTAAGGAGCAAGATAACAAAATTTCAATTTTCCCACCACAGTACAAGCAATTTGGCTGCTGGTTTTACAAATGAAAACATTTTACAATCCTTTTATTTAATGAAAGAGCTTGGCCCAAACCTGCCTTACCTCTGTGAACTCCTCAGGAGACACGTTCATTAACTAGTACAAAATTAGCCACACCTGGGGATAGTCTGTGCTTCAAGTTCTCTGAGAACTGCATCTACTTTGGCAAGGTCAAAAGAAGCTTCCCTCGCCTCCTTGATCTGAGGCGGCTTCAGGGAGGCAGCAGGAGACTCCACTACACAGCAGTCATGTGCTCGGAGTGGAAGGTAAGTTTCCATTCTAAGTGTCCTGGCCTTTCTGTATCTAAAACTACCCCAGAAAACAGCTGCTCACGTGAGGGTTCCCCACGGACAGGCTTCTGCAGCTCCTCAATTATGTGTTCTGTTGGCTCAACTGCCTTCAGAAGGTAATATCGTTTCCCTTCAAGTACTCAAAGCTCTGCCCACCACGTTTGATGTTGACGCGTCAGATAGCTGTGCTTGCATGCTAAGTGGGCCTCGGTCTGCCCTTTCTCCAGATGCTACTCCCTGCAGATCCTTGTTTTTAAAACATTCTTTGCAGCAAGTATCAGGAACCGTGCAACTCACATACAATACTGATGTATGCTGATGGGGAAAAAAGGTCGCTATTAATATGGTGTAGATCTAGTCCCAATACTGAGGACAATTAAAACACTAAAATAGCTACTCAAAGGAAAATCAAGTGTTCTTTTTTTTTTTCTTGCACCCCTGGAATAGTACCATGTACCATTTATTCTGCTGGTCAGACAGAATCCATCTTCAACCCACCCTCGAGTCAAATTCATTGGCTTCCACTAAGTTAAGTGCATGCACCTGCACTGTCGTAGTCCCAAAGCTTCCGTGACGTGTTTAACCCACAAAGCTGAAGGGTCCTAGTGTCTTGAGACTATAGTGATAAAAACAAAAGAAAAAGAATCATTGCTAAAGCCCACCTGGGGGTCATGACACCTTTGAGGTCACATATCAGATATTTACATTATGACTCATAACAGGAGCAAATTCCAGTTACAAAGTAGCAACAACAATAATTTTATGGTTGGGGTCACAGCAATACAAGGAAGTACTGTATTAAAGGATCTTAGCTCCAGGAAGGTTGAGAACCACTGGCCTATGGTTTACACTGAGTCTAATTTTTGTAAATAAAATGTACTGTCAAAGCAGTACCCCAGATGAGAATCATCTCTAGGGCTCAGATGGCAATTTTGGATAATAAATAAGGGAACTTTTAAGAATGTGTGTAGTAGTCATTGAATTTATCCTGCTGTTTGTAAGATGTCTGTGCGTTCAGCTAAGGTCCCGCCTGCTGGATTGTGGTCAACAAATGGGTTTGTGAAGATTAGTGGCTGTGTTTCATCTTAGCTCATTGTCACCCCATGCAATTTCCAGGGAGCAAAGGCTACTTGAATGCAACCCTATTTTTTGAATCATTTATTTCTTACATCATTTTGATCTGAAATCAAGATATCCATGTAAATGGTTGAATTTGGTAAATTTTCCATTATCAGTGTCTTTCCTTAACATGGAGACTGTGTGGTGCTTTAACTGTAAAGAAACTGTGTATTTTTGACCTCTTTCTCGACATTTTATAAGCAACGTTTTATTCTAGTTGATGGTAAAATTGATTCTTCTGTGAAGACCCAATCCCCTCTGCCTGTTGAGTTACCAGCACAGGTCAGTTTAGCTACAGTGAGGACTGGTGATGGTGACGTCCGGGAGGACTGCTGGGCCTTAGTGTGGCCTGGAGTCTGCGCCAGTCTGCTTCATTGCTGCAGCGGCGGGCCGCAGAGGTGAGGGAACCATCGGGATGCTGCAGCCTCACTTCAAGACTGCAGTGGCTGAGGAAGGCTAGCCTGCAGGTGTTGGCACGCCACTGCCAAGATACCCAAGAGCTACCTGGAACTTTATTCATCTTAGCTTTGAAAAAGTTGGGTTCTTTTTTCCACAAAAATAAAACAAAACAAAAAACAAAAAAAACTTGCCTGAAATTCATCAATTAAAATTATTCATTATGTTACTACATTTTGATTTAAATATTGAAGGTTGCTTCTTATAATGCTATCCCCCCTCCCGTGTGTGTGTGTGTGTGTGTGTGTGTGTGTTTGTACTTTATTCACCAGTGATAGAGAGCAGCACCCTTTTTTTTGTGCTTTCTCTCCATTAGTCAGTAGCATGACCTCCCTGCTCTGCTGGCACCCTGCTCGTTGGTACACTCCTCTGCCACCATTTGGAACACTTACCTGTAATTCTTTTTGTATGCCTGACATTGGAAAACAGTATAATACAAGCATCTGATAATTAGTTGGAGGTAATGCATTGTGTTTGAGGAACAGGAGTGTAAGAGGCAGCCTGACCTCTCTGTTAACTTACCGTCGGATTTTGAGCAAGGCCTTAGCCGTTCCGAGGCTGTCTTCTCATCTGATGCCATGGGGGTTCACTGAGGATGGTTGAGATGATGCAAGAAAGACACGGCCTAGTACCTGGCGCATGTGGAGGGCTAGATTACGACAGCTTCTAGTTTCGCTATGATGGTTCTAATGAAAAATGATTTGTTTCATTTTTCTGTAAGATGTTCTAAAACTGCCATGGAAGCTTACATAAAGAACCCCTTGGCTGGCACTGTAAGGACCTGATGGATTTCTCTTGGAAAAGAAGTAAGATGTGTGCGCTCATCCTCTGATGAGAATAACAATCTCTCGACTCTTTCTGTGTTGTCTTTTACCAAACATTTGAGATTAAGAGCAGACACGGCCTGTTTCTCCAAAAACTTAACTCATTGTTGGAGATAATCTTTCTTTTTGAGGTGAAATATGATTTATTCTAGCTTTTGGAACTCTCAGTTAAGAGTCTTTGGCTGTAGATCTCCACTGTCGAGAACTTTGCACCGTGCAGTAGGTGAGGCTGCACGGGGAAGAGAACTAGCCGAAAGGCTGATACAGAGCGAACAGATTTCAATCTGTACTTAGTTTGCCCCTGTGTCCTTTCTAAGCAGTGGTCAAATCATTTGTTTCATAAGAACATTGGAATATCAGCAAGGCCCTGGAGGGTGAGATGTAGAAGGCGCCTTTTTATCTGCAGATGTGTATAAGTCTATATTCAGTCCAGAGGTGCCAGGTTGTGGTGTTCTCACGCTAGTGAAGGGAAAAGCCAGGAATACCATCATTTCTGTGTCTATAGTCTATCTTCAGGTCTGGCTTGGGGACTTGAGCGTCAGCCATCAGCCAAGAGTCAAAAGCAGAGCCCATAACTACAGAGCTGGAAGCCAGTCGGCTTGACTGCCGTCGGTGAATCAGTGCACCTTTGATAGCAGCAGCAGCAGCAGCAGCACTTTCAGGTCCAGGGCTGGAAGCGAAAGGCCCTGTGTTACAGAGTTTGACTGGAATCACTCACCTATTTACTCTCAAGGGGTTAAAGAGAGGCAGAGCAAGTGCTGACTGCAGACAACATCTGGTTCCGTTTTATCTCCAAGTGTCTATTTAGATTTGTTTCCATTAGGCATATTCTGTTGCTATCTGCCTTAGCCATCATAAATTCCACTGTAGTCCTCACATATTCACACATTTATAGACACAATATTGATATGAGCCAATGGGAGAAAGGGCAGTTCTTGCTGCTAGGATGCTGGTGTAGTGTGGGGTTGGTAATAGGCAACGCTAGAGAAAGCAGTGGGTTTTTTAATGTCTACACTTTGGTGTTTAAAGTTTGTACATGTGTTACAGTGTGAAATATTTTTTATAATTTATGATGTATAACACATATAGTCTATAAGTAAGCATATATCATATCTCTTTTAAAATTCTGATGATGAGTTGTTTACTAACACAGCTGCCCGAGTCTGGTTTTGTTGTGTGTACATATGGTTTCATGGCTGACCACTCTGAACTGGACAACCTTTAGGGGCTCATCCTTAGGAATGCTAATTCTGCTCCTCCCAGCAATCATTAGTTCTTTGTCTAGGGGTAGACTGCAAAAATCCATGCCTTCCATATGAATATGTCCATTGATATTGCCATTGATCCGGTCTTATTTATGCAGCCATTTCTAGAATAGAAATTGCAGTCTTCCTGGTGTTCAGGATCTTACAGTTTTTTTTACCCTCTCCTCCAAGGTGTTCCCTGAGCTGTAGATGCGGTAGTTGTGCTGTAGAAGTATCCACTGGATACTCCCCAGGACCTAGTGATTGCAGCATCATGAACAGTGTGGTTTGCTTTGATGATTTCAATTCCTGAAAAGAAAGGCCTCTTTGAGCCCATGCCTGACACTGCCTGGATGGCCGGGACCCAGAGGCTGGATAGCTCAAAGATCCAGGATAGAACCTAACATGACTAGAAAAAAAAACATCAGAGAGGCTTCCTTCAGCAACGGATAGAAAGAAGCAGATGCAGAGACCCACAGACAGACATTATGTAGAGCCAGGAGAACCTCAGAGAAGAAGGGGATGAAGGATGGTAGGAGCCACGTGGGTAGAGGGCACCATGAGAACACAGCCCACAGAATCAACTAAGCAGGGCTCACAGGGACTCACAGAGACTGAAGTGACACACTTGGACTTTGTATGGGCCTGAGCTAGGTCCTCTGTACATACCTTATAGTTGTGTAGCTGGGGTGTGAGATTCCCAACAGAGGGAGTGGGAGTCTCTGATTCTTTTGCCATTGTTTGGGACCCTTTTCTTCCTACTAGTTTGCCTTTTCCAGCCTTGAAATGAGGGCTTGTGCCTAGTCTTGTTATTTCTTGGTAGGCCATGTTTGGTAGACATCCTTGGGAGGCCTGCTTTTCTTCTCTTCTTTAGTTTTTAAGGGAAAGGGAGGAGAGGTTGATCTCGGGGAGAAAGAAGGTGGGAAGAAGGACTAGGAGGTGTGGAAGGAAGGCAAACTATCGTCAGAATGTAATGGATGGGAGAAGACTGAAAGTTAACAAATAGAGAGAGGCCTCTTTGATGAGGGATGATGGCTCCATTTATCTGTGGGTATAGATATGAGACTAGAGTATAGTAAGGAATTATGCTGCTTTAGCAAAGTTGCAATAGTAGATTCTTCTCTACGGTCCATGAGCTCACTAGTCCTGAAAGCTGGCTACATTTCTTCACCAGGCATGGTTTTCCTCCCGGCGAGCGGTCCTTACTCCAACATAACAGCTCCTGTCTACCTCATAACACATATGTGAAAATTCTTGATGGCATTATTTATTTCATCCAAAAAATTAATTTTGAAAATTAATTCAATAGCCTTAAAATCCACATGTAATGAAGAGACCCAAGTGTTTGTGGCAAGGACCTTCTGACCCCAAGAAGTAGAAAGCGGCTTTATTGTTTCTCAAGGCAGGGTCCATGATTTGGAAGCCGGGAGCATTGCCGTCCGTCGCATGTGAACGCTTGCTCTTCAGTGCTCTGCTCACTACCACAGCACTGTCTTCCGTTAGCCAGAATTAGTAATTCAGCCCTGTATATCTGCAGAGCATTTTTGCCAAAATGTTATAAAATACATATGTTATTAATAGAAAGATAAACCTTTCAAATGAAAGATTTTAAATTGGCTTAGATTTTATTGAAGAAAAATGTGCAGTTGACAAATTAGAGACATATTTTCCAAAGAAAATTATGCGAATAACTATTAGGTCCTTGGTGTTTAGAGTCTAAGAAGTCAGTGCAACCCTGAAAACAACTGTGATGAGGATGTGAGTTTCCCCAGGTTGTAAGTTCCTTCCCAGTGGTGGCTGAGTGAGAAATGAGGTCAACAAGTAGGGAAAGGAGAGCCGAAGGGTCCAGGGGTTCTGCTCCCCTTCAGAGTGGAAGCCTGATGTCATGGGGAAGTAGATCCAATTAGATGTGCGTTACTTAAGGAATCCCAAATCAGATTTAGTCCACTCTTAAATAGAAGACGAACATACCCGAGGTCATGACTTTAATATGCTTTTTCCTCCCATCTGATACTATTCTGCCCTGTATTTGACCTAAAAAGATAGCAGTTCCTTCTGTGTCCCAACAGCGTTCACGCTCAGCCGAGCCTCCTCTTGCTCATGCTGCATTTGCTTGCCTGAATCCCAGAATGCTCAGGGTCATTTGTCATCTTCGTCATCGGGCTTTTCTGCACTCACGGCCTTATGTGGGGCACGACGGCCCCTTTTGACCATTTCCTCCTCAGTCTCTGGGCAATGGCCTCCTTGTGTCTGCTCCCCCTCAGACTCTCTCTGGACTCCTCTCTTTTGCTTAACGCAATAAGATGGTGCTTCATTTAGTCCTGTTAATCTCACAGTTACCTTCATCTGCTGATGACTTACAGATTTGGGTCCTCACCATGTCTATCTTATCTAAACTTAAGGCAATCCTTCTGCCCCAGCCACGGGATTACAGAGTACACTTCTTTCTTAGCCTTGTCTTTCACCATTTTGTGACCTTGTAGAGCTGTGTTTCCCGCGTACCCATTAGTATTCAGCTCCTTCTGCCGAGCTCCTATCTCTCCCTGCCTTCTCCGTTTGCCAGGACAGTTCTTTTTATTTATTTATTTATTTTTTAATTTATTTATCTAATTAA
>NC_022012.1:17076457-17113078 GCF_000317375.1 Microtus ochrogaster
CTCAACTATGTTCATAGCAGCATTGTTTGTAATAGCCAGAACCTGGAAACAACCTAGATGCCCTTCAATGGAAGAATGGATGAAGAAAGTATGGAATCTGATGTAGAACATAAAAATTAACTCTGTTTCAAGTTGACAATGTCCAGGTTATGGGTAATGGGAAAAAAATACCAACCTTTGTGTTTTGACCGATAATGCGAAACTGAGGCTGGAGGCGGAAAGGAGTGCACACAAATGCACTGGAGTCATGAGTCTGTTGCTCATCCGTGGGTACTATCAGTTCTGAGACTGCTTTATAGCAGGATTAAACAGCAAAGAATTGGGAGAGAGATACCAAAAGTAGTAGAATGTCTCAAGGGTTTTGATCTCTGTATCTGTACATGTGTATGTGTGTATTCTATTTCCTTCCTTCCTTTCTTTTCTTTCTCTCTATCCATGTACTCATGATTCATATATACATGTACATGTGGTTTAATACTACTACTCAGCTCTGTCTGCTGTAAGGGTCTGGGAGTAAAAGCTTAGTAGCAGAAGTGAGCATACATAGTGCCCATATTTTGGTTTCTAATTACCACCTCTCATTTTTTAAAAACCTTATTATATAGATAGTACATGCTTAATGTTTTATGTTCTGGTTTTCTTTTTCTGTCATAAAGATTGAACCATGTGTGGGAAAACCACCACTTCTCAAATACATACAGATGCAAGAAATTCTGACATTAAAGATAAACATTGAAAGCAACTCTATTTATGAGATGAAAATGAAATTTAAGTATGTTCAACAGAGGAACCTTGGCTCTTTGGAGACATGGTTGATTCTAGGACAGAAGAGGAGCCTGGATCATCTCGTAGTACCAGAATACTACAAGCATATTCAAAGGCTCAGAAACCGACCACAAGGACCTCCAACAGTCAAAATTGGAAGAATTTAAAGACCAAGTAATGACAGTGTAGGATTACAACCCTTAGAATAAGTTAACTATCATAAACCCATGCTTCCATAAATAACAAACTGAAGAAGTAGAGAAGAGATAGCTTTTTTTTTACTTAAAGTCTCATTTAATAAATGAAGAATGATCAAGAGAAATACAAAAATGCTGTAGATAAACATCACAGTTATAGGGTTACAGGAAAGTCCCACCAGTCTATGCTAGCTGAGGAGAAACAAGATATTTGTGGAACCTCAAAGCATTCCCCTAACATAGCTGCTTACTATAAAGGGAAAGTAGGCCTCTGCAGTTGAGCTGCGTGGGAGACGTTACCTCAGCCACATGACCACTGAACTTCGCTGGCAACTAGGCCTCACATGCCAGAAGACGTGCCCGGGGAAGCACGCAGATTGCTTCTGTGGCATTGGCAGGAACATACAACCCCAGAACACAGAACCAGCAAGCAAGCTGGAAAGCATTCTGGGAAATAGCTCATGAGAGACTACAGCTATCCTACTGAAGAGTCCCTTCCCTGGAGACTACAGCTATCCTACTGAAGAGTCGTCCCCTTGACCACCCATGCCCTCGGGGAACAGAGCAAATTCAAATTAGATCTGACTGCTCTTTCTAAATTCATCATATGGTATGCATTTTTGTTCCAGGTATGTTCTTAATCTTTGTAGTGCTTTAGAGATTCATTCATGTAATTGGGTGTGTTAGTTCTCCATTCTTTTATATTGACCAGTTACCACAATTTGTTTACTTAGTCTCCTGCTAACAGAGTTTAATAAATCTGCCCTGACATTTATGCATTTATGAGTGTGTATGTATGTATATGTGTATGTATATATATATATATATATACACACACACATCTTCATCAGAGTAAATGTCTGATACTGAGAATGCTAGATCTCACAGTAGGAACACTTTTGACCTTCTGAGAAGACCCTGGTAGTTCTCCAGGTGTCGTCACTTCAGGTCCCCAGCAGTGCAGTCTGAAGGTTGTCACGGCTCTGATTGTGTCTCAGCACTTGATGTGTCAATCTCATTCACTACAGCTCTCCTAATTAGTGTGCCCTGTCATGTCTCATTGTGACAAAATGAAATGCAAAGTAATAGGAAGTTTGTAAAATGCGCTGTCCAGATTTCTTCTATCAAGTCTGAATTTAACATTTTATAATCCTATTATACAGCTGTTTAATCAATCTCCATTCAGTCATCACTTTATCTTATTTCTTCTGCTTATTAAAGTTAATTATGTGTGTAGAATCTTTATCTCTAAACACATTAGCTTGCCCATGATAACTATAGATCAATATTTGCTTTTTATTTAAATAATTTTTATTTGGGGGATTATAATATAATTGCATCATTTTCCCCTTCCCTTTCCTCCCTCCAAGCCCTCCCATATACCTCCCCTTATTCTTTTCCAAATTTGTGGACTTTTTAAAAAATTGTTGTTGCTGGTGGTGGTGGTGGTGGTGTGTGTGTGTATTCCAAAATATATAAATATCACCTACTCAGTCTGACTAATACTATTAATATTACTTACATGTATATGTTTTCAGAATGTCCTCTTCCCTGGGGAGAACTATTTCTCTTGGTTTAGCATTCCTTATATTCTTCATCTAGGTTTGAGGCCTCATGATCCCCCTTCCCCAAGCCTTTTGTACTTGCCACAAGGTAGAGTCATCAGAGAGGAGTAAGCCTCAATTGAGAAAATGCCTCCATCAGATCCAGCAGTAAGACATTTTCTTAATTAGCGATTACTGGGGTAGGGCCCAGCCCTTTGTGGGTGGTGCCATCTCTGGATGGTGGGCCTGGGTTCTATAAGAAAGCAGGCTAAGCAAGCCATGAGGAGTAGTCCAGTAAGCAGCACCCCTCCATGGCCTCTGCATTAGAGCCAACCTCCAGGTTCCTGCCCCGTGTGAGTTTCTGCTCTCCCTGCTTTTGATGGTGAACTGTTATATGGAACTGTGAGAAAAATAAACACTTTTCCTTCACAAGTTGCTTTTTGGTTATGGTATTTCATCACAGCAATCATAACCCTAACCGAGACACCTTTCTATTGTTGTCATACTTTAGACAATCATATTGATGAGATTATAGGTGTAGCTTTCGACCTTACTAGGAGACACAGTCTTACAACTAATTCCCGATTCCTCTGGCTTTCACAATCTTTTTGTCCCCTCTTCCACAGTGATCTCTGAGCCTTAGATGCAGGGGGTGTGTTGTAGATGTATCAGTTGGGACTGGGTTTCACAGCTTGCATTTTGATTGATTGTAGTTTTCTGTAGTGGTCTCCTTTACAAAGAGTAGTTTCCCCAGTAAGGTGTGTGAAATGTGATAAATGTTTAGACTGTACTTAGGGATTATGCTGGTTTAATAAAGTGACAGTTGTTGAGCAGGTCTTGAGTTCTATTAGAGAGCTGTTGGTTACTGCCAGCATGTGGGTACTACTGTAGCATCACAGGGTTACTGTGCCAAGCTGGTCATAAGGGTCATCGCTGGGGAGGACTATTGGTTGTTTCCTTCATTCAAAGCTTGCACGGTGCCTTCCAGTACCATGGAGGACAGTCATCATGCTAGTTCCAGCTCAGGCCCTTTGGGCCTTGTGTCTGATGTACATGGTGTCATTAGAAATGTATACATTATATTTATATACTAACATATGTGTACTGTAGGTGTTTTTAGGTAGATGGTTCATAGTATAGTGCCTTATGACTTTATTTCCTCCCCTTTCCTTCTATCTCCCTCCCTAACTAGAGCCCTCCCACAGTTTTCTGTACTTGCTAGAGATTGTCAGTAACTTTGATTTGCCACTGGTGAGAATGTCTTTGTCTGGTTATTTCACTTTAGAAAACAGAAATAGAAGGGACCTTGAAGACCATCTTGTTTGACTCTTCTAGTGTGCACATAAAGCCAAGACTCACCCAGTGTCACAACACTATTGGCAGTGGGCTGTGACTGTACCCAGATTGCCAAACACCTCATCGAATACTTGTCCTAGCTAAACATCACACCCATCTCATCTTTCCTTTGAAAAATGTCAGAAAACTACCTATTTTATTGTTTTATATGTTTTGTGGAAAGGGGTTGTTAGTTTGTTTTGAAGTTATTGTTGTGTGTGTGTGTGTGTGTGTGTTTGATTGAGGATTGAATCCACAGCTTTTCACACACTAAACTCTACCCAGGAGTTACCTTCTTAGCCCTTGCTATGGGATTATAAAAACTTTTAAGATAGTAATTACCAGAAGGAAACAGCAAAGACCTTGTTTTAAATGTGACTGTTGGATTCCAGCTTTTGCTGTCACTCTTTGATCCCCACTTCTTACCAAGTCCGTGGCAACGGAGTGTAACAGTTTAGTGCTTACTGTATGCTTGTCACAGCATACAGAGAACGTTCATTCTCATAGTCACTTGAGAAGTGAGTACACTCCCAGGTGAAGAAAATGGTACCCAGTTATGCTCATTAACACCTGAGAGTAACATGCTTGTTGTGTAAGACCTGGCAGCATGGCCAGGAAGATATATGTCTAATGGTAAATGTACTTTTCCCTGACATATTTTATGGTAAGCAATCCCCTGGGCCACATAGATCAATTGTCCTGCTAATTTCTGATATCGGGGAGAAGACTATAACAATTGTATTGGAATACAAAAGTCATATCTATGTTTGTGTGTGTATAGCCATAAACATGCATTGTTATAAATATTACTTTAGAGGGAGTAAAAGGCTATTTTTAAAGAAAGTTTGTTAAACATTTAAACTACCCTTTCTTTGGGCAGTTCATTGATTATTTTCAGGTTTAAAGTATGTATACCTTAAGTGCCTCAACATTTCTTAAAGTTATAACTTGGGTTTGATGCCTACTCTTTTGAAAAAAAAAAACCAAACAAACAAAAGGTTTTCTGGCACTGGCCACAGCGAGCACGTGGAGCTGAGAAGACAACTGTGGGCGCCCGTCTTCACCGTCCACCTTGTTGAAGGCAGACTCTCCGTGTTAGAGCTGCTGCAGTCAGGCCAACTGCCTGGGAGCATCCGGGAATTCACTGTGGGTGCCCGTCTTCACCGTCCACCTCGTTGAAGGCAGACTCTCCGTGTTAGAGCTGCTGCAGTCAGGCCAACTGCCTGGGAGCATCCGGGAATTCGCCTGTCTCCACTTTGCATCTTGCATTGGGGTACTGGGATGATAAGCATATGCACCACACCCAACTTGAGTTGGGTTCTGGGATTCAAGCTTCAGTTACCCCCCCCACACACACACACTTGTGCAGCAGACATTTTACCCATTGGGCTGCCTCTCTACCCTATAGTAGCCAGATTTCTGTGTCTGTTGCTCAACTGCCCTGATAGGCAGAACATCTCCTGATGTGTGATGTGTATAATCCCTGACCCCAGAATCCAAACAACCATGGTTTGGGGAGCAGCAGGCAATCCTAGAGATGGCTTCTTCCTTCCTTCCTTCCTTCCTTCCTTCCTTCCTTCCTTCCTTCCTTCCTTTCTTTCTTTCTTTCTTTCTTTCTTTCTTTCTTTCTTTCTTTCTTTCTTTTATAGAGACTTGTCTGCTTGTGTAAGCCACTTTTGCTTTTCTCTGCGTGTTTCTTACTTTATTTAGTGAGGGAACTCTGAGAAATAATTGAAGCCTAATTTGGACAAATTCTGGAAGACAAACCAGGAATCCTGTAAGTTACCACTTAACCATCCTGGCTTCTGTGTGATAACTTGCAGCAAGATGTCCACGAGGTTCCAGGGAGCAATCGCTGCTTTTGTGGCACACCCTCGTAGGAAGGGCTCATTGTCACAGCCCTGTTCTGGGATGCATCGTCGCTCAGGTCCAGCCCACTCTCTACAGAACTGTGTGTTTCTCCACATTCAGAATGCTAAAGCTTGCTACTTGGCTCTAATTCCTGGCCTCTTTAAAAAAATCATAATATTGGGCATTCCTGTTTAAAATCCCCAATAAAAATGGGAAGATTTTAAGGAGCCATCCTCTTAGTGTTTAGCTTGGAGCTCATCCTGTGCCCAGAGGCCTCAGCAGCCTGAGCACTTCTTTATGAGCTGAAAGGGAGCCAGGACGAAGACCTTCTTCTGTCTGACAGGGCGCAGGACAAGTGCTTGTCTTGTCTCCCAGTATTGCCAAGTCTTGGGTTCACCAAGCCCCTCACCATCTCAAATTGGCCATCTTTATTTGGTTCATGAAATGGGAAATGTGTTTTCTAGATTGTTAAGCGTTTGAATACATTTATCATGCCCTCTGGAAGGCGTGTTCCCAGTGTCCACCATGTTCTGTCTGGAGACACTGAAATTTGTTTTCCATCAATCTGAGCCTCAAACATGAAAGACTTCCAGCAGTGGCCAGGATATTACTTGTCATGTTAGTGATAACATGAGGGGAAGTTAAGTTATGAGATGACCTGGATGACAACCAGATTTCAAAGTCTGTTTCAACCTAGTGCTGTGGGCTCATTAGTACTCTGGTGGTTGTGAAAAAATGAAATAAAGAACATTTCAGTCTAGCCTTTTAGACAGATTAGAGAATTACTCAATTCTCTTCATCTCTTTAAGCCTAAGACAAATATTTGTCTAAAAATTTGAAAATAATCATTTTGTGCTTAACTAGATGGGTTTTATTCATTTGGGACAGAACAACAATCAGAAGAAGTGATCTTTTTTGAAAGATCTTAAAAAATATTTATGTTTGTTTTATATGTGTGGGTGTTTTGCCTGCTTGTATGTATGTGTACCACATACATGCAGTACCCATGGAGGCCAGAAGGGGGCTTTGGAGCCTTTAGAACGAAAGTTATGGAGGATTGAAATCACCAAGTGGGTGCTGGGAACTGATCTGGGTCTTCAGCAGAGTGACAAGTGCTCTTAACCACTGAGTCATCTCTCCAACCCCTCTCTCAAGGCAATCCTGTTGGAAAGCTAATTTGTTTTAATGAAGAACATTTATTTGTTATATCCATACTCACAACTAGAATACCACAAATACATCTAAAGATTTATTTAACTAACATGTTTCAGGATATGTTATTATAATAAAAAATGATAATTATGTGTTTGAGTTTTTTGAAAGACTGACATATCTGATATAGATTTTTTAAAATCCCACAAGATAATGTTCTTTTCTCCCTCTTTCTATATAAATAAATATTGTTGATGTGGTCTGTCTAAGACTTTTCAGCCATGGAACTGGAATTGGGGCTTGAGACTCCAACCACAGCATGGTGCTTGTGATTGCCATACAAGATGGTCTTAATTTATGGCACTGAGCCGCCCACATGAAATGCTCATGGTCGGCAGGCCTACTGGATAGTCAGCCAAGAACAGACAGGTGAGCAGGAGACACTGCCTTGCGGAGACATTGGGAGGCAGTGATGCTTTTCATACATGTGTGTTTGACACTTTAGAGGTGCAGAGCACTCTGGCTAAGACGAGGTTGGTAGCGATCAAGACGTAGACTGCTGGTCTAGCTGCCAAGTGACTGCTGCTCCTCTTGTTCCCCTCAGGATGGTACTTTTATTTTCCAAGTGATGGATAACCATATACTGCTTCTAAGAGACGAGAGGAAAATCTAAGAACCCCACAAGAGACTGAACCAGAGAGTGGCCTGAGAAGGTGTTAAAAGAATTTGACCAAGGGGGTAGTTTTTGTAGATCAAACTGACAGACGGGAGTTATACATTTGTTTCTTTCAGAAAAAGCTGAAGGGATATGGCAGAACTCATTCTAGATTGAACACTTATGGGAGACGGATTCAACATGGATGCTAAATTAATTGTGTATATTTTGAGTTTTATAGGCTGAGGGTTTCCATGGATATCATTGCAACTTGTGATTCAGTAGCTTGAATGGTTAGAGGTTCAAGTCTCTCTGAGTTATGAACCATTTTGCTTGGGATAGAACCTTTGGGGAAAGTAAAGGTTGCTTTTTAACACTGGTTAATGTTCGTACCCTGAGGTATTATATAACCAGTCACTGGTTATGGCTTCAGAGAAAGTGTTCACCTACTATTAACTAAAGAGTATTCTCCCTCTCTCTCTCTCTTTCTTTCTCTCTCTCTCTGACACACACACACACACACACACACACGCACGCACGCACGCACCCACGCACGCACCCACGCACGTGCGCGCAGGAACAAACAGACACACACCTGCATACACAGACAGACAGACAGACAGGCACTTTGTACTTGTTCTTTTGGGGAGAAAGGACCATAAAAGCTCACTCAGTTCAAAACCAGTTTTTCTAGTCAAATTAGATAATGCAGAGTAAGTTCTCACTGGCAAACAGGAAGGTCGCTGTGCCCCAGACCTCTAATTTATGTGTAAACATTATAGTCCTAGCACATTAACCCATTTTCTTAAGTATAAAAGGTCATTTGCCTCAAACTAAACTTATTCCTTGACAAAAGCAAACAAACAAAAAAACCTTATTGCTTGACAAATAGACATCAAATAAAGAAGCAATTGTCGGGCAGGAATGCCTGTTACTTATACGGAGACGTTTTTAAGGATCTGCTTACCTGAGGGCCCAGGCAGCGAGGTCCAATCAACGAATAGCTGGCTTTGTTTGATGCCAGTAGGAGAAGCAGCACCTGCTCAGATGTTGAAGTTTGGTGGCAGAAGTCTTTTCTGCTTCGAGAATGATGACAGCCGCCAATGTTATGTGGTATTATAACCTTTTTTAAATTTCCCCGGTTTTGTTTTATCTGTTTTGGGATTTGAGAAAATAGCGGCCAGAAGATGTGCATTCTGTATCTGTTATATAAACAGCACTGCTTTATTTTCCCATCATATAAAATTAACCACACACAATTGCCATAGTAATTCCCTCCGCTTTTAAAATAGATTAATGGATTGGTGTTGTTTACAGTCTTATTTCCTCCCTTTTTTCCTATCCTCTGGGTGGTTTTTCTTCCAGATTTTTATATAAATTCGCATTCCAGGTAGCCGCCCAGAGAGCCTTTGCTGAACATGTGTTTGCACTTTTATTTTTCAAGGAACTTGGGTGGAATCATGACTTGTCTTTTTTCCTCCTTTGTTTTCCTGCCCACAGCCAACTCCTTACCTTGAAGAAAAGCAACCCAAAGCTCTTGAGACATGAGCAGACAAAGGGCCTGGTTCAAGCAAAGCCTGTGGATGTGTGAGTGGGTGGAGAAAGAGAAGGAGCTGGACCAGAAAAGGGCAGAGTGTTCCAGGCAGAGCATGCACATGAGAGCAAGGCCCAGGGGTGTGGGTGCTGTGCAGTTGTTCCAGGTACATGAGCACCAGCGGGACTGGAGCAGGAAGGTGGATGCCCAGAGTCTTCACTTGGGCCGAGGCTGATGTTAAAGTCCAGACCAGTTCATTGGAAAAAAGCTAAGTGGAAACACTGAGGGTTTTTAAGTAGAAAGTGATATGGCTATCATTATACACAGTTTAATGATATACTGCTTAATGATGAGGATTTGCTCCAAGAGTACATGGTAGGTGATATTATCATCTATAAATGTCATTATCTACGTCACTGGAAAGCATCATGAGAACAGTTAGTATGTGTGGTTAGCCACTGAACATCGACATGTCATTATGAGACATGAAGCTGTGTGTTTTGCATGTACATCTGATGTGCAGAGAGGATTGTACTGTGCTTGTGTCTGTGTGTGGAACTTCCTCTCTGCTAGCTAGCTTTTGGAGTAGAGAGGTGGTTTGTGTACTACTGAGAGGAAAAGCCTTCAGTCGTCTTGTTAAGCCGTGAACGCTGTGAGCTACAATAATGATTGCCGTGGTATGATATGTCCATAGATACAGCAGTGGCATGAATGTATGGACGTAACCAGCTGGTTTCTCATTGGGTTTTAGGCCTGCCTCAAAGGAGGAAAAGTCAATGTCTGGTAAGCTAAGTCTGGCCAATAAACTCAGGCTTGGGGAGCTGAAAGGCCCCAGAAACTAGCCTGCTCCTCTTATTTTATTAAATGGATATAGTTTCCAATTGACCTGTGAATCTGTATTTCTCACAGATTAGTGCAGCTCTCAGACCTCATCAGAGAAGTCTCCTTGTGCAGTGGACAGTGTTTAGTGCAGAAACTCCCAGCTGGTCACGAGCAGAGAATAAGCCAGTGGGGTGCTCAGCCATAGGAGCGGCATTCGTATCACACCACTTATCCTGCAGCTTAGAGCACATTGTGGAAGAGAAAGCAGAAGGACCATCGTGAAACTGTGTTCCGGATAAGACTACTGTACTCGTGAGCACTGAGCAGTTGTGATTGTCTGCACAAGACCTGATAGGGTCAAACCTTTCAACATGGGGAGAGGAAGGGCTTGTGAGGTTCCACCCCTTGCTGAGGAGCTGTTGATGCTTGATGGCTTCTAGGAAGGAAAGTCAATTTTCTTTAAGGGTGTAATTCCTTGTTGACCACATCCAGTGGATAACCCTACATCCACAAGCATATGAACAACACAAATTGGACTCAGTAGGTTATTAAAAAACACAACATATTGTACATAAGATAAATTGGGTTAGTGTGTGTGTGTGTGTGTTTGCAACATTTTTAAATAATAAAGTTTAAAAAAGAAAAACAAAAAAGGACATGAATTTGCGGTGGGAAGATAGTGTGGGATCTGAGAGAATTTTGGAGGTTTGCAGGCATAAATATGATCAAAATGCATTATTTATATGCATAAAATCTTAATTAGAAATTTGAGAGGATGGATATTTAATGTTATTTTGCAAAAAGATTCCATTTTTACACTTTATTTGTAACTGTGTAGATTGTGTGAGAGCTTATGTTTACCACTCTAGTTGGTGCCATGAGCCTGGGAGAAGAGGACCTAAAGACGAGGCAGACTACGGCTCATGCAGTAACCAGTTTTATTCGGAGCATCGGACAGTTTGTACTCTGAGTGTTAATGAGAGTCACCTGTCATAAGTTCAAGCTGTATACAACCACAAGAAAAAGCTGCATGTGTCAAGAACATGTTTTTCCATAGAGGCATATAAAGGATAGTTTAAATATTTAATTAAATAACAGCAGCAAGAAATAATGAATAATATGGAGTAAATTCACTCCTATCCGCTACATCTGGGAGGAGCACAAACACGTTCCAAGAACAATTCCATGTTTTGAAGAAACAAAGTCATAAGACTCTTTTCTTATGTTCTTAGAGTTTTCTCACAAGGACTCAGACATTTCCTCACCCAGCTAAGCCTACCTTCTTACAGCACATCTTTCCTGATTCTTGGTTTCCTCACCCAGCTAAGCTAAGCCTACCTTCTTACAGCACATCTTTCCTGACTCTTGGTTTCCTCACCCAGCTAAGCTAAGCCTACCTTCTTACAGCACATCTTTCCTGACTCTTGGTATTCATTTCACACAGAGAAACCTATAGTCTGTCATCTCAATGGATTCTTGATCATTCATTTAATTTCTTTCCTTCTATGTTCATGGTAATAGCATTTTACTTTATCAGTGCGATGAGAAAAGGCATTGGTTTCCACAGTAACACTTCACTGACTCCTAGTTGTAAACCTTACTTAGTCTAGTAAGCCAGCTCTAGTTCATTGTATTCTAGATTCTAGGGAAGCATCTACTGATTCTCAATTTTTTTTTCCAAACAGTACCTTAGATGGTCTAAAGATCTATCTTGCTCAGGTAGTGACACCTAACCATAGACTACTTCCCAGTCACCACAGAGTCCTGCAAACTGCCCCCCCCCAACCACAAACCCTACTGCAATTCCATCCTGCCTGAGGGCTGAATGCAGAGTAATGAGCACCTCCCCCAGGGAGTGACCTCCACCACACTGTAACCCCAGCCTACCACTCGAGAACTACACATTGAGTCTAGTACACCTCATGATCACAACCACCCCTCTCTGCCTGAGGACTTCTCAGACCCCTGTACACCTACCCCAGGATAGATTGCCCACTTCCACTGCAACACCAGTTCCTGAAACTTAAGAACCACCTGTGGAAACCTATGAGCATGCCACAAGTTTCTCCTATCTACAGCCAGGGCCTGATAACCTTATGAAAGGTTTGCTCCTGTGTTCAGAAGCTATACTTAGTCGTAGCTGAGCTAGGACTACTCTGATACCTCCTCACATGTGGCTCCCAAGTGGCCACAAGACTGGGCCACATGCACCATTCACTTAGGCTAAAATATGACAAGTTAGAGTATCAGAGATCAAATACCTGCTCAACACAGGTCAGATAGATGTCCCTTTTAAGAACAGCCTTACTACAGATGTCTAGGTCCCATGGCTGAAACACAACATGAATAATAATGATAATATATCCCTCCAAAAATTACTAGTCCAATAATTGAATGAAACAAAAGCAAACATTTCAATATATGAAAATAGATTTTCTTAAGAAAAATCAAACTAAAATAAAGTTTGATATGAAGACTTCAGTAAATCAAACAAAAATCTCAGTGGAAAGCCTCAGTAATATAATGAATCAAATAGAGGAGTGAATATCAGGGCTTAAGACAAGGTAGAGGAATTGGATCTCTGATTTAAAGAAAATGATAAATCTTTAAGAATTCCATGAACAGAAACATCTTGGAATTCTAGGACACTATAAAAAGAAGAAAAGACTAAACCTGTAAATAATGGGTTTTGAAGAAACTCAATGTCAAAGGCACAGAAAATATTTTCAACAAAATCATAGAATAGGAAATTTCAGGTCTAAAGAAAGAGACATTAAGATGCAAGAGGCAAACAGCACTCCAAGTAGACAAGACCAGAAAAGAAATCTCTACTGTCATATAATAGCCAAACCACTCAATATGTAGAACAAAGAAAGGGTATTGAAAACTTTAAAAGAAAAAAACAAGTCACATATAGAGTCAGGCCCATCAGTATAACAGATGATTTCCAATGGAGACTTTAAAAGGCAAAACATCTCTCAACAAATACAGGAAAAATGAAAGAATTCTTGGAATCTTATCTGACCACAATGGATCAATAGCAATAGAAACCAGAAAATATACACAGTCATGGGGATTGGATATACACTATTAGATGATGAATAAAAACTGAAGAAATAAAACAATAATTGAAATAAAACTAACACAACATACCAAAACCTCTGGGATGCAATGACGGCAGTCTGGAGAGGAACATTTATAGGAAATAGGAAAAGTGTAGTATTTCTTCTCAGATGACCCTGGTTTGTGCCAAGTAGATAAACAGAACCAAAACAGATAAACTAGCTGGCACATATCTAACGTACTATAGCCTATCAAACAAAACAAACAAAAATTACATTGGAAGAAACCTAGCCAAGGACATGCAAGACCCACACAATAAAAACTTCCATCAAGAAACTTAAACCAACTGAAAGCAATGGAAAATGAAAATGTTCCACAAAAGCTCATGGATTGTTAGGGTTATTATTGTGAAAATCTCCATCCTGCTTTTTAAAAAAAGTTCTATAGGTTCAATGCAATCCCCATTAAAATTCTAATGTAGGTCTTCACAGATATTGAAAAATAATACTAAATTGGGAAACATCCAGGATAGCCAAAACTATCCTGAATAATAAGAACACTGAAGGAATCTCACTATCCCAGATTTCAGGTTATACTACAGAGCCACAGTAATAAAAAGAGCATGATACTGGAATAAAAACAGACACGTTGGTTAATGGAATAGAATATAAGTCTATGCTCCTATGACCATTTGATTTTTGACAGAGACTGTAGAGGTTATTTTGTATTTTATATACAATGTATACATACAGTGTAATATAGTATATATTATATGTATTTTGATAAATATTTTCCTGAAGACAAAAGGCAAAGCTAAAGCCACTAGGGGTCAGGCAATAATGACACATATCTTTTAATCCCTGTTTAGGGGACAGAGTCAGATGGATCTCTGTGAGTTCAAGGTCACCCTGGGCTACTAAGACCAGTGTAGAAACACTGGTGGTGGTGGCTCACACCTTTAATCCCAGTCCTAAAGATTCACATACTTTTATTTATTTATTTATTAAAGATTTCTGCCTCCTCCCTACCACCTCTTCCCATTTTCCTCCCCCTCCCCCAATCAAGTCCCCCTCCCTCGTCAGCCCGAAGAGCAATCAGGGTTCCCTGCCCTTGGTAAGTCCAAGGACCACCCACCTCCATCCAGGTCTAGTAAGGTGAGCATCCAAACTGCCTAGGCTCCCACAAAGCCAGTACGTGCAGTAGGATCAAAAACCCATTGCCATTGTTCTTGAGTTCTCAGTAGTCCTCATTGTCCGCTATGTTCAGTGAGTCCGGTTTTATCCCAGGCTTTTTCAGACCCAGGCCAACTGGCCTTGGATTCACATACTTTTAATCCCAGCACTAGAGGGAATATATAATGGGAGGGGAGAGAGGCTTAATCTATCTTAATCTACGACGCCCAGCCTTGGTAGTAGAGGTAAGACTTCTCTAGTGGCTTGTCTGCTTTGCTTTTCTGGTTTTTGGGTTGAACCTCAATATCTGACTAGGTTTTTATTATTCATGCTACAAGAGAAGCTAAAAATACACATTGGAGAAAAGACAACATCTTCAACAAATGGCATTGATCAGACTGGATAGCCAAGTGTAGAGGAATGAAACTAAATCCTTCTCTTTGATACTGCATCAACTCAACTGCAGATAGATGAAGGACTTCAGTGTAAGACCTGACACCCTGACTCTGAGAATAGAAAGTAGGGAATATTGTTAAATTCATTAGCACAGGAAAAGACTTTCTGACTAGGACTCAGATAGTGCAGACTTAGAATCAACAATCAAAAATGTGAACTTATGAACCTAAAAAGTGTCTGTACAACAAAGAACATCGTCAGTCAGATAAGGAGGCTTCCTGTAGAATGTGAGCAAATCCTGCCCAGCTACACATCTGGCACAGTGTTATTGTCTAGACTATACAAAGAACCAACGAAGCTGAAAACTGAAAGCAAACAACCCAATTTTAAAAATGGGACCTGGACCTAAAACACAGAGTTCCTATAAGAAAATACACAAATGTCTGAGAATCATTTTTTAAATCTTCAGTATCCTTAGTTATCAGGAAAATGCAAATTAAAACTACTTTGGGATTTCATCTTACCCCAGTCAACATGGTTAAAAAGAAAAAGAGTAATGACAAGACCTGGCATGGATGTGGGGAAGGGAAGCACTCAGTTGTTGTTGGAGGGAGTACAGTAGTGCAACCATTATGGAAATAAGTATGGAGATGCCTTAACAGTTAGAAATAAATCTATCGTAAGATCCAGCTATAGTATTTGTGGGCATGTGTCCAAATGATTCTATATTGTACAAAGGAATACCTTAGTAGCTAAGAAATAGAAACAGCCTAGATGTCTGTCACCCAATGAATAAATGATGGAAATGTGGTCCATTTGTTCACTGGAATATTATTGAGCTGTTAATAAAAATGAAAAAGTGAAGATGAAAAATTCTATCCAGTTGCAGGTATTTGTTATCTCGTTTTAAGTTGTTGGTCAGTGGGGTCTCATAGACATAGACACTCCCAACATTATAAACTGTTGTCACTACTCTTGGTTAACCATGACTTGATGGTAAGACCCACTTACAGAAGACATGACATACTTCATTCATGCAATACGGAGAAATCAAGATGGTACTCATTTGGAAGCTCCATTCCTATTGGCTAGCTTTCATAATCCTGGAAGGTGCTATCCATGCTACTAGAGGAGGAAAAAAAAACCTAAACTAATCATCAGTTTCCCCCAGCTGTGAGCCCTGTGAGCTACAGAAATCAGTGACCTGATAGGACATGCCCACGGGAACAATGGTGGCATGAATGTTTAGGAGTAACCATCCACTTTGGTATCTAAAGTCTACTTGCTCATCAAGATGCAACTCAGACATGGTCCTGTTAATTGAACCAAGAACCCATGGCTGGGGATAACCTACTGTTGATATTCTCAAAAATATTCTCTTCAAATGCTTGTCTTCATAGCCATATATTAGTGCATCTTTAAACGCTCACGAGAGAAGCTCTTTTTACAGAATGTGGAGGTTAACACAGAGACCTGCAGCTAGTCAACATGCAGAGAATAAGAGCTGCAGTGTGCTGAGCTCTAAGCGGAACATCTGTATCACAACTCCTCCTCCCAAGCTTTAGCGATCATGAAGAAGAGGAGCAGAAACATTGTCAGAGGTGATGGATGTCCGCAGTGAAACTGCTTTGGGGCATAACAGGACAATTGCTCTTATGACCAGGACTCCTGTGATTGGCCTCACAGGACCTGCACAAGATCACACCGAACAGAATGCAAGTATGGATGAGGGAGGGGCTCATGTGTACTCCCATCAGGCTGAGGAGCTGCCACCAATGTCTGACTGTTCAAGAGGGAAAGTCTGCTTTTTGTAGTCATGCAGATTCTGAGAGGCTGTCCGTGCTCTCATCAACAGCCCGACACCCATGCACACACTGGCAGTACTAAGTAGACTAAGTGGCTATATAAGGAAAAGACCTACAGCAACCATTTACTATACCAGGACAATCCCTCACTGCATTCTGATATTTGTCTTTATACCAACATGTAAGTATAGTCCTCGCGCCCATCAAGAACACTGCTCTGCAACAAGATGAGACCATACAGAAAAAAGCAACTAATCAAAATGCAGAGCTGTGGAGCCCAATGAATACATCCATAAAGAAACTTCCACACCTAATGCTCAGGGAACCTTATGGAATTGTGGGTGAAAAGATTTTAAGAGCCAGAGGAAAACCGGGCGGTGATGGCACATACCTTTAATCCCAGCACTTGGGAGCAGAGGCAGGCAGAACTCTGTGGGTTCAAGGCTAGCCTGTTCTACAAGAGCTAGTTCTAGCACAGGCTCCAAAGCTACAGAGAAACCCTGTCTCAAAAAACAAAACAAAACAAAAAGAGCCAGAGATTGGGGAATTTGCGTGAGACTCTGCCTCCTATAAATGTCAGGAGCTACATCCATAAATTCTCACCGCCATGGCTGCCTCAACAAGAGCTGAACAAGTATGACACCAATAGGCATGCCAAAGTGGACAGGGGAAAGATCACAAAGTCTCAACCCTACACAAAGAACTACAGACAGCTAAGGAATTCTGAGAGCAGGAGAAACAGTCTTCACCCTGGGGAGAGCACTCCAATAGTTATCTAATACCAAATGGTTGGCCCTGAAAGCATCCATATAAGTAACATTACACAGATCGACCAGGGTGTGTATATATGTGTGTGTGTGCGTGTATGTGTGTAACAACAATTAGTGAAGATAGAGGCCATGAATTTGAAGCATAGCACAGAGGGGCATATGGCAGGGTTTGGAGGGGTAAAGGAGAAATCATGTAGTTATAATCTCAAAAGTAAAAGAACACAAAGTTGGGAGAAAATAGTGGTGGAGAAATAGGGAAGGCATTTGGAGGGCACAGAATGGGTTGTGGATTTGACCAAACACATTACATGTGTGTTCAATTCCCAATTTTTAAAATTTACTTTACTATTTTCTCTTACTCCTGTCCTTGCTTGTTTGTTTTTTACTAGGATAAAGCTTTAGTGATTTTTAAAACTTTTTTGGGGGGTGGGGGTAAAGAAGAGAGTGGGTATTAATACTGGAGTATAAACTATGATTTAGTTTTGTCTGTCTTGATATCTTATTTATAGAACAGCAATTCACAATTCTGTTGCCAAATGGAGTGACTGAGGAATGAATTTCAGAGTCATTATGAAACACTCTCAAACTCGTGCCTTTGAGAAATGGTTCCTCTTTCTGGAGCTGTTCTCACCATTTGGGAAGTGATGCTCTAATGACTACCGCTCTTAGTGAACATGGACTAGCACCGTGTCTGCCACACACGCTCTCGGACGTGGTCCTGATGCATCAGTCTAATCATGAAGACTCACCCCTTTGGGGTCCCCCTCTCCTGGGGTAAAATTATACCTCACATTTTCTCCCTCAGAGGCTGGCATCTTGCTCTGTAGTTCTCATTGGTTATTCAGTATGTTGAGAGTGCGTTTTCTCACCTTATTTATCTGTGCTTACTTTTAGTTTCCTCCTTCCTGCCTTCTGGGTTCCTCTATTGCTCTCTGCTTTGGTGGGAAATGCTTCCTGCACTGGAAGACTAAACTCCTATTCCCCAAAGGGCTGTTGACTTGCCATGTTTGTCCTTGGGTTGGTCATTTTTGCATTTATTATACTGCCAAGAATTGACTATGATTTTGTCTCTGATGCCTTCTGCAATGTTTCATTTATTTTCTCACAGTTAAAAAAGGCATTTCCACTTTGTAAACAGGGGAATGAAGGTCAAAGGTATTAAAACCTATGCAGGAACTGGCCTTCGGGGTATGATTTTTCTGGAGCCCCAGGGTGTGTGTTCACTTGCTCTATCCTCACAGTTAGGAGGATCAGGATCAGGCGGAGTGTATAAACCATGGGGTAGGATATAAACGAGATGCCACCATGAGCATTTTCTTCTTTTCTACCTTGGCCCCTGTCATTTCACAGCCTGCCAGGTGTAAGGTGTGCACGGGGCTGGGGATCCAGTTTGCTCCATGCCTCCTTCCATTCTCTCCACGTCCTCCCTGTGACATTTCCACAGACCCTTTCCCCAGGGATCTCTTACATCATGTGCCCGCCCAATCAAGGAGCTGCCCTATCCGTGTGTCTCCTGCATTTACCAACAATTCCAACCAATTTCTATCTTAGTCAGTGTATTTAAACTGCAGGCGGGAAGCCCCATGCTTCTCTGTGTTTATGAAGCTTGTGTTGAAATGGTGCCATTGGGCTCATGAGGGGTAATGAGACAGACTGTGGGGCGGCTGCCATTTTTACCTTCAAAGGCTGTAGAACTGGCTTAGTCCAAGTGTTTCAGTGTTAGAAGGGAGTCTGGTATCATAGTTTGGACAAAACCCTGATTTTTATTGCCAAAAAGTGTAAGATAAAGATGGAGGTAGATATGAATAATTCAAGGTAATGTTTAAACATTGAGGCTATTTCACCTTCTCTGGAATTAGGGATTCAAGCTTGTACAGAGCTAGGGAGGAATCTGAAATGTTTATGTTACCAGAGTGTAAAAAACATTGTCCAGTTGTTTATCTAATCTTTCATTGGGCTTGATTCTTAAAGCAAGCTTAGATTTGGAGGAGCCTGGGAAAAATAATGTGATCCAGGCCATAACTTGATGCCCCACCAGAAAGAAGATGGATACTTTTTACTCTGTTTGAGACATTTCCCAGCAGACAGATGTGTTTGCTTTACTCTGGAGGTGTCTACCCACAAATCACTGTCAGGACTCTGTTGTTGCCTTAGACACTGGCTCCCACAAAACCCGCCGCCCGCGGAGCCCTTGTTTCTGTTGGGGCTGAGCATTTGGTTGTCGCACCCACTCACTCTGGCAAATTCTCCGTGAGTTGTCATCCAGTAAAAGTTTGGTTCTCAAAGGTTTACATCACCTAAAGCAGAAACTTTTTTAGAACACATAAACATCCAGATGGGCTTGGGAGAAGAAGCAAGAGGTGTTATACTGGGTTTGCTGTATTTTCTGACTTCTTGAGGGAAACGAAAAGTAAAACTGATCGTGGTTTCCAGTGCTCTCATGCTTAATCCATTTACTGTCTTCTCAAGTCAGTGAGTGATGATCGCAGGCCAAGCTCTGTTCTCAGACTTGGGACATAGCATCTAGTAAAACAGACAAAGGTCTCTGCCTTATGTAACTCGCAGTCTCCCAAGAACAGCACATATTAAGAATAAGTAAGTTGTACCAACATAGTGTGTTGGAAGCTAAAATGATAAGTGTTACAGGAAAAGAGAATTGTGTCCGGAAATGGGCTTTACCCAGCGGGGTGGCCAGAGTAGCCTGTGCTTAGATGATGTGTTTTGATCAGAGAGTTTGGAAAAGTTTAGGGATTTGTTCGTGCAGTAACCAGTGAGATAAGTATTCTGGGAAAAGAGAATGGCCGTCACAGCAACCATAGGGTGGAAATGTGCCTACCGTGGTACAGGGACAGCAAGGACGCCAGCACGACAGTGTGGTTAGAGGTGTGCCAAGAGGGATCAGGTTGTACAGTCATTGGTAGACACTCTTTTCCCCGTCTGGGTGAAATCAGCAGAATAACATGGTCACCATTTTTAAGTGGCTAATAGCTGCTGTTTGGAGAATGGCCGGGAGGAGGTAGAGAGTCCAGCTTGAGGGTTCCTCAGAGAACTCCCTTAGTAGCTGTTTGATTAAGAAATAATGGTAGATTCTATCACAGTGGTAGTGGGGAGGGGGTGAGATGGTCAAATTCTGAATCTATTTTAAATGTAGAAAGCAACAGATTTAATGTGTAACCAAGAGAAGCCTTAGATGACTTCAGGGAAAGATGGAGCTGAGATGGCAAGGCTGAAGAGAAAATCAAGAGTCACATTTGGGCTGGGGCTGAGATGCTATTGGAGTTTATTGTCCCTAATTTTATCAGGCTCTTATTTCCTGCCCTGTGCTGTCATTCCCCAAGTCCAACTACGAAGTGAGATGTTTCCTTGAGTAGCTCAGCAGTTCTCTTTCCTGAAGGGCAGGTACCAGGAGCTGGTATTCTTACTTCTGACATCTGCTAGCCTCCCTCCTTCTGTTCCCACCTCTGCACACATGAGAGTGTCAGGCTTTGATTAGGAAAAACTGGCAATCTATCACAAAGATGGTAACGGTGATGTATTTCCTATGTTTTGTTCATCATTCTGCACCAGGAAGTTCCATAATCACTCCATAATTAACTCATTTCATCTTTACAGTTTTCTCATGAATTGTCTGTAGTCATCACCTGCCTCTTACAAACAAGGAAACTGAGGCAGAGAACGATTAAGCTACTAGTTCCTGTTAAAATACAATAGTGGTAGAGCTGGGATGAAATTTTTGACAGGCTGACTCCGGGGGGGGGGGGGGGCTCAGCTCTGAAGAAGCTGGAGAATTTTGAGAGCTAATTGTTAGGGGGATTGTTTTCAACATGGTGTGCGAATTTGCAAGAGCGAAGAAAACAAGGCAGAATACAGAGCCCAGCCACCATCTTTGGCTTTGCTGACCTGCATGCTGTTGAGCTGTGTTCTGTTCACAGACTTGGAACATGTGGAAGGATGGTCTTCAGTGATGACATCACTTGAGACTCTCTTTCTTCAACTTTTCACACATTTTTTTAAGTCAACAAAAACATATTATTCTTTGAGGACTCTCCAGTTGACTTGCACAATGGCTGTATTAACTTTTCCCCCAGCAACACTGAGGAAGGGTTTCTCTTCTTCCACATCCTCTCCAATATTAGATATTGGGTTTCTTGATGGCAGCCATTCTGATCCGGGTGAGTTGGTATCTCAAAGTAGTTTTCCTAATAAATCTCTGATAGCTAGGGATATTGGGCACTTTAAAAAATAGCTGTTAGCCATTTGTGTTGCTTTTTTAAAACTGTATTAATTTCATTAGCCCACTTATTTATTGACAGTATCATTTCCTTGGTATTTACTTTCCGCAATTCTTTGTAAATTTTGGCTATTAATCCCCTCTATGAAGTATGGCTGGCAAAGCTTTTCTCCCATCCCATGGCTGTTGGCTTCCTTTGCTGTGCAGAAACTTTACATGTCCCATGGTCCCATGTGTTGGTCCCTGGGGCTGGCTCCTGCACTGTTGGAGTTTTATTCAGAAACTTCTGTCCTATGCCAGTGTCTCAAGAAACACTTCCTAGGTTTTCCTCTAGCTATTTCAGCATTTCAGGTTTTAATTTAAGGCCTTTGATCTATTTTTGAATTAATTTTTGTACAAAATTAAAGTTATGAACCCAGTTTCATTCTTTGGCACCTAGCTACTCACTTTTTCCAGCACCATTTATTGGATACCACTCTTTCCCAATATATGTTTGACCTCCTTTGTCAAAAACTAAGAGGGTGTAACTTTGTTGTTGAATTTTCATGCTCTGTTCTTTTCTGTTGACCTACCTGTCTGTGTTTATGCTCATACCAGTATGTCATGCGTATTACTATGGCCGTGTGGCGAAGGTTGAGGTTGGGTATATTAATACCTCTAGCAGCATTCTTACTCCTTAGGAGTACTTTAGCTATCTAGAGTCTTTTGTGGTTCCATATGAATTATTGAGAATCCTCAAAAGAATTAAAAATAGAGCTACCATATGACCCAATTATTTCACTATTAAGCATATATACCCAGAGAACTCCATAACCTGATACAGAGATACTTGTGCCTCCATGTTTATTGTTACTTTATTTACCATAGCAAGGAAATAGAACCAATTTAGTTGTCCATCAACAGAGGATTGCAGAATGACAGTCTGGTAATACGTAATATGAAATAGTTCTCAACTCCAATAAAAAATTAAATCACAAAGGTCACAAGAAAATGGATAGACTTAGAAACTATAATATTAAATAAGGTCATCCACCTCAGGAAAAAAACTTCATGGATCCCAGGCAAAACAGATAACAAGCAAATGTACAAATGGGCACAGTGTAGCCTGTAGGAAGGAGAACAAAAAGGGTCACTGTTAGGTAACGAGAAAGGACTGAATGTAGAAAATGGATAATTTGTTTCATAAAGAGTTTATAATGGTAATTCTTCTAGTTTTAACTCCGTTGTGGCTTTTTCAGGTTATTCAGGTGGTGGATCAGTGCATAAGTGTGTATTTGGTAGTGAAAAGTGTAAAGTCAATGTGAAGTTGACTGATGGCACACACCTTAGGAGGCAGAGATAGGCGGATCTCCATTAATCTGGGGCCATCTTGGTCTATATAACGAGTTCCAGGCCAACCACGGCTATAATGAAACCCTGTCACAGAACACAAAAATCAAAAAATAAAACAAGCAAAGAAAAAGCAAATCAACTGTGGAGCCCTATAGGGTCAGAATGGATGTTCTAACTTACAAAAGTTTACTGAGGTTCATACATGTTGAGTCTGGCTAGTTTCACTTTGTGGTGTTTTTCTTTTACTTATTTTCACGTTTTTTTTTAAATGAAGTTTTAATTATGAAAAAAGAAATTATTAAGCACACACTCTTTGCATAAGAGAGAAAATTCAACTGCCTTGCTCTGTGTCTTTATTTTCCTATGGAAAGGTCTTTTTTGTTTGTCATATATGCTGTGAAAGTGAAAACAAGAAGGATCATATATGTGGACATACTTCTTACCATTTTTAAAAAGGTTCTTCAGGTTTCCAAATCTTTTAGAGATGAGGTACAAACTAAATGATTCTTTGTTAAGCATTATTTCTCAGAGTACCGGTAAGTGGTTGCCACCAAATCCTTCATTAATAATCCCTTCCTTTTCCAGAAGGACTTGCCAACACCCATAAAGTATTCACTGGGAGAATTAAAGTCATATAAAAATAATTGGTGTTTGCTTCCTTCGAGGCATACATTTAAACGCTTTCCTCTACTTCTCTGTTCCTTGGCTGCCTCCTATGTTTAGTAACACTAGGTCAGCAGACTTCCTCTTTCAAGGTTCATCTGCTGGCCAGTTCAGTTTCCCATGAGAAAGCAAGCTTACCGCTGTTTTCACTCTCGTCTTAATGCTTCCTCCATTCACTTCATAGGCTCGTCTGGGCTTATGTTTCCCAGTCATAAGCACTGCTGGTAAACAGAGGCTGACCAATGCAATTGCACCCCACTGATGACCGCCACCGCTACCTCCACCCCCACCGCCATTGCCACCATCATCATCCTCATTGCCCTTTTAAAATTCCTGCTGTGATCTCGGAAAGAATGGTTGTTTGACAGTAGAATATTAGTAATTTCCTCTTAAAAGGAATGTGATTTATTTTGAATACTTTGTTGATAATTTTTTCCATTGGCCACCAGGTCCGACTGTCAGCATTCCACTACTGGTCTACATGGCCCACCAACTTTTGCCTGTGTGGATCTTAGAAAGTCACATATAATCCTCTCTGGCCTCATGGCCTCACGGCCTCATGGCTTGCTGTTTAGTGTGCAGCTGGCTCGAACGGAAATGACTGACATCAGCTGGGGCTAATGCCGAAAATAATGGCTAACACTCATTGGTGGGCTTCTGCTGTACTGAACACTATGATAAATCCATTACAAGTCTTAATTTAACCGTCATCTCAGAAAGGAAATGCTGTATTTTTTTGCATGAAAAAGGCTACACGTAGTGGTTAACATCTGTCATCCCAGCTCTGGGGAAGCTGAAGCTAGAGGATCAAGTGTTCAAGGCTAGCCTGAGATACATATTAAAACCCTGAATCAAAGCACACATACATACTTATGTGCACACATGCGTACATACATACATATGTGCACACATGCATACATATGTAACACACATATATAGAGCCATGTATGTATGTACACATGTGCATGCAGAATAGATGCACGTGTATTATGTAATGCACCTATATATATGAATGTGTGTATATAATGCATACGTGCATACTTATGTATATACTTATATACAGGAAAGCAAGGCCCAGGTTCACAGCGTAGCCTCACTAGGCATCATGCCTTCTTTGAGCATGTCTCTTGCTACAGTTGATGGTCTAGCTTTCCATCCTGTGTATATCTCTCTGTTGTACAAAACATGCCATTATTTCATGGGAATTCAGACCGCTCGGTAGTGCAGTTGCCGTGGAATGAGTCCTGGGTGTTTGCTCTGTTCCTCTACTGTGCGTGACAGACAGTGATGCAGTGTTCTTCTCCGGACAGCCCCCTTGTCTCTTCACTTCACCTGCTTGTGAGTCCGGGCCCCGGCTGAATTCTTCATTCCATATACATCTCCTTGACTCTGTCATTATCACAAAAACAATAGAATCCATCAACACCGTGGCTCTTCATTGGGTTGTGGAAAGAAGGTTAAGATGAAGAACGGTTGCTACGATCCCTTTCTGCAGGAGGAAGGCATGAAGAACATCTGCCCTTGTTCTGTGTGGTGTCCGGGCATGGTGGGGTTCTGCTGCATCTCCCCGGGTTTTCAGAAATGAGTATTACAGAACCGTTGGCTTCTGCTGTCTCACAACTGTGCTACAACGTGCGCTTGCGGGTGCAGACTGTGAGGGACCACGAGCTCTAAAGAGAGGGCGGGGAAGTGCTTTAAATGGAAATGTCTTGTAGTTATGCCTCTTTCCACTGTACATTGAATTTCCTTAAGATTTCAAAATGAAATGGATATCACACTTTTTCCACTTTGAACAAAAAACACTCAACTTGTCAGTATAGAAAAATACAGTGAAAAGACGGTATTGCATGACAATGGCAGAGTGCTCCGGCCACTGATCGGCTGGCCAAGGAAGTGGACATTAGCCTTTTCCTCTCCCCCACAGTGACTGGGCATTTCTTTTGTAATTGCATCTGGACGTTCTCACAGCCTTGCTAACACGTGTGCAAACATTGTGATTGGAGATGTTAATGCAAAAGTGAGGAGCGCTTTAAAGTTTCCATGTTTATGTTCTTACTGGGTGTGTGTCTCTGGAAGTGCTGCAGGTTAAGAACTTAATGTGTTAGGAAAACAGATGTAATGCACACACATTCGAGAGCTCTCGTTTCCTCGGGCCAGCACAACTCCAAGGCCCCGAGCGATGAGTTCATGGTCCCTTCTCACTGTGTCAGGGCTGTGCTTAGCCTGGCTTCTCCCCTGAATTTCATGGATCAGAATTGATTAACAATATGTAGAGGCTGTCAACCGTGCCCCTGCATACAGCAGGGCATGTAATGTACCAGTAGAGTGTAGAAATAATTTTGCCAACAATTAATCGGGGGAATTCACTTTATGAAGCCCTGTTTACAGACTGACATCTGGAGAAATTCTTAGCCTGGATCCCTTCCAATCTATAGGATTTATGGACTGTGCTTGCTTTTTTTGTAAATAAGGCTTCTTATTTTTTTTTCTTCTTGGTACACTCTGTTTACACAATCATCAATGGATGGAAATAGCTGTGCTCCTGCAATTTCTTAGAGCGTTGCATCAAGTAGGCCTGTATTCCAACCAGTGGCCCAGCTACACCACTCGGGCACCTAATGCTATTAAAGTTGTGGAAATATCTTAATGCCAGGAGCACCCTGAGCTCTGAAATCCAGACGCTGGCTGAAGCCCTTATACCCCGAGGGGCTGAGTGTTCAGCCTTTATGGGGGTTTTAAAACTTGTTGAGACACATGCTAGACCTCTTAAAATGCAGTAGGCTCCCTTTTACTCACACACTGGTCTCTGCTGGGAGGTGTGAAGTGGAAATATTTTCGAGCTTTGGATACATGCATAGTCTTGACTGTGTTTTAAGTTCTCACTGTGTGGGGGGGGATCAAAGTTGGTTATTAAGGAACGGAATGGGGCTGCGTACATTCCACAGGCTTTATATTGGGCACCCTCACCAGTGACCTGCACGTGCCTCTCTGTGGCTTACCATGATCCTCTCCTTTGCTGATGGCTGGGCCATTTCCAGTGTGATCGGTGAGGTCTCTCCAATTACAGGAGAAAGCAAAGGTGTAGAATAAGTTCACGGGGAGCAGAGAAGGAAACTATGTCGTGGAAGTGGAAACCCAGGACTGTACAGAAAGACATTCTGTTTCTGCCTTGTTGAGTTTTAAGGCTGCGCAGTGGTGCCAAGTTAATGTTTCCACATTATGCGTAGTAGTCGGCCCAAGGAAAATGGAGACGAGAGACTGGCCTCTGTCCTCCAGTTACAGCATCGGTCTTAACATGGTAGGACATGGCTGTACTCCTTGCACCTTCGAGACTGAGGCAGGAGGATTGGGAGTTTGGGGCTAGCCTGGGTAACATAGTGAGATCCTATCTCAAAAATAAAAAGCAGAAGGAGCAGGAACCATGTTAAATGATAGTAACTGACTAAACATGTATGGTGGACAAGAGTATATTCATCCTCTCTCATGTCTGTCCACCATAAATGCTTAGTTTGTTCTCTTTAAAAAAATAAAGTGAGGAGAAGAAAAGAATAATCAGTGTGACACTACATGACCGCCGGCCATAGTTGATCTCCTATGGCGATGACTCCCTAGTGACTGGCAGGTCATGCTGCATGCAGACTTGGACACAGGGACTCACACCGGCTTTGGAAGATGTGGCTTAGATCAGGATATTGCAAGATTTTCTTGTGTACCCCATTACTTCCTACCATTGAAATACTTTTGTCTCTTTGTGAAATTTTCCATTTAATATTTTTAGATTGTGGTTGGGCCTTACTGAAACAACTTAATGTGTACCCATGGACAGAGTCACTACTGTCCATGAGGCATGTGTGTACTTATAGAAAGAGAGGAGAGCAAGATGGGGAGAGGAAAAGAGAAGGAAATGGGAGGAGGAGTAAGCGAGGGAAGGGGATTCAATTTCTGATGTGAGTGGCCAGAGAAGAGAGTCCCTGGGGCACTTCATATTTAAGGGTGTAGTTTTCAGAAAGACAACCATTCACCACACCTCACATGAATTAGAAAACTTTGGAGTTTGAATGTTAACCCCAAAAATGAACCTCAACTTGCTTCATCAGTGACTCTTAGAGAAACGTGTATCTGGAGTGCATTTTCCAGGTTTCTGCTATTTTAACTCTTGGTGGCGATTCAGTCTGTGAGAACTGAACCTTACCTGGCAGACAGAGAGCAGGGCCGTGGTCATGTGAGAGTCTCTTAGCTGCTTGCTTGATACTTCTCAAACACACGAGAAGGAAGGAATGATTCTCCCCTCACGTTATGATCCAGACATCTGTAAATATTCCCCAGTAACAAGTGGCCCTCTTTCCACTTTCCTGTATTGTTATCAGGACCCACAAATGCAGGTGAATTCAGTCCTGGAAAAGAGGTGTCCTTTTGAAAGCTCTGATGGCATCGGCCACCCTCTCTGAGCTTCTTTCTTGGTGTTTTTTAAGCGAAGTTGCTTAAACTTCAAACCAAAGCTCTCTGACTCCACAAGAGCATCATGAGAAAATTAATAAAAAGGTTGAAAGTGCTGAGGAGATTGCTAGCTAGGTGTGGCCGCCAGGAGTGCTCTCAGTCTCCTGCGACTGCTGCCTGTTCCAGGCCCTACAGGTCCGCCGCAATGATGAGCGCCTTCCCATGCACCTTCAGCATTGTGCTCTGCCTCATCCCCTTCTGTGGCCTCTCCCTTCACTGCCTATGTGGTTTTAAGAGCAGATGAAATACTCAGAGGCCGTACTGATATAGTGAGTTTATGAACGAACTCCTCCTTAGTATTTCCACTGACTCTTCGTAAGAAGAACACCAGACCAACCCCAGCACAAAGGCAGATAGGCTGGGACATCAGGGTCACTGGAGGGGGAATCGGGTGCTAGAAGTAGGTGGAAGAAGGAGAAAGACAGACAGCAGGTTGGCTATGAGTGCAATGAGGGAGCCAGTTGCCTGGGTTACCATACAACAATATAGCTGACCAATAGACCTCAAAACATCAGGGCCACCAAAACAAGGAGAGCCTGGAAGACTGTCACAACTAAGGGGAGCCAAGAAGACAGACCACCAAAGCCATTGGTATTTTGGGAATTGTCCTGTAGCAGAATGTGAACATCATAAATATAGAAATGATGGAAATCTTTAAAAAGCATAGACCTTTGTCAATGACAATACCCCAGCATTATCTCACTAATGTAAAACCATATCATACTAACACAAAAGATGTGGGTGTAGTGATGAGGCAAGCAGGCCTGCTTTTGTCCCGCCTGCCTTCTGCATGGCTAGCTTTACACCCGAAATAACAACACACAAATTGTTTTCACTTAAACACTGCCTGGCCCATTAGCTCTAGCCTCTTACTGGCTAACTCTCACATCTTAATTAACCCATTTCTATTCATGTGTGTAGCACCACGAGGTGGTGGCTTACCGGGAAGATTCTAACCTATGTCCATCTTGGGCCAGAGCTCCATGGCGTCTGCCTGACTCTGCTTTCTTCCTCCCAGAATTCTCATCTGTCTACTCCACCCACCTAAGGGCTGGGCTATCAAAAGGCCAAGGCAGTTTCTTTATTAACCAATGAAAGTAACACATAGACAGATGAGCCTCCTACATCATGTGGGGGATAACAAAAGATGTATGGGAGCTCTGGACAACCCCCTGAATCCTTCTATACAGTTAAAACTTGAAAAAAAGCAAGTTAAAAGAGTAGAAGTTTGCGGATGTGTAAACAAGAGCATTCTTGGCAGAAGAGCAATGATTCTTCGAAACTGCTGTGGTAACTAGGAGATGTGCTTCTGGTGATACTGAAAGATAAGGCATCTGGCAGTGTTCTAGGTGCCGAGCATGCTTCCATTACCCTTGTTAGGTAGGTCAGGAGTGGCAAACTATTGCCTGTGGGCCAACCCTGGGCCATCACCTACTTTCGTAAATAAAGCTCTGTTGGAACACAGCCAGCACACCATTGCATGTACACATGGAACTTGGCTGCTTTGCCACAACAGTGGCAGCAGAGCCCAGACAGTCTGTAGAGGCCAAATAGTATTTGCTATCCGGCTAAGCTCCTGATTTAGGGTGAGTGCAAAGTAAAAGTGAGGCAGGCTAGTTGGGTCACCAGGATGCACTGGGGTGGAATCGGGTGTTAGGAGGAGATGCATCAGGAGGAAGCAAGAGAGGTGGCGGATGGGGCTTGAGTCGGGAGAGCCTCCAGCTGCCTGGAACGTGAAGCTCGCAGAGACTATCCTGTTTCCCCTCCCCCCCCCCGAACTGTATTTTAGCTGCAGATTCTGTCAGGCCATATGAGATCCACCTTTCCAGCCCCCTTTCTAGGTACTTTATCTTGGCTTCTAATCCTATTATTTTATTGTTCTAGTTGTCCTGAAAATAAGTCACCAGAAATAAATACACTATCTCTATGCTACACTGCCAAGCTCCATATCTGCAGTTATTGTGTTTGCTACTTAAAATTGACCTTGATGATTGTATTGCCTATTGACACTAAGTTCCTGTTTATAGATACTGAAACACACAGACACACACAGACACAGACACACACAGACACACAGACACACACACACACACACACACACACACACACACACACAGTTGGCCATGATGAAGTCTTTGTATCATGAAAGTGAGCAGACGGAGACCTTGGCTTCTGCCTGCCCCAGCCCATGCCAGCTATCCGGCTCACCTTGCATTCTGAGTTTGGTTTCCAGAATTCTAGATGGTCTTCATGTTTGCTTCTTCCCAACCTTCTGTATTAACCTTTAAATGCTGTCAACTGTGTAACAGGACCCAGCAGAGAAAGCCTGAGCTCGATTTGTTGCTGCCCTGCCCCCACCCACGTAATTCTCTTGCCGATGACAGGTGTTCTTGGTAAGAAAGAAGTTTGTCCATCTTAGTTTGCCTTTGAAGATAGAAACAGATTTGAAAATAAATTGGAATCCCAGCAAAAATCCTAGTGTTCCTTTCTAATGCTTGGGTAATTCCTAGTCATTGAGAATTTTACTGAAACATTCTCTTTAATTTTCTGAGTAGAAGAGGGTTTTTACATGCATTTATTCAAGAATGACCAGTTTACAAAAAGTGTAAGTGATCAGATACAGAATTTGATGCACAGTTCAGCATGAATGGGACTTGTTTTTCCAACATCATCGATGCAATTTCTAACTCATAAAGTTTTTTTCTGAATTATTTTATGCTGGTTGCTTACAACTCATAATGCGTGTGTCATTTTTGAAATTTTTATGTATAAGTTTAGGTTTCTAGACTGGGTCCAAAATTCTTTAGATCAAATAACTTAATTGTAATAGAACTCTGTAATGTAATAGCTACTTAAAACATTATTCTATTCTGAAAATATATCTAGAGTTCTCCCTTCACGTGCCAGAGTTCCTCAGTGATAGTCCTTTCTTTAAAGATCCCAGTATAAAGTAGAAGTGAGTCTCCCCTAGCCACGGAAGCAAAACTTGGATGTCTGCATTGGTGGGGAGAGATTTTCTGAACACTGTGGCAACTTGGAAGTATTATCTATGTGAAAAGGGTGTGGGTGAAATGGGAGAAGCCTGTGCTGTTGCCAAAACAAACTAGTTACTGGCTGTTGGGGTCTTAGATAACTGAGATTCTGGTGTGTTCTGGAGTTTTCTTATTAATAACCTCAATTCTAAACATCCCGTGAATTATGGTCGACCATGTCTTATAGACATGTCACTGTTTTCAGTGTGGCCAGACTCTATCTTCTGTTACCTGAAACTGAGAAAAAAATTGTTGAAAATACGTATAGCAGTTGACAAGAGACTTTGCAAATACTGACTCTCATTCCCAAGAATAAGAGTTGGCATTCTTTTTCTTTTCATTTCAAGTTCTGTTTTTTAAAAGTATTTAAACCAGAAGTGGTAGCTTAACCCCAGAGTTTGAACACCTGAGTTCAAGGCCAGCCTGCTCTACAAAGCAAGTTCCAGGACAGCAAGGACTACATGGAGAAAATATGTCCTGAGAAACAAGGCAAAGCAAAAAAGCATTTTTAAAGTATTGGTTCTGAGAGGAAACTGGAAAAGTAAGTGAGTCTGAGAAGTGCTGCTGCGTCAGAGCCAGGCTGCAGGCTCTAGAGATCGTGTGACCTCTGGCAAATGCCGTCATCTCTCAGTTTCCTTTCATAAATTAAGACTTTCCAACAGGGTTGACGGTCTACGATGATGTCAGGGCAGGATGCAAGAAATGTCGAGACCATCCCTTCATAAAGAGCAGAATTTAGGAATTCAGTTGTTATTGCCTGTCTGTTCCATCCACCCCACTCAGAGTCTTGTACACAGGGTTTAGAATTAAAGGGACTGCTCAGCCAACTGCAGGCTCTTGGTGGCAGAGGCTGACATTCTTGCTGCTCAGTCTTCCCAGTGTCCCATGCCCTGTTCTCTATGCCTTGGGACCCAGCCTTGGGTTGTCATTGCTTCTAGGCCAGTCATAACTGTGTCTTACCTGCTGATCTTTATCCTTCCCGGCCCTGAGGAACAGCTCTCAGATCTATCATGTCATTGAGCCTGGGTATAGAAAACCAAGGCTAAAAGGCAAATACAGTATGTGGAGGGTCCATCCTGATAAGTCCGTGACATGGGCTTTGAGTTTATGTCTTATGAAAATGTCATAAACAGACCATGCATTTAAGCTACCTGACCTCCTAAGACTCATAGTTCAGTCATGTGGTCCATTAGAGCCCCTGAGATGATGTGGTTGGCTGGACTCCAAAGCTCACAGCCTCTGACTGGCATCAAGGCAGGATGATACTGTGGTCCCTAATCTGGACAGAGCACAAAACTCAAAATTCTAAGTCAGGCTGGAGAGATGGCTCAGCAAGTGAAGGCAGTTGTTGTCAAGCCTGGCAACATGGATTCAATCCTTGGGAGAGGAGAGGACCAACTTGTGTGATTTGTGCCCTAACTTTAACACGCTACACGTCCTGACACACACTGCACCCACCACACACACACAGTACATAGGTTTGGTTTGGTTTGGACTGGATTTTTTTTTTTGGTGTTTTTTTTTTTTGTTCGTTTTTCAAGACAGGTTTCTCTGTGTATCTTTGGATGCCCCGGAACTCATTCTGTAGACCAGGCTGGCCTTGAACTCACAGAGACCCTCCCTGTCTCTGCCTCCCAAGCTCTGCGATGAGAGGCTTGCACCGTCACCTCTTGGCTTAGGTTTGTAATTTTTTACATCTATATCCAGTTTCTGCTGAATATTCATTGGTTTCACACCATCATAAGTTGATGTATCTTCATTTCTAAACTCCTTCTGGTTCAGCTCCGTTCCAAATTTCCTTGAGTCAAGAAAGTAGCAAGTGGCCCTGGGCAATTTGGGGGAAGAAATGATGGAAGAGGAACGGCCGGATTCCTACTGCTATAGACACACTGGTGAAGTGAGGGCAGGGGCCTTCTCAGCAGGGCTGTTGGATGCTGGAGTGAGTTAGCATGTTGCAGAGGCACAGCACAGTGCCCAGTACCCAGTGCCCAGGACTGTTGCGCTCCCATCCTCCTTCAGCTCCTTGCTGGTTTCAGGTCAGAAATCCCCAGTTCCTGCTGAATCTGCCAGTTTGTTGGCTCCTGTCACACGGGCTGTTTGTGTTTGCATGATTCCATCCAGCTGTGGGTTTTCTTCCCTTTCGCCTTTTATGGGATGGGCTCTGAGCCAAGGGTACTTCATCTGGCGTCCATGGGACCCGGGCTTCACTTCCATGGATGAGCTTCAGAGGCTCTGGTAGTTTGGAAGTTTTATGTTTTATTTCTCTCTTTTTATTGCTTACTTTTAATATCTTAACAAATATATACATCATCTCCTAGCAAAATTCTCACCAAATATAATCATCTATCTTTAGCAGATTTGAGTTTCAATTTGGTATGGGTTGGTCTGGGATCCTGAGTTTTTAACCAGCTCCCAGGTGTTCCTTCTGCTGCTGCTAGGATGGTCTCACTTAGAGCAGTGACACCAGGAGGGCCTCTGACTTTCTGTGTTTACCTTCTTTGGCCAACTAGCTTTACTGAGCCTGCCCTTTTCCTATAGCAAGTTATCTGGTCGTCAGAACCGGCCACCCCATACTGGAATTCTTATCACGAAAGGTGTTTCCATGCCCCAGCAGCTGGATCTCTCTTGACCTCTGCATGTCCGTCTCCATTAGCCACGGATGAGTGGTTGCATACCAAGGTGATTGCCATCCCTTTTAGCAGTCAACCATGGAGCCCCTCATTCTAACAGATGAATGGTCAGTCTGACTTCAAAATTCCATCTTGAAGACTTGGTATTTATAATTACCAGTATCAGTTAGTTTTTAATAAAACGGGACCCAAAGAAAGAAGGTTGGACTCAACACTTGGATAAGCCATCTGGCTACATGGAGGTACAAATGACCTGTGTTGTAGAGCTTGTGACTGGTCAGCCCCTACCATGTATCTAGTCAGGAAATGGAAGTTCTGAGGGATCAAGAGGAGATATACATAGTCACTACCCATTCCAGCCTCAGGAGGGTAGAGCCCTGGATACAGAAGAAATTGTGTTGCCTGTTGTTTTTCTGTAGCCATCAACTTTCCCTTTTGTGCCCATGTGACAAAGAACTAGGATACTCCTATGTAATCTTGTCTCGTAGTGAGTCAGCCAGAAGCCAGGAAGACATGGGAGCTTTCTCCTCCTGTGCACACAGTAGATACTGCACCGTTTCCTGTCTTCTGGAGGGGATGGCTCTGCCACACTCCTAGAGTTTGCTTGTATGTGAAGGTAGCGTCATGACTGTATATCATTCCTGGTCCCTTTCTCTTCCTACCTTGTCTGTCCCAAGGAGAGAAAAGTCAATGATTTGCGAGTCTACAGTGGAAACCGACCTTCTGCCTCTCTCTGTGGGGACAGTTTCTTCCACCGAGAGTAAGCATACCCCTTCGGTCTGCTCTTCCCTGTCATTGGTCTGGGTAGTGCTTCCAAGGCCTGCTCACCATTGCCACCTGCCCTGTCTTTCTCCACCTCGGTTAGAGGGGTGAACAGGAGAACACAGAGGCTGTTCCATAGTCCCGCAGACCCGTGTGACCTTGGTGATTCACTGAATCTCATGAGACCTTTATTTTCCTATCCTGAACATGAGAATAACCTCGCTCATGGTAGCAGAGTACTGGGGTTAACTGAGATAATGTATAGGGAGCTTTAAGTGCCCAGAAAGTGCACAATAATAATGTGATTTCCCTGTGGAAAGAGACTAGAACTCAGCCTGGTTCTCCTTACAGGTAGGGTCTTGCTATTTACAGACAGAGCTGGGTCAGCTCAGCCCCACCCAACCAATGAATAATCCCCGTGCTCCCAGAAAGCCTCTCATTTTATGAACTTGGAAACCTTTCTCTCCAGTTTCCCTCACTGGTTTATTTCTCAGTGAAGATGTAGGGGTGTGGGGGGCAAGGTGCATTTTCCTTCAGAGCTGGACTTTGCCTCTGCCCCTCTTCTAAAGTGATGCGAAGGTAAGCTGTTCACACTGTCCTTTCTCGAAATGTCATGAGCGTCATAAAACTTCTCACACATAAAACCAAACTTAAGTATCAAGGCTTTGGACTCAGTGTGTGAGAGGAGAGGACTCAGGAAAAAGAAATCACACTTCATTAAGAAGAAGAAAGGCTTTGGAAAAATCTGTACAATATACAGTGTGCTAACTCACTTCCAGGAAGCAATTGCAAAATAGACCACGTTGCCTGACAGCGTCAGGAAGCTCACACATGGATTTGAGGTTTCCATACAAGATTTTGATGGTTACAGTGAAGCGGTATATACCCAGGCTTTGAAAAACAGTTCATCCTTGAATCTCTTTTGTGTTAGAATGTTCCACAAGGCAGTTCCCTAACTTTTCTGCCGCATTCTGAAATGGGGGTTGTTTGTCCTGTAAGGTGCAGGATTCAGGGAGAAAATCAAGTCTAGAGAAGCCCCCCCCCCATAGTCACTGAGCATCAGTAGCCTTCCTTTGCACTGGAGGGTGTGTGTATTCTGTGCACCTCATCATTTCCGATAGTCTGTATCTTCTGCAGAGGGCTTGTTATGCTGCAGGTATTGTATTTGATGTAGGTTTCCCTTTCTGACCAGACAAGGAAATTCAAAGGATGATGCTGTTGTCACTGTTGCCAAGCTCCAATCACACGACCATGCATTCCCAGGACTTTGAATAAAACAAGGTTTAAGATAGTGTTTTGGTTCTCTCGTGACGATCTGTCATGTCTCTCATTGTTGTGTGTAGTGTACTTGTAAGTGTGGTCACTGTGGGAAGGCAGGGTTCTTCAGCTGTTGCTTACGATACTGTTTACGCTTTCCAACATAGGTGGTTGCACTCCAATCCCAGAGTCGGACCTCGATGAAAGATCGCTAGAAGAGTCTGCAGAGCTGTTTACCAACCACAAGCACCTCATCGCAGAGACCCCTGTGCCTGGTGAGACTCTCTGGTCCGCTTCTGACGTATTGAAGTGTTTTGAAAAACGACTTGTTTTCTAAAGTCTTCATCTTGGTGCGGGTGACTGGGCAGTTTTTCCATTTCTGTCAGTATTCAAGCCTACCCCTCTTTGTTTCTTCTTCCCAGAAGTTGCAGCCCTCCAGGGAGTTTTGGAATAGTCGGAGTCAAGCTAACTAGACGGAAGGAAGATGGCCTCTCTGAGGCTGACCTTGTATGGACACTGTGCTCCTACCCTGGTGCTTTGCCAAGCTCACCCCTGGAGGTCACTGCGTGGAGATGGGGTCGGAGCTTTTGTGTGTGCTAGGAGGGCTTGGACTACCACAGACCGGTCATCCAAAAGACAAGATTTGTCTTTTCTTCCCAGGAAAACTGTTGCTGCCTTTAGTCTGGAGTGCTGATAGACAGAGGGTCTAGCAAAATGGCAGAATTTGGGGACAGGCTTTAAAATGCAGGGATCCAGATGGAAAGTAATTTGATAGCCCATTTTTTCACAGAATTCTTATGTAGTAAATGTATCAAGTTTAATAAAGCATCTAATTGTCAAACAATAACTTGGACATAATTTATAACAAAGGTTATGCATGTGATTTCTCTGTATTTTTTTTAGAGACACTGAAAAGTTTGCTACTCCCCAGTAAGATTTGGGTGTGCCTATTTAATAAGGAGAAGAAGCGCTCGGGGCTGTCACTGCATTTGCTCTATTGAGCTAGCATGGATAGGGTGACTTCCTAGTGGGCCCGAATGCACTTTAAGGAAGCCGGTACACTAACATCCTCTTTTAATCACCCTCTGAGTGATGCCTTCCACAAATCCAGGGGATATAGGGAGCCACACCTTACTATTATTAAATATATATATAT
>NC_022012.1:17113178-17120123 GCF_000317375.1 Microtus ochrogaster
TATATATATATATATATATATATATATATATATATATATATATGTAATTACAAGGCTTTTACTTACTTTGAGTTTTGCCTAAGTAGGATTCAGATGTAATACTGATTAGTTAAACATGCCCATGGTAGTTTCGGGATACCTCTCAATCAAATCTCAGAGGGAAGTGGCTTATAGGGTTTTTTTTCTTAATATGTGAAGCATCAGAAATGCAAAAGATGCCTTCTCTGTTATTTACAGTATCCTTTTGTAGGAGACAGAACAGAAAATGTAATAGCCTTAATTGTATAGCACACAAAACGGGGTAGCTCCTAGCTTGTGGTTTCATCTAGGTACTGGAACGAAGATGTCGTTCATGGTCTAGTGTGTGTCACAGCACTCTCTCCTGTCTTTTCTGAAAATATCTCACCACACAGACCAAGCTGGCTTTAAACTCTTCAACCCCTATGTATGTGTTTCTACTTAGCACTCTTCAGCACAGTCTCCATCTTGACTTTCTCCGTTCATTTGCCTTGACTCATCTTTCTTTTCCTTCGTCCATCTCCTACTTCCCCATACCTACTTCCTGTTCTGGGGAGGACTGCTTTGTTTTGGATCTGGATTCATGAGATGGTGTTTTTCACTTCGTAAGTCTGGAACTCACTGTGTAGCTCCAGGCTGTTCTTGAACTCTCTAAGAGGATATAACTCAGTATGTTCAGTCCTGGGGACTGTGAGCTCCCATCCATGGTGTTGTAGTTTGAATGTAATTGGCCCATAGGGAGTGACACTATTAGGAGGTGTGGCCTTGTTGAAGTAGGTGTTGTCTTATGGAGGAAGTGTATCACTGTGGGGGTGGACTTTGAGGTCTCCTATACCCAAGCTGTACCTAGTTCAGCTCATTTCCTATTGCCTGAGGGTCGAATCTGCAGAATTCTCAGCGTCTCCTCCAGCACCATGTCTGCCTGTATGCCATCATATCCCACCATGATGATAATGGACTGAACCTATGAGTTGTAAGCCACCCAATGATATGTTTTCTTTTTTAAAGACTCGCTGTGGTTGTGGTGTGTCTTCACAGCAGTAGATACCCTAACAAGACCCATGTGTTCCTGGCCAGATTTATAGGACGTGGAATGCATTCCCTCCTAAGGAGAGGACCTTCCATCCAGTCAAAAGTGATTGTTTCCCCGAATATTTGTGCCATTATTGCACAAATAATGCATGGCGAATCTTTCATTATCGCAGCTCCCAGGGTACACCTGGGCAGGACTGATGATATTGATTTTGCTCCCTGTTTCCATTTCACTGGTCTCTGCCCTGGCGCACACTGTTCCTCTCTGTCTCCTGCTTTGGGATCAGTTTGTTCTTGTCTTCCTTTGTCTTGGAGTCCTTGTCAGGTTGCTTATTTAAGATTTCTCTGGATTTTTAAATCGAGACACTGAGAACTATAAACTTCTTTCTTAGGACTTTTTTTTTTTTATCCCATAGATCTGGACATGTTGTGTCTTCATTATCACTTAATCCCAGGGTTTTTTTAATAAAAACTTCCTTCTTGATTTCTGCAGTGACCCATTCACCCCTCAATAGCGTGTTGTTTAATGTCCGTGAGTTTGTATCATTTCTTTTCCCAGTTGATTTCCAGCTTTATTCCATTATGGTTGGATGGAATACCGGTGAATCTTGAAATTTTCCTTTTTTTTCTGAGACTTGCTATGTTTCCTGATATGTGATCTATCCTAGAGAAGGTAACATGAGATCCTGAGAACATTGTGTGCCTCTGATGTTTGGGTAAAATGTTCTATAGCTGTCTGTAAGGTTTATTTTATTTAATTCCAATTTATTTTCAAGTATTTTTTTGTACAGGTGATCTGTCTCATGGTGAGAATCGTGCACCGAGGTCGCCCACTGTGACTCTGTTGGGGTTAATCTGTGATTTTAATCTAGCGGTGTCTTTTACAAACTTGGATGAGCCAATACTTGGCACATATATATTTAGAACTGTAATGTTCTCTAAAATGGGGTTATCACCTAATCAGTATTAAATAACCCTCTTATTTGCATGTGCTTGGAATACATTTTTCTGTCCTTTCACTCCAAAATAGTGTTTAGTCTTGGCCTTGGGGAGTAAGATGTATTTCTTGGAGGCAATGATAGGCAAGGTTCGGTTTTCTAATCCACTCTGGTATTCTGTATTTTTGGTAGGGAGATTAAGACCAATGATATTTGAAGTTCCTATTGAGAGATAAGTATTGCTGTCTGTCATTCGTTTGGTCTGTAGTATTTGGGAATGTCTTAGTCTTCCCGGTTAATGTGTCATAGTATCTATAGTTCTCCCGCTGCAGTCCTCTGAGTGTGTTTGTCTTTCTCTTCAGACAGAGCTATCCACTGCTATCCACTGTAGGGCTGGCTTGGGAGTCATGCATTCTCTTAACCTGTTTTTGTCATGGGAAGTTTTTCTTCCATCTTCAATTATGACAGAGAGTTTTGCTAGGAATATTAGACAGGGTTAGTATGTGTGCTCTTTAAGAGTTTGAAAGATAATGAGTTCAAGTGTTGCGGGAGGTCCTTCCGCTCCTCCAGCCTATAGCCACTGAGATACCAGCCCATTGGGGCGTGGTCTCTCTCCCTTTAAAAAAGCAGCCACTTCCCTCTCCTCTCTCTCATACTTCCTGCTCCGCTTCTGGCAACTAGACTCCCTTCCTGATTGCGCAGAGGGCTGTTGTCTGGGACGGTGATCTGTAAGTTTTCCCCTTTAAATAAATAACCATTCTATTAATCATAATTCCAAACTGGTGTGGGATTGTTTGTGACTTACGCCTTCGCCAACATTCAAGCCTTTCTTGTTTTGTGACATGGATTGAAAAGTCAACAGTTATTATAATGGGTCTGGCTTTGTTTTTATTTTGGGGGGACAGGGTTTCTCTGTAGCTTTGGAGCCTGATATTTTCTCTTCCACTTTATCCATTCTATTGATAAGACTTTCCATTGAAATATTTAACTCAGAGTTTTCATTTCCCAAAATTGGTTTGAATTTTCTTCAGTATTTCTATTCCTTTATTAAATTCTATTTTCATATCATGGACTGACTTCCTTTTATTCAGGTGTCTGTAGTCTTCTGGAAAAATATTAGTGCCTTCTTAGTTGACTTCTACCATATTTGTAATAATTATTTTAAATTATATATCTAGAATTTGATTCCATCATTTTGATCAGGATCATTTATTATGGAGTTGATAATTTTTGGAGGAAATAACTTGTCTCAGTTTTCATGTTACTTATGATTTTGTTCTAGGATTTGCCCATGGGTAGCTAGGTGAGATTTGCTGTTGCCTTTGCATTTTAGTTCGGATTGCTTCTTTTCTTTTAGTGACTGTATTTTCAGTGCTCAGGAGAAACTAGAATGTATTCCAGGTGTGGTAGCATTTCTGTCTGTTAAAGTGGTGATCCAAGCGCTGGGCTCGATCGTCAGTCTGCTGCACAGGTTGAGCACTGTCTGCAGCAGCAGCCACACTCTGGCAGGTAAACCATTTTGATAATAGAGTAGCAGGTGGCTGCAAGACAGGCACTTGTTAAATTCCAGTAAGTTTAGGGGGTCGGGGGGCTTCACTGGTACTGTGCTTGTTAATATATTAGCATAAGTGTAGTGGAAAGGTGAGGTAAGCAATCACAGAGTGTTAACTATTAGATGGGAAGTCGGGGAGTGGGGCATACACAGGAGTGGGAATAATTGAGCAAAGTGAAAAAGATAGGATGGATAAATGGGAGGTTTTGTTAACAGCAGACTTTAATAAAATAGAACCCAGATCTACCACTAAGCTTTGGGAGATGGAACAGTAGCCGAAATTGGTACAGAAAAAGAGGGATGAGGAAAGATGGAGGGGAGGGAGCAGGGAGAGAGAGGACAGTGTTGGCCGCATTTCAGTTCTTTGTACCTGAGACAGCTCTAAGGGTTGGGGAGCAGAGCTGTGTGGAGACATAAAATAATAGAATTACTGGAAGATAAAGATCAATGTGGTGGCATAAGAGAGCTGGATGTGAATCTAAAAGAAAGTGATCATGTCCTGAATTCTGCTCACCTCCCCTTGGTTGGCCTGCTGTATTGTCTCCTTGGTTATGGTCTGGACTGTAGCATGAATAATAAAATCCCAGAGACAGATATTGGGGTTCAACCTGAAGATCAGAAAAGCAAACCAGTCAAACCACTAGAGAGCGCTTACCTCTAAGAAATCCTGTCTCATCCTGCTTTATAGTCCTCTCTTGTGCAGGGATTAAAGATGTGAGCCACCACCACCTGGTTCTGTTTCTGCATTGATCTTGTGTAGCCCAGAGTGGCCTTGAACTCAGAGATCCATCTTCCTCTGTCTCCCAAATTCTAGGGTTAAAGTTGCGTAACACCACTGCCTGGCCTCTAGGGCTCAGTTAAACCTTCTGGTCTTCTGGCAAACTTTATTTATAAAACATAATAAAATGCCACTATCCTGGACTGTACTCCATGTTGACTTTTATCAGTTCTGACCTTCTTTTGTGGACTTCCTGCTACCCTCATGTTTGTCCTTTCCTGACTCTGTTGTCCCGCATGCTGTGGTTGGCTGAGGCAAGTTCTGCCTAGCCTCCCTCCTGGCATTCCCACGGTGGCAGTGCTGGGTCCAAAACCCTGTTTAGCTCCCACAGGTTCGCCTTTCCCACTGTGGGGTGCTGATGGTGGTCCCAGGATCAAATGCGGGGGAGGAGCCTTTCTGTGCGATCTCACTGTTGCTGATTTTGTAGGTTTCCTGGCAGGGATCTGTCATCCCAGGGTACCCAGCGAGAAACACCTCAGTGGCAGTGGTGACAGCTTTCCTTGCAGTCACAGCAGGAAGTCCTGTCCATTTGGACGAGGGTTAGAGGAACATAAGAATAAAGCGGGCTTCCTGTGATGACAACTTCTTGTTCCCAGAGGCTGTTGCAAGGAGAAACAACAGGAAGGCATGATGGTGAGTGTCTAAACAGGACCAGGAAGGAAAAGGGGAGGATCTAGGAGCCCGCAAAACAGCCAAGGTACCATCCACTTAGCAGACTCCTAGCCCACGGTCCTCCATCCAGAAGAGCTAAAATTGTCACTCTCCTGCTCCCTGAAGCTCTATCTTCTGTCATTCCTGGTTGTTCAGCTCAGTTCTTTGTCTCCCTCAGGGAGTGACCTCAGAAATCCCATAGACAAAACTGTTACACAGAGGTAGAGAAAGTTTCTGGGTCCAACTCTAGTAGAGGTTTGGTACATGCTGGTTCCTGGAGTGAAGAAGCGGTAGATGGGGTGATAAGATATTCCTGTTCCTTTCATTCTCAAACTGTTGCCAGCCATTCTCACATGGACCAAACGGAATCCTGTGGCATCTCACACAGTGCATTTTGATCGTTCCTCCCTCTCCCAGCTCTCCTCAGGTCCGCTCTTACCTCCCTACCTCACCCAACTCCCTTCTCTTCTAAGAACATTAAGGACCATTGAGTCTTATTTGTGTTGCCCAAGTACTCTTGGGTATGGAGTCTGCCCTGGGCTTTGGTTGGCCTATCAGGGATCAAATTATTAAAGAAAACAGACTTTTCCTCCCCCAGAAACTAGCAGATGCCCACAGCTCCCCGGCCAGTGGTGAGATGACGTGCCTCTCCCCTTGACTGTGCTGAGAGTTCTGTCTGGCTTGAGCTTTCGTAGGTTTGTGGATGCTGTCACAAGCACTGCGAGTTCATATGTGCAGCTCTCTGTTGCGATTTGGAAACCCTGTTTCTTTAAATCATCCATCATCTCTGGCTCTTAAATTCTTTTCTGCACAGATCTCCAAGCCTTATGGAGAGTGTTGTGATACAGATGTTGCACTCGAGGCTGGGCCTTACCCAGTCTTCTCTGCGCACTCACCAGCTACGTGTCCCCACATGTATCGCCCTCTGTTGCAAGATGAAGCTTCTCCTGACGACTGAGAGCCATACTGACCTGCTAGTGTCAGGAAGTCCCAGAGAATCGTTTCAACGCTATGTCCACTTAGCAGAATAGTAGGAGTAGGTTTCCCCTAGGGCCTTTGACAGCTCGAACCACAGGTTGTTTTTGTTTGTTTGTTTGTTTGTTGTGCTTTGGGGTTTTTTTTGAGACAGGGTTTCAATGTGTAGCTTTGGTACCGGCTCTGGTAGACCAGGCTGGCCTCGAACTCACAAAGATTCATCTGCCTCTGCCTCCCGAGTCCTGGGATTAAAGGCATGCGCCACGACAGCCCAGCTAACCACAGGTTCTTGGCCCCATTAATACTGCCAGGTATTCTGTCTCATGGTGTGGACCTTACATTTGTGCCACGATTGCACTGGTGGACATACCTTATAGGCCAGTGGTTACTGGCGATCATGGGGTTCAGAGCTGGGTGGGATTGACGATTAGTTTCCCCCTCCAGTAGTGTGCATAGCCCCTACAGCACTCGGAAAGCCCGCCAATAGGGATAAAGCTTCCAGGACAGTAGCAGACTGCTTTGTCTGTGTTCTGTCTCAGGCATAGGATATCTTCAGCAGCGGGGTCTTAGCATCACGTGCTGAAAGAGTAACTAAGGTTGCTGCAAATAGACATAATTTGTCGGGGAAGGGATTTATGGGATGCTAGTGGCCAACAGCATGAAAAGCAGTAATACATTCCTAATACTGGGGCTTTCCTTTGCTAGCTTGTGGTGTCTACTTGGGTTATTGTCCTTCCGTTATAGGGTAACTTCATTAAACTCTTTATATCTGTATATACGTATATTTCAGAAGCTTCTACCAGGAAAAATTTAAAAAAGCTTCTCAACTCTTGTTAAAGGCAACTTTTTGTGATAATCACATGTTATAGTGAGATTTTTTACATTGAGAAATACATTTAAAAAGCTATGATAAAGAATTAAATGTTTTGTGGAAATCAATATCTTAAGCCTATTAACACAATTATTAGATGTTACAGTTTGGATCTTTTTTTTTTTTTTTT